>NW_027509193.1:32080000-32312500 GCF_051911475.1 Siphateles boraxobius
GTCTATATCGCTACAATAACAGACTGGCACGCAACCAATAAGTCATTCATTCAAGAACGTTGTGCAAATTTACTGCAACAATTGTGCATCACTCTCTGAAATTTTTGAAAACACAGCGTTTAGTTTATCCTGATAAGCGTTCGTTGTCACAGTTGTAAACACGCCAAGTTTCTTCTTCCATGAGACGGTTTGGCGTCACTGCGTTTTGATTTTCAGCGGACCGTTAAAGAATGTGACACACACGTCTTCCAGAAATCCTGTAGAATTCAAGAGTTTTAAAAACAACTGAAGTGTTTCCCATTTTGTGTGCCTTATGTATCAGACGTTCAGCCCACGGTCAGTGGATGTGACTTCTGAGGCTGAGACTATAAAAACAGATAAAAACATAAATAAACATTAGTTCATGACTGATATTGTATTTATAAGTAGTCAGTGCAGTTGACAAAAATAATACCAACAAAATATCTGAAAATATCATATTTACTATATAAATATACGGGTATATCTTAAAACATGGATATTATAAAGATGATCAGAAATGAAATGTTCTTTGTAACATTTTCTTTTTATGCACCTTATTTTATATATATATATTTAAATGCACAATACATTTTACACTTAACATTTAGTTAGGCCAAGCAGGTACAGTTATCGGCCCATGCGGATTATCTTAAAATCTCCACTAGTATTGTTCTGTTTTATCTATGCAATGCAGTTTTGATAATGAAAAAAATAATTGATCAAGCTGTATATTCATTTCAGAGGTCTCAAACCTCTGATGAGTGGTCAGGGTTACAAATGTTTTGAGGAAATTACATTTTCACCTTAGATTTGGAGCCAAATTACAGGGGGTACAAATTACCTTAGAAAAATGGCACCATCTTTTTTTTTTTAATTTTTACATAGAGATTGGTAGGTCTATTAGTAAAATCTGTTGACTTTAGCAATCTTTGTTGCATAATATGCCACAGGTTTGCATGCCTTTAACTCCAGAAGTATTGAAGATATCTTAATATCCTTTTAGATTCTTTCAGTCACTGTTGGCATATTATGCAACAAAAATTGATAAAGTCAACAGATCTTACTAATAGACCTACCAATCTCTGTGTAAAAATAAAATAACAATGCTTCTATCTTTCTAAAGTGATTTTTACCCCCTGTAATTTGGCTCCAAATCTGTAATTCTGTCATTTTGACCCCCTTCTACAAAATAGTGGATTACTGTCAATATACATTCATGACATTAAATATTTTGGCTTTCTTCTACATTTATGTATCTCTTTTACCAGAAATTTTTTATCAAAATAATTTTTTTAGCTATGGGAGCTCTGGTTGAGTTGACACGGAATGACCTATAAATGATTGTGTAACACGGCTCAGCAACAACTGGCCTAAAACTATGCAAAATCAGTATGCAGACACATCTTTTAGTGAACTGTAATGGAATTGCGATGTGAATAATGTGTGGTGTGTGTGTGTGCAGGTGAGTGAGATGTGTCAGCGGGTGAAGGAGCAGATGTTTGAGTATTATGAGCAGCACAGTAAGGGCATGGAGGCCAGCCTCGCTGAGCTGTCGGAGGTGCTGGAGAGAAGCAGTCAGCTGAGTATGGAGCTACAGGGAGCCAGTCAAACCCTGGCCGCCATCAATAAAGGCCTGCAGCACAACACTGAGCAGTAGAGACACAACCCTAACAATAACATAATATGAGCCAGAGTACACTTATAGGATTTCTGTGGTACATACACACATCATAACAAAGGCAGAGTCTTGTTTACTTACAGTAATTTAAATTAAACTTAAGGAGTAACCGTTCAAACGTGAATGTTCAAGTGAGTGTAGCTGATTGAGTTTTTTCTTATAGTATGTTAAAAAAAAGTTCAAATGTGAATAATATGCTAATCTGATTTGTATTTAAATGTTTCATTACATGGTTTATCTAAAAGACTTTTACTATCATTCCTTCTAAACCCAAGAGTAGTTTTGGTCTCTACATTTTTGGTGTTTCAATAAATAAGGTTATTGTTCAATAACTAAGGCTTTCCTTCCCAGCATTAGCTACTGAAAACTCATTTAATTCATTATCAATTATTATCGCTTTATGGCTTTCTTAGTGCAAATGAGCTGCTCTAAATAAATATAGATGGCAAGATGCAACCATTACAAAATGAGGATTTGATAACAAACCCTAGATCCTCTCGGTACCATCTGAATAATGAAAGCAAAAGGGGGAACACTGTAATATTTTACATTTTATGCACCTGCATTAAATATAATTTGTTTTAAAACAGGCTAACACTTTGAGATTTTTTTTATAATACATCAATGTACAAACAAAAACATGCACTTTTTCATCTTTACGATCCTTGGTGAATTTCTTTACAAATCTACTTAAACCTGCAGTCAATCCTTCATTCAAAGTCTTGTGATTTAGTTAGAACATAGAAAAATAGATATCTGACAAAGACTACATGAAGTACAGACATGCAAATATCACATACATTACCTGAAATACTGCTAACACATGTTTGTTTTAACCGGATTCAGAGAATATTGTATTTATTAAAGATAACAGAAGTAAGTTGTAATGGTAAATGACGCAAACCCTACAAGCGATCCGGAACTGAATGGGTTATAGGTAAAAGGCAGCAGAAGTCAGTGTACATGATGTGTACAGTAGGGAGACGGCAGCTCATTTGTCCACCGTGAAGGACTGCAGTCCAGTGATGGCTCTGCCCAGGATCAGGGCATGGATGTCATGGGTACCTACAAAAGACCACAATAATCAATGTTGTGTTTGGGGAAAAAGTTACTCAGTAGCCTTCAATCAATGGTTGCATTGATATGTACTATCTCATTATAAAACCAGGTTTTATACCAAGTTTTTCCTCCAGTTTTGAGATGAAAAATATTGTGCTGACACTTAATAAGTGAATCTGATCAAGTAAATGTGTTCACATCAAGAGCTAATGCACAGTAATGGCCATAAATCTACATGGGCAATCTGTCTATGCAAGTTTTACTTCATAAAAGAACAAAGTTAAAGTTTGAATACTTTGGAATACATATTAAAAAAATATGTTTTTTTCTGGGATCAACGCTCTGTGTGAAAGGGGCTTATTCCATAGAATTGATAGAGTGGCTTCTTTGTAAATGCAAACACGTTTCGGGATCAATCCCGGGATGAGGTTCAGCTTCAGTCCAGGAATTTAACACCCTGTGTGAACAAAAGACAGGACCAATGCCGTAACGGGTGTATCGTACTGATGATGCTGAAGCTGAGATCGTTCGCCATCTTGATGGAATAATACACGATGCGCTAGTTTATGATCAAATCAGAAAAAAAATGTATGAGCATTTCTCAAGAGATAATCGCAGATCATAAGCCAACTTAAGACGCTGTGGAGACATTACAGGCCATATTTCTTTACGGGATGTGTGTGAACGCACAGATTCCAGAAAATCTCTGGTAGTGTGAATGAACCAAAATCAAAAGATCCCCGAACACATTATCAGGACTTAGATTAAGTTCAGTTAGTTCAATTCTGACATTTAAGTAGCCTTTATAAACATGCCTTAGAAAAAACATTACTGGTGTGCATGGATGACTCGTTCGTGTTGCCAGATCTTGCTAGGAAAAAAACAGTGAACAAGAAAAAGCCCATAATAAATCCAAATGCTTTATAGAAAACTAAATATCACGACATGCACCTGCCCACTTTAATAGCCCAATAAACTTGATCGCTTTATGATTGCAATTTATTTATGTTCTTTTTTACTTAGTGCAAAACTACGCACTAACAAACAGCCACCTCTATGGCAAATCATTGTTTTGGGTTACAGTGGCAGTGTTTATGAAATGATGTATTATTCCTTTAAAAAAAAAGGAACAAGGGAAAAGACAGGATGTTTTGAATAAGTTTGTTGTTGTTCAAGGCAACCAACTGGAAATAATATAAAAAGTGCTTTAAAGCAAGCTTTCTGATGTCCTCCAAAAAGATCTAACTTTCTTTGTAATCCCGATCACTTTCCTAAAAGCTCAAAGCATTACAGAACCCTCGTCTGTGCGGTGACCAACAGGAAGCTTAAATCAGGGATTACACATGGGTTTCTCTGTACGCCTGATCTTTTCACATCCCCTTCCCTCCCTCTGACCTTCATAAGTGTTGACGGCTTCCAGGTTCAGGACGTGACGAATGACGTGATACTCGTCTGCGATGCCGTTTCCTCCCAGCATATCTCGCGCCTGTCTAGCGATATCCAGGGCTTTCCCACAGGAGTTCCTCTTCAGCATAGATATCATCTCTGGAGCCGCTCTGTGAACGTAGATCAGAGAGTAAAGACTGTTAGCTTGGATGTGATCAGATAGACATCATTCTTACATATTAACATTCTTTCAAGACAGGGTTTACATTTTAAAATAAATTATATGTTTTAGTAAAGTTAGAAGTAAAGTTCAAATGGCCAGGAAACTTCACTGGGGTATTTTTGTAATGATAAATACTGAAGTGACTAAATGTGATTAGTAATGTGATAAGTAAAAATATTTAATTGCAGTGAAGAATGGGAAGTGTCTAATGTTTCCATATTTCTCTTCTTAACCAGAATTCACTTTTTGACTAATGAATTTTCATGACTTTTGTTGACTATGAAGATTTTTTGTTATTCATATTATAGGGAAAATAGTCATATAGACCAAGTCAGTTAAATATTTTAGGCCTGAGAAAAACTAAAATTAGGTCACTATATACTATTTATCCATGATTTTTTTAGGCCTGGAAATCACCATTTTACATTTTTTTTTTTTAAGTTTTCCATGAGCCTGTGAAATGTGTCAAATTGCACCAAACATTTGTCTTTCTCTGCTCCACACTTGATCCCTGCATCCTCACAAAAATGATGTCCATGTCTATAAATCCTAAGAACTAGAGCAGCGTAAAGATTAACCTCACTTTTTGTCATCTATCAGTCGGCCCAGCTGCAGACACGACTGCAGGCCGATGGTGATCTCGGTCAGCATGTCTGCCATCTTCTTCTGGATCAGCTGGTTTCGGGCTAGAGGAACTCCAAACTGGATCCTAAAGAGAACATTACCGGAACATTATGTTACATTCTGAAAGACAACATCTGCAAGAACCATATAGACATGAACTATAAGGAGAGCCAATCTTAGCAAGCAAGCACATTTACTTAGACTAATTCACAGTTTAAAATGATCCAGTCACTCATTAATGAGAACAGATTGCAGATGTGTTCTGACCTGTCCAGTGTGTACTGACGTGCGGCGTGGAAACAAAACTCTGCGGCTCCCAGAGCTCCCCAAGCGATGCCATAGCGAGCGTTATTCAGACACCCGAATGGACCCTGGTGAACAAGGAAGAAAATCACAGCTTCATTAGCATTGACCTTCACTAAAAAAAATATAATAAAAAATGTATTATGCATCAACTAGGTGCTTGTTTGAGTAGCCTTATCACCCAGATATACGTCACAATAGGAAGAAAAGACTATTGCAACTTCCGTTTCATGCCGACTTCAAGCCAGTGCTTCATTATTGTGAAAGACTTTATATCTTGCATTGACTTTATGTCTATGCCATTGCCTACTAATAATAAGTTCAAGCCAATGAATCCTGAGCCAGTGTTTCTTGATGGTGTCTCATGCAGTTTCTCTCTCACTCACCGCCAGTCCTGTAACTTTGGGCAGCAGGTTTTCCTCTGGGACTTCCACCTCGTCCATGATGATCATACCAGTGGCTGAAGCCCGCAGAGAAAACTTGCCCTCGATCTTGGGGGTGGACAGACCCTTCATGCCACGCTCCAGGATGAAACCACGTACCTTACCGTCCTCACATTTGGCCCAAACCACACAGATATCAGCCTCGGGTGAGTTCGTAATCCTGTGCGAGAGAATGGAGCAAGTTTAAGATGATAGAAGAGACTCTTTGTCACTTCTCTTGTCCATAATTAGACCTAAAAACCAGAAATGAGCATTTTTGCACTTCTGGTTCCATCGTCTGGAAGTCAATTTGGAAGTTTTTTGGTTAAATGCCTGAAATAAGATGTGTGGTTAACACAAGCGGGTTTTTTCCCCCCTAAAACGTAAAATATATCAGAAATACCACATTCATGATTTTTTTTTTTTTTTTTAAATGGACTACAGAGGTTGTCGGGACATTAATCGTCATCACACCAAACAGAAAACTCACCTTCTCACTGGTCCACCACTTTTACAGCTTTATTGAGTTTATACAAACTATTCTAACTCAAACTTTCCAACTTGTAGATTTTAAATAAAGACGGAAAGATATGTCAGAATCTTAGTGATGATTACGTTGAAGTCAAGTGACCATGGTGTAGTTCGTTTATAGTCTAGTTTTAGATTTTTACTTCAGGTGATTGTATACAGGCTTCAGAATTCATAAAATTTACGTCAATGTGTAAAGATTATCATGATGAACAAAAGGTGTACGAATCATAATCTTTTGTTGGTCACAGAGCTTATGTTCTACAATAATCCAAAAGCCAGTGGAAAAAATCCTATTGGCTTTTTGACAAGGGAGCCAGAGTGATGCAACCTTCTGGGATGGCCTATAAAAAGACTACATTCTGGCACTGGCAGCAACTGTCCATTTACTGAACGCAGTACTTAAAAAAAGGCTTATGGCACCACCATGTGGACGGATTCTGATTTCTTCACCTTTACTGTTCTAAACCTGCGTTATATAAGAGCGACGCTGGACGCACCAGGTCTTGGAGCCGGTGAGGGTGAAGGTGCGACTGGATGGGTTGTACTTGGCTCTAGTCTCCATGCCGCTAGGGTCACTGCCGTGGTTTGGCTCCGTCAGTCCAAAACAACCTAGAATCTCTCCTTGTGCTGCGCGACACATAGACAATATGATGTCTGCATGGTTATGAATCTTATGAGCAATATTTCAGCCCATAATCAAAAGATAATTAAGATTTTTTGCATTGTGAAACAGTCTCACCCAGTCTGGGCAGGTATTTCTGCTTCTGTTCCTCGGTGCCGTAAGCGTTGATGGGATGCATGACCAGCGAGGACTGCACACTCATGACCGAGCGATAGCCGCTGTCCACCCGCTCCACCTCGCGAGCGATGAGACCGTACGCCACGTAACTTGTGCCAGCACAGCCGTAACCTTGACAGGGAAGAGTGCATGACTGTGAGAGAGTTGCAGAAAAGTATATATGGTTACATGATAACACTTCGCAATAAGGTTTCATTTGTTAACATTAGTTAACTACATTAGTTGACATGAACTAACAATGAACAATACTTCTACAGCATTTATAAATCTTAGTTAATGTCAACATTTGCTAATACATTTTTAAGACTGAAAGTTGTATGTTAACATTAGTTAATGCACTGTGAAGTAAAATGAACATGGAACATTTTTATTAACTAACATTAACAAAGATTAATAAATGCTGTAAGCATATATTGCTCATTGTTAGTTCATGTTAGCTAATGCTAGTATTAACAAATGAAACCTTTTACACTTTCAACAAGCAATTCATTATTTTCTGACTAGGCATTAGATGACGGAAAGCATTTTTATTTAAAATCTCTAATATAGGGCAGCAAATTTTGGAGATAAAAATCGAATTGCAATCTTTTTGATAAAAATTCCAATGGCAATTTAAAATGCGATAAAAAAAGCTTGTTTGTAGGGCTGCACAATTTGGCAATTTCGTGATTATATACTGCATCGGTATAACTATAAAAAATATTCAATTATAATAAACGATTATTATTGGTAAATTAAAATATTAAACAAAATAAGAAATAGTATTTAAGAATTGAGTATTTACATTTTAAAATACTAACATTTATGTCTGTCTTGATTTCATTTTCAAAAGTTAAACCATCATCAATCTTTTATTTTGACCGAAAATTGCAGGGAGCCCTTAAAGTGATATAGGAGCTTTTTATTCAAATTTTGGGAAGATGGTTTGTGCACTTTGGGTTCCCAGATGCACATTATAACGACAATAACTGTAGAGATTTCCTGTGAACCTGGCCGCTCTGAGACACTCAAAATAGTGCATCATGTCTGCTTGTGTATAAATAAACACAGTGCCGTGCTTCCCTCTGAAACATTCAGTGCATATATTCATTTAAAATGCAGCTTTTGCAATTTGATAATCATTTTCGATTTTATTAATCATGAAGCTATTCTCTAATATCGACTGCTGACGAACATAGAACTGATATATTATGCATACCTTTAATGGTTGGGCCCAAAACACCCAGTTCCCCCATCTCAGACACAATCTCACGGTGAAAAACTAGTGGAGAACAAAGAGCAGTTAGTTTAAAAAAGCTTTCAAACAATGGAAGCTTACACCCTCCACAACCCATAGCCCATATTAGAAGTCCTGCTGTAAACTACAAGCTGTCATTGAGATATAAATATACCCTCACCTTCATTTCTGTTGGCCATCAGGATACGCGGCATGAGTTTCTCCTGGCAGTAAGTGCGAAATGAGTCTCGAATCATGACCTCCTCCTCCGTCAGGAGACCCTCCAGCTCCAACGCATCACGCCAGTCAAACTGCACTTTAGCTGAGGTTTATATGACAGGATATAACAAACACGCAGGTCAGTGATCAGCACATATTCAGAAGCTTACAGCAGGAAATATTGCAGAAGAAGTAAACATACGTGTTTTCACTTGCTTCTTTTCACCTGACTTCTCTGCATCTGATAGAAGAAGAATAGAATTTTACATTTGTGTATCTTTACAATGTTATGCATGTGCGAAAAGAAATATGCATTAGAAATACACTCCCATTCAAAAGTCTGGGGTCATTAAGATCATTTAATACTTTATTCAGAAATGATGCATTGAATTGATCAAAAGTGACAGTAAAGACATTTATAATGTTATAAAAGATCAAAAAATTCTGTTCTTTTGAACTTTCTACCATCAAAGAATCCTGAAAAAATAATATAACAAAAAATATTTAGTAGCACTGTTTTAGACAATGATTATAAGAAATGCTTCTTGATCACTAAATCATAACAAATATTATTTCAGATAATGCTTGAAGAACATGACTTATATTCTATATTTGAGCTGTGGAATAAATATCTAATGACCATTATGTAAAGGAATAGTTCACCCCAAAATTAAAATTATTAATGTTGTTCCAAACCTTTTTATTTAAAGAATCGTTATATTGCATAATGATTTGCATAAATGATTCGATTTGAATAAAGACTCAGTTTAAGTCTGTTCATCACATGAATACACTGTATAGCTTCAGAAGTATTAAAATATATCTCAAAAACGGTTTGGATTACTGTTATGGTAGATTTCTTTGAGCTTGAAAGACGTGGTGAATATAATTTTTCAACATTTTTTTTTATGTTCCAATAATAAAAACAAAACAGGCCTGGAACAACATATGGGTGCTTAAGTGTGCGTTATATAACAACATATATCCGACAAACTGCTGTTCTGACCCCATGGAGAAGCCGCAGCAGTTTTCTGTGATCTGCAAGCTGAAAAGAGGACACATCTCTGGCTGTTCACAAGCAGACGACTCGCACTCCTTAATGCCATGATGAGTGAGCCTCTGTAAAAGTAATAATGCGAATGTCATAGAGCAATCATACATTACAACATATGCATGTATCAAAACATTCAACAATGCCTTAATCATTTCTATGCATTTTTAATATTAAATCTTTATTTTACCAGGTTGACTCCTTCAAATTAATATCTGTTTTAAGAGAGAACTACCGAAAATAGCAGCATACAATATCATCATAATACAAATTATAGATTTATTATGTCATTCGCTGAAGTAACTAGTTAAAACACTTTAGACAAGGCATACGGGATATTAACATTGGGTTTTAAATGACAGATTTCATAATACTACTACAGCTAGGAGAGTTTCAGTCACTGTCCAACGTAGGTAAACAAACAAATCTTCAGACACGTATTCTGTAAACAAGCATTAGCGTCATAGTTCTTGGCCACAAGTCATGCACACGAATAGCAGTTGACCCAAAAGCACAGAGCTAATAAAGGACTCCCTCCGGTATAATGTCATATAAACAGATAAAAGCTTTACGTACCTGTATACGAGGAATTATGAGCAGACGGTACTAGTTCACTTGTCATACAGTGATAATTGCTTTAGTTTAAACACAGGTGGGATTTTTTTTCAGTTTGACAGGCAGCGCACGGAGGGCGGAAAAGGAACATGAATGTGTGAAAGATGGAGAGTCCAGGGCGCCATTTTGAATGTGGCACACAGCGTCATCTTCTTCTTTTCACTATTTTACGGCGGTTGGCTTGAACATTAACAGGTATTATAAAATAATCACATTTTGTCTTTTTTATTCAATAATTAAATCCTTTGTGTAATGAAGCGCATCTCTTTTCTAAAATTGCGCATGTTTGGTTAACGTTACTTTTCGATTCCTCTTTTATGATAAATTTAGTGTGCCTTTGCTAAATAAAAGCATTAATTTCTTCTTTTTTCACTTAAAAAACTTGTTTGCATTATTGATAATAAGAAATTATCAAACATAAAAAATAATTCGCTAGTTTGGATCGTAGTAACTTTATGTAATTTCCAGAAAACATACTCGGAGACTGCTTTCGTAAATAATTCATTTACATGATAGGAAAGAGATGTCAATCATATAAAATTATTACAGCCCTGATTTGATTCAATCTTGATTTCATAATAACTTACTCAGAATTGTATTTTGAGTAGTGGTCCCTTACAGAGAACCCACAAAGCAAAATTCAAACAAACATGTTTTTGTTACTAATATACATCCACCAACTTTCTGCTGCAATTTTAGTTTGTTAAAACATTATATTTATACTGATATTGAATACTTATATTTGAATAGACCCAGAAACCTTTGTAATTGCAAGAGAAAATATAATCACAGCTTTTTTACCTTTAATCTGTGAATCTATCTACTGAACTACAAAACCCAATAGAAATGAAGTTATGTAAAAAGTTTGAGAACAATGACTGCCGTCTGTGCTGAATGTGAAAACTGAAAACGCTTTCGCCATGTTGTGGCGCAATGTCCTCTCAGCTTCTTCAATAATCCCAGTCTAAGTCTTTAGCCACTCTGTACAAAGTGATGAAGAAGTCTGGGAAAAGACCAAAAATGTTGTTCTCTTCAAATTCATTTCTGACATTCCTGTTAGAAACAAAAGATAGAGGGAACACATTACAGACACAAAGATAAACGGCAACAGAGATGCAAGTAACTGAGATCTGGATGAACATTTTTGTCTCACTTACCCATGCACCAGTTTGTTGCGCAAAACACGCAGCAGGCCAAGTATGTCCTCCGGAAGCCTCTTGTTGGTGTCTTTCCATATTTCTGAAAGCTGCAAATAAGACGCAAACCAGCATGGATGGTCCATTGTGCTACATTACTAGTAGTCCCAACACAGCCTTGAATGAGCCAAGATAATGCGCATAGCAAGAAGAGGAAAGCTCTGGTCTTGTGTTTAGGTGAGTCATGTTGTTTTACAGTTTTACTCACCTGCGATTTCCAATTAGAAAAAGTTTTTCCCTCTGTGGCCTCCTTTGCAGTTTTGAAGAGCTTCCAAAGGTTTTTTAAATCCTCACCCACTATAGCAAGGATGTCCCTTCTCCTGAAGGACAAACAAAATAAACAAGCATAAATCACATGTGATCTAAGTTGTATCTATGTTTATTTATGTGTTGTATCTATGAATTCTATGTTTTTAGTTTTATGTATCAGGGCATAATAAAGAGAGCTGTGCATAAACGGATGGCCACAAACCTCAAAGAACTGAAGCAACATTGTAGAGAAGAGAGAGCCCAAATTCCTCTACAACGATGTGAGAGACTGATAAAGTCATATAGAAAATAAGTTATTGCTGCTAAAGGTGGTCCTACAAGCAATTAAATAATTGGGTGTACTTATCACACATGGCTTTTATTTAAATAAATCATGACACAGTGTAATATGCCATGTATTGTTGTTCATCTGAGGTTGTATTTACCTAATTTTAAGACCTGCCAAGGACCAGATGTTTTTTTTTTATTATGTCTGGATACATAAAAGTATATAATTAAAAGGGTGTACTTTCTTTTTCACATGACTGTGTGTATATATATATATATATATATATATATATATATATATATATATATATATATATATATATATATATATATATATATATATATATATATATATAAAAAAAAACCTTACTTCTTTTCGATCTTGATGTTAAGTTCACTGAAGGCCTCATCAATGGTCAGTGTTGCTGTTGGGTCTGATTCCTCTGTGTGCTCCTTTTCTATGTAGAGGTTGTGAAGTTTTGCTAAAGTCTCGTAGTTCTGGATTTCAGCCCTATCACCCAGCTTTCTGAGGACTGCATCTTTTCTGAAGGAAATAAAATGCAGGCATTGAGCAGGGCAGTTCAGAACAAGGCTGTATGATCAGAAAGTCAAACCCAGCATTCACTGCAGGTTTCTCTGAGATACGTTACAGTGTTTTGAGTTTTAAAGGAAATAGTTCATTTACTCACGTTTTCCCTTTTTTTTAAGGTGTATATTCTAGACACACATATTCATACATTGAAAGTAAATGAGGCCTGTCGAGCTCCAGAAATGACAAAACAGAATCATAAATGTGGTCCTTATGACTGGTGTGCTTTATTCGAAGTCATATAATTTCAGAACAGATCAAAATGTATTCACACTTGATAGTTTGGAATGAGAAAATAATTGGCAAAATTGTCATATTTGGGTGAACGATTCCTTGAAGATTCTCAGACTCACAGCTGAAGATAAACAGTCTTTAATCTAAATAAATGTCCTGGCAGTGACTCATTAAAAGAGAGGACATTCAAGGCTGTTTTTGTTTTTGTGAGTTTCATGAGAGAACAACATCTGAAAAACTGGAAATAAACAAAAGAAACAATCTGAGCAATCCAGACATGAAGACCAAACAGAAGATTGATCCCAGAGAAGTTGGGTAGCAAACATCACAATCAATAACAGTGAATTTATGTTTTATATTATGAGGAATATTGTTCTTTCCACAAAGATGAAAAGAGGAAAGAGATTCATGTACGTGGTAATAGCTGAATGGCAGAAGTCAAAATCACCAGAACTTTTGACAAGCATCACTTATAATTTACCTGTAATCATCCCAGAAAAAAGGGTGTCGTAGGACCTCATCAACAGTCAGTCTCTCTGCTGGTTCTTTGTTGATCATCCATTCAATGAGATCCTTTGCTACTATATCTTGTACATGTTCAAGAGAGTAGTTCCCATTCTTGATGTTCACCTCACGATCAATGTCCCCAAAGGGATGTTTCCCATCAGAGAGGATGTAGTATACCAACATCCCAGCAACCTGCAATAAATCGGGCAAACTGTGAGGCACCTACTAACAGGGCAGCGAGAAATAAACCGGAAGAGCTGATAGAGAAAGTTGTACTCTGAGGCCAATTCTCACACTGCAATTTTTCCCCACTCATCCATTCACATTTTACTTTATTAACATCAAATGGTGTTTTTTTTTTGCTCTTTCAAATAATAAAGGTGAATGGGGCTACCAAGCTCCAAAAAAAGGAGAAATAAAAAAAATCAGGTTACACTTTATTTTAAGGTGGCATAGTTACATTGTATTTTAGTCAAGTAAGTACTAATAATTAACTTCATGAACTTACTATAGAGTTACAGTTAGGGTCAGGTTTAGTTACTTGTAATTATGCATAATTTACTGTTATTAATATTGTAAGTACATGTAGTAACATGTAACTACATCACCTTAAAATAAAGTGTTGCCAATATAAACCATGAAATGTGTTTTTTAAACAATATTTTTAAGTAAGGAACAGAACAATAAGTTATTAACTGACAAACTGGTAAAAGAATGTTAAGATTGTCACAGAACAGCAAATTAACCTTTTTGACCCCCATATATTTTCCATATTTCTAATACTTGTGCTATATTTACGACAGAGCTGCTTGTTTTCAAACTATTTTTATTAGCATAAACTGCGAGAACTGAAATATAATATTTAACTAACCATGATTCATTGTTTGATCCTATAGCATTGGTCATATCGACTCCTTTTGCATCCTTTTTGTACAATGAAAGTGAATGAGGACTTGAAGCTTGTTTAAATAGAAAAACTCTTATTTTGTGTTCCATGGAACAAAGAATGTCACATGGGTGTAGAATGAGACAAGGTCAGTTACTGACGACTGTTAATTCCTTTAAGTTTGATGTAATACCAAAATAATCTTACAGAGTGTCTATCTACACTAAGTGCAAATAGCCCGCCTTGTTGGCAGAGGCCATTTACACTATTTACACTCCTCCCACTAATCATTGGTGAAAATGATACCACAATCCACCCTTAGCTTGCTGAGCTCTCAGTAATGTCATGACTGCAGTTGATTCATGGTATTTCACAAACCTGGATGTCTGAGCTCTTTTTATAGCCACTCTTTTCAGACTGATTCAGGATCTCTGTTGCCTCCCAGCCTCGAGTACCAGCTCTAAAAGTATGAACTGTGCTTCTGCCCTCCTCCAGTTTGCGACTCAAGCCGAAGTCGGCCAGCCTTGCATTTTTTCCTGAATCTGTTGAAATATGAGTTTAGCTGTCACCTGTAATATAATCTCTCTCTCTCTCTCTCTCTCTATATATATATATATACATACACATACATACAATTAATGTTACAGACTAAATTATGATACATTCATTGAAAAACTGCAAAAGTAGCACATAAAACCTATTTGTGATACCTATCAAAACATTTCTAGGCTTTATATCACGATGTACCACATCAGCATGGTGAAGAACTTGAAGGCCAAGAAGCGTCTCCTTCACTATTTTCATCAAAGCGTTGTCTATGTCCTTTTGTTCCTGCTGGCGAAGATCGTCCATGTAGTCCTCAATATCATATTCACAAAGCTGTAGCGCAAGATAATAAAAATCTTCATCCTCTGCTAGGTCCACATACCTGACGATGTTCTTGCTCTCAAGCTTTAAATCTTGAAGATGCTTCAGTTCATTTTCAAAGTATTTTTTATTCAGTGGTTGCTTGGGTATTCGTTTAATGGCCACCTCAGTGCCATCTTCCTTCAGGCCAAGATATACTGTGCCACTTCCTCCAGAGCCAATAATGTAATTATCACTTCTAGAAAAGATGATGTTACTGACTTGTTTCTTGGAGGGATCTTTCTTGAGTTCCTCTATTTTATGTCTGTGTTTTATTGAGGATGGGTTGCACCTGATGACATCATCATCTGGTCTATCCATCTTATCTTGCACATTTTCTGTTGGTACTTTATGATGGTAACACTCAGTTACCCGTTTGTCATCGGCCGTCTGTAAGGATGAACCTGGAAAATCCATTTAAAATAAAAGTTTAGCATATGTATATATATATACTGTATATATGTGTGTGTGTGTGTGTGTGTGTGTATGTGGTTAAAATATGTTGTTTACTTCATACCTTCAAGTTCTTGAATGACATCAGGCTTGATTTCTTGCAGTATTTTGTAAAAAGCAGATTTTACTGCAGGTCCTCCAGATTTCACAGCTTTTAAGAGCTCTGTGCTTTGGGTCATTTTAGTTGCGTTTGTGATCTTTGAATTCTGTGTCCAGGTAAGCTTTCCATTATCATACAGCTTATCAGTGATGGGCATCACAGATGTAACTCTTTGAATGAGAGCTTCATAGTGCCTGTCCACAAACTCAATATCTGAGTATCAAACATCAGTAAAAAAAAAAAAAAAAAGACAGTTTCACTCTTTTCTCATCTTCAGTACACAGTAACAAACCAATACATCAGCCAGCAAACCCAGAAAAAATTAATTCAAGATATGCCTATGTTATTTCAAATGTGGTGCAGTTAAGGCGGAGTTTTTTCATGTAAAACTTACGGTGACGTTCCATTGTTTTTCTTCAGTCCCTTTAAACTAACTAAAAAGACAAAACATATAAAACAACAACATTAACATGCTGCTTCTTATATTGATTATTCTTTATTCTTAATACTTTATATAAATCAAATGCCTATTTTCGCTATCATTGGTTTTGAACCAGACAAAGTCAGACTTTACTTGATATCAGGTTGGGGCAAGTTGAGACATTTTTTTTTGTCATAAATGTTTTGCTGTGGCATTGTGAAACGTACACATTTACATACCACAAAAGTCATTGTTTATTCATTCAACTGTATCTTTTTGTAGTCAAGATTCGTCTCTAGAGAAACTGACTTTCAAAAAGAAACAACAAATTAAACATTTTCAAAAATGTTCAGTGACATTTAAGATCGGAAGGAAGTCACTGACCAACAACGCAGTCAGAACGTAATAATCTAGCAGTAATAAACATTCATATTTTATGCATATACGTTACAGATGTGAGTTTCCATACCTGAAGTTTATAAGAAAGCACGGATATCTACTTGTGCAGAAATCGGGAGGTTAGAAAGAGTGCGGAAGAGGGAAACGATGCAGCCAATCAGTGCTAGCATACAACAACACGAGACCAGTGGCTTTCCTTTCGGAGTATTCCACACCCCTACATATTTAAAACAAACTCATCTTTTGCGGTCTTCTCAAATCTTCGTTACTACAAATGTCAGAGACATAGAGATATGTAAATCTATAGAAGTGTGTAATTATAACAAGCACAAGCAGCCTACTGTTGCTATGGTTACTTTCTGGCAAACAAGCACAGGTAGTTTTAACATTTTAAACTAAAAAACCTGGAAATAAAAATCAACAACAAAGAAACACAACCACACTATATATGCCATAAGAACATACATATGGCTAAATAAAATTTACAAAAACACAATTTAAAAACTTGTTACAGGAGTTACAGGGGTTTGCAATGTGTGGCGAACAGTCGACGTGAGAGAACGGCGCGAGGCCGGTGGTGCGATTGCTAAAGAGCAACACCTGTGAAGCACACCGGTCTCGCATCTCTCACGGAGGAGCGGAAGCATGAGGAGGAGCGACGACGTTGATGAGAGAGAGGAACAGGCCTGTATTTTAGTTGTTTTGTTTTTTGTATTTGTGTTTTATTTTAGCCAGTAGCCCTCCGCGAGGGGCTGCTGGCCGTTATGTTTATTTTGGGTAAGCCAGCAGTCGTCCGCGAGGGACTGCTGGCGGTATTTTTGTTTGTTTGTTTCATTTGAAATAAAGTTGATTTAATTGTTCGCCGGTTCCCGCCTCCTTCTTCCCTGAACATTGCTACACAATGATCTTCAGAAGGTTGTTCATTCGCTGTCCCAATTCAGAGGCAGCATCCTTCGAAGGCCGCAAAGGTCAGACCAAGCGTTGAAAATGGGATGGTCTACGGAAGATTGTTCTTGTTGCCTAGCAACTGTGACAGTTGTCATTGATGAGTGACAGTAACATTTGTACTAGACTTTTTTTAAAAGTTATATTAAACTGTCTGAAAACAAAACGGGGTTCACAACCTGTCTATAATATTTTCACCATGGTCCATTTCTGTATATAATAAAGAGTAAAACTACATAATCGCATTTTAGTAAGACATGTCAACATTTAAACCGCTTTAAAGTTAAACATTTTTTTATGCGGCATTTTCTCTCAACAAAAACTGGCGTGCAATGAATTCTGGGGTTGGCAAGGCTGCGAAGGATCCATCTGTTGTATCCTTCATTTCATGGGAAACAAAGACGTCATTTTAAATGAGCCTTCGAATTGGGACAGCCTTTATCGGCCCCTGTGACTTTCGAATGATACAGTCACTGAATTGGGATGCAGCTTATACAAACCATTTCACAATACATGAATGACATTCACATAGAAAAACAAGCAAATCAAGTATTAAAATCATTACATTACTGATTTGAGGCATATAAACAGCAAGTGAAAAATGTCAATATTGACTTAAAGGGTAACTAAACCCCTGGTCAGAGCCTGACTCCACCCACTGGCAATATTTGAAAAATGCTGGAAAAGTGGGCAGAGCCCAGCGGAGGGGGGCATGTACCTGAGACGTCTCTCTGTATGGAATCTGCCTACGTCACCTGCAACCGCTACTTCACGAACCACAGCAAACATCCAATAGGAATATTCAACTGCAGTAGCCACCGTTCAACCTGAAGAGGGCAGCCCTCCCCATATATGGTAGAATTAAAACACTTTAAACCCAAATGTCTGAAATGTACTGGAATCAATGAACAGCATTTATGAAGCTCCATTCTTACAGATCATTAACTAAAAAAAGTTGTTTTGGTGTTTAGTAACCCTTTAACTCAAAAACATGATAGCAAAGATACACAGGCCTTGAAACGACCATCAACAGCCTTGAGCTGAAACCAATATTGTGGAATTTAGATTTGGGCGATGGTGATTCATTAAAATATAATTATTCAACATTAAGTGCAAAGCAGTGGAAGTGGCTATAGGTGTCTGCATCCAATCTCTCAGTCTCTTAATATTCCCAGCCCATGTCTGTAGCCAACCGGTGTAAACTGATGAGGAAATCTGGGAACTCATCAATCATCTTCTCTTCATAGAAGAGTTTTTTCCTGTTGGAAACAGATTTTGAAAAGTCAAATCTAACAATACAGGATATACAATAAATACAATGATAAATACAAATGTTATTTACAGAACCTTCTGTACAACACTGTATACATGTATGCAGAAACTACTGAGGTTGTCTTTATTTAACCTTATAAAACGGTTAGTTCCAATCCTTGATTCTGATTGGTCAATAGCTGTGCTTTATCTTTGGCTTTATTCACGATAAAACACGGCTATGACCGCTTCACCCACCGGTTCTATTTATCACTGCGCCCTAAGCAACACCCTTAGCAACCACACGTATCAACACAAACAGAAAAAAACGTAAGAATTAAAAAGGCTAAAATGTTTAAAGTAAATTTCGATTTACTAGGTGGCATGACGATGGATAAGTGGTTTGAGGAACAATTTGTAGAGACTTCTACAAATATGAACCGTCATGCTGAAGTGCTGAAATGTAACATTGATACATTCGACAAGACTCGTTGTTATGTTCTATAAGACCTTTGCATTTAGTTCGCTACTTTCTCCCCCTAGTGGTCATCTGGGAGTAATTCATTGTGTTCATATATAATTCTTACATTGCTTTCATTGGCTGATTTTATCACATGATGCAGTCTGATCAGGACACATTAGTAGTTATAATCAATGCGGTCAGCTTGCAGCTTCAGTCACCTTATCCTGTTCCCACTCTGTTTGTGCCTTGGGAAAGCATCGCTTGTAAGTTGTATTTAAATTTATAGTTAATTACATTGATATTCAAGTGTCATGTAAGACGTTCTGTGATGTTACTTGAATATTTATTTGTCAACATGTGAAACTGCTATTGTAGCTATAGCTTTTCAGCTAAGAGGTAGCCAATAGTTTGTTAGTTTAGCTGTTGAGCTGCACATACTATATTTACAAGTTATTTACAGCTATAAGCATACCAGCTGAATGTAATATAATACATGTTACAACTTTGTAGCTTAAAAGTATATTATTTTATGTCTTTTAATGTATGATTTGTTTGAATAGCATTCAGTGATTGGTGCTATCTTTCTGTATCATTTCAGTTTTACAAAAATTCCTTCATGAGAATTACGACAACAGTAAAGAGCCTTGAACTTTACTCCAGCCTCTGACTTTCTCTTGAAGCCTGTTAGCTATCTGTCGATTTGTGTACAGTCACACACACTGAGGACAGAATACTCGTAATGAAAAAAATACCGTGCAGCAAACCCAATGGGCAGTGAAATGCTTCGGTGACTGGTGTAGTGAAAAAGGGTTGCAGCATTGATTTTAAACAAATCACCAAGACGGAACTCAACGCACTTCTCCGTGACTTCTACGGAACTGTCAGGAAAATATGGGATCAGTAGCTATATAGCGTTACGTGCGGGTCTGAACAGATTCCTGAATGATCCACCTTTGAGTTTGTCCTGGTGTCTGATGAGAGACAGCGAATTCACCTCATCCAATAATGTTTTCGTTGGAGTCGTAAAGACAATGAGAAGAGAGGTTCGTGATAAAACGGAGCATCACACACCGATTTCTACTAAAGATTTCAGCACCATAAAACTGTCCGATGCGCTTAATCCTAACACACCTGAAGGACTCGTAAACAAAGTCTGGTTTGACGTGCAGTTACACTTCGGACGTAGAGGAAAAGAGGGGAACAGAGAACTTATTCCAGACTCATTCCGCATTTTAACAAACGAAAATGGTCTAAAGTATGTCACAATGAGCTTCAATGAAGACACAAAAAACATAAGGACCCACATGACAGAAATAAGGAGAGCAGGCGTGGCTTCATGTTCCAACAAACTGGGAACCCGCTTTGTCCCGTTGCCTCTTTAGAGAAGTACGTTTCTCTTCTGCCATCTAACCCCCCTGCTTTTTACCTTCACCCCAAAAAGCAAAACCTCTCTAAATGTGTTTGGTACGTAGATCACGTAGCGGCACATAAATCATATTAGCTAATTATAATTTGTGTTAAATCTTGTGTTAAAGTTTTTTCTCATTTTTGACTGTTGCATGTACACAAGAGAGCCTATGGGTGTGAACTACCTTGCAATAATGTTGCAGAGAATTTGTAAAGCAGCAGGCACCTACACAAATCACTGCCTTCGCAGCACCATGGTGCAGAGATTGTCCGATGCTGGTCTCGAATCAAGGGAAATTATGGCTGCGTTTACACTTGGCATTAACATGCGACCTGTATCCGGATGTTGTCCACATACACATTGAAAAGACAAGTGTAAACGCGCTTCTGATCGGAATTTTATCCGATCAGCGTGTCCAGGTTCGGAGGTAGTCGAGGACGCATTCATTGTGATCGGATCTCTGTGTAATGTAAACGCAATCCAGCCATCGTGTCTGCATTCACAGGTGGACGTAATTTAAATCAGGGATGCAAACACATGTATGGTCAAAAAAGAGAGAGGTTATCGAAGCCCTCGCCCCACGGCAAATATCCATAATTGTGATGAATTTAATCCTTTGTAAGTTATCATTTTGCAGTGTAAGATTACAGTTAACACCTTTAAATATTACATAAATGTATTATGTATTTTTATTAAACTTAATGAGTGTATAAATCAGCAGCAAAAAGTAATTCTTGAAAAAATCTGCACAGTAATTTTATAAAAACTAAACATGTTAATAAAAACAAATTACTATTAGTACTCTTATAAAATTCGAATATGCAATCATACATTTCACAGTTTTATATTTATATATGAATGTCAAGAATTCAGAAGTGTATGTATTTATATAGCCTACACTAGCCTGCACTACACAGAAATAATATACAATTAAATTATACTTATTTTAAATGTATTGTGCAGGATAGGTATAAAAAAATATAGGCTTTTAATAATCTTTCAGTGCGCAAAACCATGAACGCTTCAAAACAGAGCGCACAAAGCGCGTATGCGCATCGCGGGTGCAGAATGATGTGCTCAAAGCAACATGGAGTCACAGTGTGCAGTGTGCAGTGCATTTAAAAGTTCACGGCACAAAGCGAAGAAATGTCGAGCGCACAAATCCTAGTGTATATCTGTCCAACAGTTTATTGATCATTTGTTTCTTCACAGTTTTAAATTCCAGTTATTGTGCGTTTGATGTCATTCAGTCAGTCATAGTCCTTGTGCTAACAGGCACGGTAGCGAGTCGTTTAAAAACAGCAACAAACATAATATACAAATACACAACATAAAGTAATTTTATGCAAATCCACAGCCTTTTATCTACAGATCAAGCACTAATGTTAATATATCATATTGGAGAGAGTTTTACCGTGCATCCTGCTGTAACCGGACGAGGCGCGCGCTGTTTGAATACTGAATGGAGAATGATTGACAGCCGCAGAGGAGGGAAAACGAGTTTCCGTAAACTTTAATTTAATGATGTAAATAGACTTCTGTCCCTCACATTAAGCTATGGAATGACTTCAGATGACTTTGTGAAATTATAATAAGACCCTCTCAGTCTCAGACCCAAGTCACCCAAACTGACGTGAGAAAAGCGTGAGGCGCCGAAAAGCATGCTGTTTGCATCCCTGTTAAATCCCTGCCCAGTCTCTCCGCGTGGCTGTCTGGGGTGGTGATGGCGCAGTGGATAAGACACATGCCTGTGGTGTGAGAGACCCGGGGTCAAATCCACTGTGAGACACCAATGTGTCCCTGAGCAAGACACTTAACCTCTAGTTGCTCCAGAGGCGTGTGACCTCTGACATATATAGCAATTGTAAGTCGCTTTGGATAAAAGCGTCAGCTAAATGAATAAGTGTAAATGTAAATGTCAGAAAATAATGGACAGACAGAGTTTAGACAAGAAATGAAACTTATTTGAACCTTACAATAAACGTCAATCTTTTATTTAGACTTACATTATACTATGCGTGTCATTTTTCATTTTAATTGTGCAACATTATCTGAACGAGGCGATCGCCTACAATCACAGGCAGTCATGAGATCTTAATGAAGAGCTGTACGCTGCTTTGCCAGAGGAATAATCGGAATTGGAATTTTTTATGTTTTAATGTTGTTTTTCAGCATGTTTATCAATCTCCCATTTCTGTCAATAGTCATTTCACGCTATGACCTTAAACCCAGATGATTGATGTGGCTTTAACATGATCAACAGTTATTTTTGTATGATAAACTCTGGAAGTAATTCCTTCGTTCAAAAAACTGAATTTGATCTAATTACTGGAGATTGCATAGGAAAGTAAGGTGAGTGAGTGAAAGCAATTGGGACATTGTTTAATTTGTATAATCTTTAGGCTACTCTTTTCTGGGGTCGTGCCACAGACCTAATTTAAATATTATGCAGGAAACAGAAATCCAATCGGTTATCCAGAAACAGAGGCTACTTAATGTGTACAAATGTAAATGCACCATGTCCTGATTGGCTACTGATCCGATCTGCTTGATCGGATCACGGTGATCGCATGTTAATGCCAAGTGTAAACGCTGCATCTGTCTGTGAGTGGACATAAGTGTGAAAGTTCACTACAGAGCTACTGGAGGCCAAACTTAAAACAAAGAAAGCATTGGAGCGATCATTCTTGCTGCAACAGAAAACACTGCTGACAGTGCTGAGCCCCAACTAAAGAGAACCGCGTTAAATATCACCACAGTGTAGCCGATTGAAATGAGACAAATATTTAATGCGTGCACAATAAACGGAGATGTTCAAATAAATTTACATAAACAATAAAAAAGTATCTCTTGTTAGGCAGCATTTTAGCAACTAAATTAATAACATAAAATGGATTAAAGACCTAACTGTTATCTATCAAAATATGTGCCCTTGTGTTTTTATTTATAGGCTATGTAAATATTTAGTTTAGTGTAGAGAGAAAATAACGGAATAAACAAAAAATAAACGTTTTCTCATGCTGAGAGATAAGCTATGCCTATATTTGTGTGAGGAAATTTCACAAATATTGTGTTGAGAAAAATAAAAAGAATGAGACAAAGTTTGAGAACGGGTTATTGTTTTCATTTGAGCTTTCATGAATATTACATATTGGAACGTTGTTGTTCACGGTCAGGGACTATTTTTTTCTAGCGGAAGGAATGCTTTTATTGATTTAACTTCATGAAATTTCCACTAATAATTTTTTTTCTTTAATATTGTGTGGTAACCGTTTTATAAAAGCAATAAGGTAGGCTACTCGAGGCAAGTGCTTTATCGTGAATAAGCTCCGTGCTTTAGCTTTATCGTGAATAAGCGCCGCTTCGAGTCGTGCCTAACAACGCCCTTCTGCCGTTACTTATTCACGATACAGCACCGCCTCTTGTACATTATTGCTTACTTAAAAATCCCCCCTCCCTATTTTTGTACTTACTGATGTCCCAGTGCATTGCGCAAATACCGTAATAGGCCAAGTAAGTCATTGGGAAGACCTTTGCCAATTTTTGTCCATGTCGCAGGAGCCTGCAAATACAAAGCCGGAGTCTTACATCAAGAAATCTCAGGGCAAGAAACAATGACAGCAAATATCCATACGATACAACACTGTTTTAATAATGATTTAATATGTTATAGTGAATATTGCAGTATTTATTAAAAATGATTTATCAATGCACATTATTTTTTACATTCATGTGCCCCCGAATCTTTAATCAAAATAACTTCCCCTCCCTCTTGCATCTCTTCTCTTCTCTGATGATGCGTTTACTGTGAGGGCGATAGCAAACCAAAACCATCTAACCAGCCATCCAATCCTTTTGCAGTCTTCTCAAATCGTTAAGACATAGAGCTGGTAAGTCCCTCCCCTTCCGCTAACCCCGCTGGACCTCTAGGTTAAAAAATCGTCAATGCAAGTGAATGAGAGAAAATAATTATTTTCTGATCCCGTTTGAATTTTGCAATGAATGTGAACATATGTTGTCTGTGAATTTTTTATATAATTTTTCGTGTAAAGAATGCTAAATTTAGCGGGTATAATTTTCATACGGTTAGACTTTGTGTGAGAGCACTTTGTGGACTACAACTCTTCGCTGCTTTCGACGCATTTGATATACGTCACCACCACTAGCACATGGATCCCGCTAAACATGCCTGTGTCTTTGGTGCACTTCACCGCCTTCTTTCAGGGAGAGAAACACACAGGCATCTCTATCTAATTCCTTAGATTATCCAACCGTGATTTGTGGAGGGAAAATGTGTTTTGCGGTGACGTCACATATGCGACGTGTAGTCTTTCTCGTTATGTCTATTCCACAACTGCTAGCCAAAGAATCATACAATATACTGTCAAACTCGTTACATGAGAAATAATATAAAAAATTCACAGACAACATATATTCACATTCATGGCACAATTCAAACGGGATCAGAAAATAATTATTTTCTCTCATTCACTTGCATTGACGCTTTTTCAACCTAGAGGTCCACTTGGAGTTTTAAGAATGGGCGGGACTTACCAGCTCTATAGTCGAGATACGTAATCTATAGAAGTGAGAAATTATAACAATATTCAATATTTATGTTTGCGTTTATGTCCCCATGGACAAAATCAAGTCCCGCCCAACATTTTTCCTTGTTTAAGAATCTGTTGTTCACTTGAATATAGGCTTACGCTATAAATATAAAGAAAAGACTATTGCAATTTCAGTTTTATGCCGATGTATGAATGCAGTCTGGTTCGTATTTTCCTTTGCCCTGCTCAGTTTGTTGCATGATAACAACAATAGAATTGAGAAGCATTTCCTCTCCCTTTAAAATTTGATAAGCCTGGTGTTTTTTTACTATCCTAAATATACATGATTAAATTGTTAGTTACATTGTACTATTAATTCAGCAGTTTTTTCACTGTCCAATCAGAACAAAGCTACAAACCAATTTGAAGTCGCTACCTGCTGAGAATCACTCATCTAGTTCGCTGTGTGCTGTTAATAGTCCAAACACACGTTTTGACAAGGAGAGGAAAACACATCTCTTACGTTTGCTGAGGAAGTCTTTACTCACCTTTGACCTCCAGTCAGAAAAGGATTTTCCTTTTGTGTATTTCTGTACAGTGTCATAAAGCTTTTTATTGCTTTCATAGTTCTTGTATTCCTGGACGTCCTCTTCATTACCCAGATTGTGAAGGACCTCCTTTATCCTGAAGGAAAAACATTGTTTTGAAGGTATACATTAAGTGTGAGTCCACATCAATTCTACACATTGATCTAATCCTACTTTCAGAGAAAAAAGCTGGTGCATATATCAGGGCTAGTCAGGGGATTTATCAATGGAAGATTTACCTAACAGAGTTTTACTCTTATTAATATGATAATATAGCAATTTAATCTTACTAACAGGCAGCAAAGCAGCACACTGTAGAGACGTCTCAAGAACTGATGCCAAGATATATGATGATAGATGGCAAGATAATAAAGAGCCCAAAGTCTAGAAACAAGATCATGCCAGGTCTCAGTATGAGTCGAAAAGCAACTTTTGTCAGAGTATCAGGCAAAAACAGCAACTGAAATACTGGAAATAAAAGGGAGAAAGAAGTAAAAGAGTAAGAGGATGCAGTGGAAGACTAGGCAGAAGATACATCATTACTATAAGTATAATAGTGAAAATACACAGTGTCATTTAACTGCCGCTTTTAGTTGTGAAAAGCAAGAATAAGCAGCAAAGCATTTCTTCGTAAGCATCAAACATTAATTTTGATTTACCTTTCATCATCCCAGAAATAGGGGTGATCTAAGACCTCGTCGACAGTTGGTCTTTTATCTTGGTCTTTGTTGATCATCCATTCTACGAGATCCGTTGCTTTTTTGTCTTGGACATCGTTAAGAGAATATTCCCCGTTCGAAACGTTTACCTCACAGCGGATGTCATCTCCAAAAGGATGTTTCCCATCAGAGAGGATGTAATAGGTTAACATTCCCGCAACCTACAATAAATGAGGATCATCTGTCAGTTATCTAACAGGGAAAACTGCACAATACAAACCACTGGACATGATTAGAGTTGGAAAAGTGCAAGAAATCAAGATTTCTATGAACTAAACGGATAATCAAATCCTCTCTTAGGTAGATGGTCTCATGTTAGCATGACTGCAGTTGATTCGTGGTATTTCACAAACCTGGATGTCTGAGCTCTTCTTGTAACGGCCCTTTTCGGTCTGATTCAGGATCTCTGTTGCCTCCCAGCCTCGTGTACCAGCTCTTACAGTATACACTGTGGTTTTTCCATCCTCCAGTTTACGACTGATACCAAAGTCAGCCAGCCTTGCCCTTTTTTCTACGTCTAATAATAGAAATATTTTAGTTTTGAATATGTTTAATTAAAGTTAAATTCTGTCATTATTTACTCTCCCTCATGTCATTCCAAACCTTTATTGCATTTTTATGAAGACAATTTTAGGTCGGGTTATCGCTTTTTAAAGTAAAAGTCAACTGTATAGAATCATTTGTATTATTCCAAGATTAAAAAAAAAATATTTGTACCTATCAAAACATTTCTAGGCTTTATATCACGATGTATCACATCAGCATGGTGAAGAACTTGAAGGCCAAGAAGCATCTCCTTCACTATTTTCCTCAAAGCGTTGTCTTTGTTCTTTTGTTCCTGCCGACGAAGATCGTCCATGTAGTCCACTAGATCATATTCACAAAGCCGGTTTGCAAGATAGTAAAAATCTTTACCCACTTCAAAGGTCACATACCTGACGATATACTGGCTCTCAAGCTTCAGATTTTGCAAATGTTTCAGCTCATTTTCAATATCTTTGTTGTTTTTTGGGTTCTTTGTTATTAGTTTAATGGCCACCTCAATGCCATCTTTACTCAAGCCAACATATACTTGTGCGCCGCTTCCTCCAGGGCTTATCATGTACTTCTCATCTTTATAAAAGTAGAGATTCCCTACTTTTTCAATGTCAGTCTCTTTTAACAGCTCCTCTAGTTTTGTACCATGTATTTCGGAGGATTTGTTCCACCTGGGGATTTGTTTTTCCTCAGTCTTTTGTTCAATAGTTTGCACTTGTACTGTTTCTGCATGTTGAGAGGGAAATTTAATTTCCATTAATTCTGATGAGGTCTGTGCCGAAGACTTTGGAATCCCTTGTTGAACTCCTACATAAATATAAATGATATAAGAAATATATATGATACTGTATATTTCTATGTTATATGTATGTTTCTTTACAAAACATTTCTTTACTTTTTTAAAGTTGTATATCTCAATTGCACAACAGAGCATAATGTAGTGCTTGTTGTCAATGGAATTATTATTATGCAAACTCACAATTTAATCCAAGAAGTTGCATAAGCATAAGCAACATGAGAATAAATATCCATTCAACGTTAGAATCTGTGCCATGGCCATTTGGGTTTTGTCTTGTATGTAGCTAAATGTTTAGTATTTCCTAATCTATCTCACCTTTTTGTTTAAGATCTTCATCCAGGAAATTCTGCTTGTCTTTAAGCAAATTGTAAAAAGCAGATTTTGCTTTGTAAGAGTTTAGAGCCTCAAGGAGCTCTCTCATTTTATTCTGATCTATAGCAGCTGCCCGAATCTTTGAGTATGTTTCACGGTCAATTATTGTAACAGCCCTCATTACATCAGCAATGGGCATTACAGGAGTAACCCTCTGGATGAGATCTGCACTGCAATTGTCCACAAATTGAGCATCTGAAAAACAAATGACAGTTAAACCAGAATATTTCCCAATATGTACAGTGAGTAATACTGCAGAGAGGAAACATCCATTCAAGGAGTTTTTCCAGACTGAGTTTAAGAGTCGTGTTGACTGTGCATATAAGCCAGTTGAGTTTTGATTGGAAGCTCGGTTCTGCCACGGAATAAAAAATGGTAACTTGCGAGTTTATATCTCACAATTCCAAAACAAATTGCAATTCTGACTGTATTTCTCACAAATCCAGAATTGCAAGATATAGTCAGAATTGTGAGATAAAAACTCAAAATTGTAAGAAAATTTTCCCCCTCACAATTCTGAGATAAAAGGTCACCATTACCTTTTTTACTTTTGTATTCTGTGGCATAAATAAGCTTCCATAATTTTGCATTGTACAGCATGTGTTGAAAAATATTTACTTTTACTAAATCTCTCTCACCTTGTCGTTCAAGCTCTTCGATCAGTTCTGGAATCTTAGTTTTCAACTTATTGTAAAAGGCAGATTTTGCTTTGTCAGTGCTCAGAGCACGTAAGAGCACAGTCATTTTATCCACATCTGTAGACAAATTCAGAATCTGTGTGCATATTTCTTGCTGAATTATTGCAGCGTCTCTCAATGCATTAGCAATGTGCATCACAGAAGTAACCCTGTGGATGAGAACTTTACTGTGATGTTTCACAAAAAGAGCATCTGAAATAAAAAAATGACATTAGTTGAAGATCAGTTTATGCATCATTGTGAGCTAATGCAGAATGTTGCATATGAACTACATTTTTAATTGCTAGTCTGTGGTGTAGGCTACATGAGTTGGAGTGTCACTTTAAACTTACGCAGCTCCTCCATTGTTTTCATTCAATGTCTGAAAAACTGAAAGTCTTGAAAACCTAATCAAATCGATGAAAGCAATGAAGACAGAAGAAACATTGATTAGAAGAATATACAGCAAGTCTATATGCAATTAATATACATACATTAATCCCATGTGAATGCAAATATTCAAACCTCATGAACACATGCTTATGCAACTCGCTAAACACATGGCAATTGCTGACAGGCAAAATTAGCCTAAATTACTATGTATTATACAGTATTATATTAAGTAATTATAATAAATAATAATTATTAAGGGGTGGAGCTTAACCTAAATCATATCTAGCTACGCCAGAGATGTCCAGAGCATGGTCCAGAGAGGGGGAGCTGGACGTGAAGCTCCACCCATTGGCTCTGAAGTGAGCAACTTCCCTTTACTTTCATCAGAAAAAATTACCCGGGAAAAAAAAAACGAAACAATTTAATACACAAGCAATACACTAGGATGGCTTATGTCCATCAGCACATTTAAAACAACTACACGCCGTTAAAGACTAAAAAGACATTTTAAGCAACCTTATTGAACTTTTCTCCTTACCTGAAACAGTAACTTAGACCTAAGTTAACTGTTAACGTTACGTCAACTTTGTAGTTCAGAATTGCGAACGAGTTGTTCTTTTGAACCGGATATTTTCCTTGTTATGATTCGTTAAAAGCGGACAGAAAAAAATCACAAGAGTGAGCTGCGTGACTGAAACAATTCGGTTACTTCCTTTGGTTAATGGTTATGTCGTTTGAAAAATTGGATGTAGGATACAAAGCAGGATTCTACTGGCCATTCAACTCCATGTGTCAGATAGCAGAAAGCCCAGTGATTGGTTAAAAGAACTGCCAATCAAAGCACTCTACATGACTCGTATCGTATGAATTCGCTAGTCTGCTCTGCAGTTTGTTGTGGACTGAAACGCATGAACACTAAAGTATAGTTCATCACAGTTGGTACATGCATGTTAAGCTGAAATGGATATGGAAGAGAAGCCAAAATACGGCAAGTTTATTTCGGTTTTATATTTCCTGGTGTTTGTTTTGAAAGTTTATGATTTGGTGTTATTAAGAGTCCTCCTCAAATATCAACGCTACCAAACAGAAACTGAAATTCATTTTAATAACTTCGCCGCCGCTAATAGAAAGAACTGTTACATGCTTTTTCTCTAAATGCCGTGTTAAGGTGAAAAAACAGTTGTGTTATGAGTGTTAAAGCTTTTGTGTTAGTAAGGCAACGCCTAATTATCCCGTTATTTACGATGTCAGGGTTTGAGATTTGCTTAGCTACTTTACCTCATGTTTTGTGTAGATATTTTCTTACTCCTAAGAGTTTCTTACTCCTTTGTAAACATTGTGGCTTTTGTCTCTAATTTTAGTTGCTGACTTATTTGTAGTTATTGTCAATTTGGTGGTTGACCAAATAAATGCTGTTCTTTCATCACGTGACAGCATGGCTGAAATGTTCATGTGTTCAGTTTTACTATAATAGTGTACATGTTTGTTTTTCTATTCATTTATTAGTTGGAAATATGAAAACAGTATTTTTTTAGTTGGTGTAATCATTATAAGAACTAAAGCTGTGTGACTGGAAATAGAAGGTGGGTGTGTTTATTAAGATAACTGTGTTTCCAGATCATGTCAAAGCAAATACAGTAAAGTTGTGCCACAGGGTAAAACTAAATACAGTCATATGAAACTACACAGCTGTTGTGAGTATGAACATCTCCTTGGACACAATATGGAAACCATTGAAAGGGTCAATTGTGGTTGTTCTAATAGTTTGCATGTGGTTTCTGTCCTGGATTTCTGTTTGAAACTCCTAATACAAAGTTGGTTTTACAGGAATATTGTTGCTTGTCCATTAGGTTAAAAGTCAGTATTTGGAACAATTGTGTTGATAACTTTATTACTTTAATATTCAGCCTTGGTTTTACTTGTATGTCCTTGTAAAGTATCTGGTTACCAAAGACATAGAGCACAGAGTCTATTCTCATGAGTGGGAGTGCATGTACCGGTAATTAAAGGGTGGAATATAGGATGGTGCTTTTTAAAGATATAAAATAAGGCCTTTACCTCTTAATTTGAAACTTTAAGCTGTACTTATGTGCTATTTCTGCTGCTGAGGGACTGAGTGCGACTGCAGCTTTTTCAAATTAGGGAAGGGATAACTTTCAAATTCAGAGGAACTTCTCAAATAGTTTGCTAGCAATGTTCTTCACCGAAATATATTTTTATGTTGTCTAATTTGTATTGTATGTATTCATTTATTTATAAAGCACCTTTTAGGCTACAAAGTAACTCCAAAGTGCTGTACAGTACAAATATAAACAATTGCAATGAGAACTGTATAGCAGACCGATTTCAATAGTTTTAAAGGCACAAGCTGAATCTGTTTTTAACACGGATGCTTAAGCTAAAGCTCCTTTTAACAGTTTTTTAATGAATTTTTTGAGTGAAACCAATTGCTCCTTTATATGAATTAAACCAATTGAGGTTTTCTATCTTGTGCATTTCTATTAGTTAAATAGATAATTTACTGTGCAAAACAGTTTTATTCTGAACTTATCAGAGTGCAACATGTATAAAATGTATATATTCTTAATTGTGAGGTGACTTTTGAAATATCTAAACTTCATTTACTGTAATAGTTAGACTTCTTGTGATCACATCCTGAACTGCTGATAGCAGCTTTCCTTCCATTAGTCATTTAGACTAATGGAAGTGGTATTGATTTCATTTATTACTTTAACTCATTTAAGAACAGTGCATATTTTCATGAGCAATTCATATTTTGGACGCATTCTGGTCATTTAGACATGGTTTCTCAGTATGTTTCAGTAATTATCAGATATTATTGCACCTTTCTCTCACTTGAATTCTTTAAAATGAAGCTATATTAATGAATAATATTTGAGAGTAAATACAAAGTTTGAGCATAGACAACATCTGCAAAGTTACGACGTTCAAAGCAAAGGGAGATATTTTCTTTTAAAGAAACTGTTTTTTAAGGACTAACAAAGGCTAGTAGGGACTACACCACATTCCTCCCAGGTTAGTGACATCACCAACCTTAAAATTGACATAAACCCCGCCCCGGAACACCAATTATGCTAATCATTAACTAGAAGATAACTGCACATAAATACCTAACCATTCAGAAATGTTGTCTGCTGTCACTAAATCTCTCCATCTTTCTGACTCTGGTTTGAACATAAAGGCTAAAGGTTTTTTAAATTTTCAGTGCATGTCTGTGTGAGTGAAAACTGTTGTAGCTCCGCCCTCTGTGCCGGGAGCAGCAGCTCATTTGCATTTAAAGGGACGGATACAAAAACGGTGTGTTTTTGCTCACCCTAAAAAAGTGGCAATTCTAACATGCTATTTGGGGGGTAGCATGTGGGTAGCAAAATACCTGTGGGGGTATTTTGAGCTAAAACTTCACATACACACTCTGGGGACTTCGGAGATTTATTTTACATCATGTGAAAAGGACATAATACCACCGCTTTAAACAGGGTTTTTAGAGTTAACAAAAAAAAGAAAAAAAATTTGTAACTTGAAATAAATTAAAATATTAAACAACCCAAACTTATTAAATTTCAAACTATTATTACAAACTTTAATAGTATCTCAGTGATAACAAAAACTGCAGAATGCAGTTACGGACAACAGTCAGTTTTTGATTGATATCAGTTTTTCATTTCCTATTTTGTCTGAATATAAGCAAAATTGTGCCAAAACGTTTGTCGCTTTAATGAAATGACATTAGCTTTAATTAATTACATTATATAAGCATGAGTGGAGGAGATAGCTTTTCTTTTTTCACCTTTTGATGTACCACCTTTTTGCATAATAATCTTGATTTCCTCATTGATTTCACACACTGATAAACCACCGAAAGCAGGCTTTTTGTGATCTAAATCAGAAGATCTTATGTTTGCACGATAAAGTTGCTTTGCAACAGCATCTGCGAGACAAAATGAATCTAAACCGAGTCGGGTGGTCATTAATTATCGTCACGCCCAGCTCTGATCCCTCCTGATGTTAGAGACCCAAAACTGCTCCGTTTAGTCCTCAGAGACAAAAGAAAACTTAAAAACAGTTCAGAAAGGACACAAAGCCAAGTTTAGAAAGGTCAAATAAGAGAAATCCAATATTTTCTTGCTTGAAAAGGTGGTGTTTAGTTCAGCTTAAACCGGTTCAATACCTGTGCAACCAGTTTTCAATAGCAGAAGGGTTTTCAGGAAGTTAAAGTCAGATACACGGCTGAAGGACTTTTCCCTTTACAGTGAGGAAGGAATATCAGATCATCAGAGCCCCTGAACGTCAAGATGCCAGCAGAGGAAGGTGCTTACCAAAAAAACGGTAACGTCTCTTGATGGGATCTCCTCTAGTATGCAAGTGTTTTCTTTGTTTTGACGTGGACAAAGCTCTCTTTGAGTAGCTTACCACAAGTAAAGTTGTCTTACATGAGTAATGGTAAAAATAGGAGTGTTTAGCTGAATCCAAATCTTTTCTGTGCAGTCAGCCTGGTTTTTATGTCCAGATGTTGGTTCAAATGGTTTCCCATAACGTGGGATATTTCAGTGACACTCACACTCAGAAAGAAAGGCACAAAAGCTGTCACGTGGGAGGTACCCTTTCAAAAGGGACACCTTTTTGCAATATTTACTCCTAAAAGATGCACATTGATACCTTAAAGCTACATATTATTTGCTGAAGTGTACATATTAGTACCTAAATGGTACATATTAGTACCTTTTGAAAGGGTACCGTCTAGTACTGTGTCCCAGTTACAGTTTTTCTTTTCAGAGAGTGCTCTAATGGCATTACTGTTGGCTTGTATGCCATTAGCCATATGCGTTCATTTAGTGCATTGGTAGAAGTGTGTTAACACTGCATTAGTGTTATACTAGGCCTTTGTCCATCTTCACAATACCCTGGTCTGCCTGGGAACTGAAGCACTCAGTCTTTGCATGTCTACTAGGGTGTGGATGTTTACAGTCACATGCCACAGCAGAAATTCCCATGACAGTGTCTTCCCTTTATCGGTGAGGGTTTGTCTACATTTTAGCAATCCACAGCAGTTGTTTTCATTCTAAGATAGAAGAAAACATTGTAATGAAGCTTACTTATTTAACATAAAGCTGAATGATATTGATTATTAAGGCTATAACCATTTAACTGATCCACAGCTATAAACCAAGGCACTTACTACTACTATTTAGTGCATTTCACATCTGGTAGTGTATACTAAACTTGGCATTGTGTACTATGAATGATATTTTTGGCTCTTATGACCAATTGCTGGTGGTGTTTCTCATTTTGCATAAAAGCGTCTGCTAAAAGTAAATGAAGTGCATTAAGTCAATATTCTGATCACTTCTTGCAAAATTGTTGTTTAATCAAATGTGTTTGGGCAATTTATTATGCATGTTTTTCGTGGGTGTCTGAGACATAGGCCTAAACAGGGCAGATTTTTTGTTCCAGCACACACAAGACATTTCTTTACAAAATAAATGGAAAGATTGTACTAGTTTTTTCCGCACCAGAGCTCTGTGGTTGGCGAATAAGAGCACTTGCACATCTGTTCTTAGTTTATTGCAGTTCACAAGATTGGAGTACAGTGGCCTCAAAAAGTACAGTATTTGGACTCACTTGAACTATCATAACGTTTATATAGATCCAAAATTATCAAAGCAAGTGTCAGCTGTCCTCAGCTGCGCTCTTCTCTGAAATAATTACTTCACTTTTCTGAGCCATTTTACCATTTAAGGAACTGGTTTCAAAGTGGCTTGGAAAAGTGCCCACATATTTTTTTGTCATTGTTTTGAAATCTGTTGGTTTAATATTTAAAACTTGAATGTTTTTGTGAAATCAGGAAATGCATGGGAAAAGTGCTTGTGCAATCTTTTTTTTTTAAACAAATGCTGCTGGATTGACATTCTTTTCTAATACAATGCCATTCAGATATTTTAAGTGTGGCACAAGGATCCAAATATTCCCAATGACTCATTGTTTGAGCTAAATTAACTTAACAGTGCAGCTTGGTTACTAGCTGTTTAGCACAACATTTCATACTACATACCTTATTTATTTTAGGAACAACCCCCTTGCTCTAGATGTTAACTGACAAGAAGCAACAAACGCACATTAATTAGAAGTCATGTTGCATTAAAAAGCATGCTTGGCTTACCCTTTCTGTGCCATTTTTTAATAGGAGGCTCCATTCCAGGGCTGTAAATTGGGAAATATTTCCAAAACAACTGTGCTTGGGATGTTGTTTTTTCTGGCACAACTAGATTTGTAATTTTCTGAAGGAAATATGAGTGGTGTTTGCCCTTGCAGAAGTCACTATCACAATGCTAGGATGGTTTGAGTGGGTTTTAACATGTTCCTGTGCGTTGGGTGGTTGATATAGGGCGTCCTAGGTGGTCATTTACTATGTAGCAGAAGGTCTTGCTCACTCACTGGGCTGGAATGCCATTTTCCAGGCGTGTGCTGAAGAAAATTCCCTGCTGTAGATCAGCGGGCATTCACAAAGTTTGATACATTGTGCTTAATTGGGCTAACAAATTCCTGACTGAGCAAATATATGTCCTGTAAGTGGTTGTCACTCTTACATGGTCTCCTTTTGGTCTAACGATGTCTGGAATATTGATTGTTTTAGTTGAGCCGAATTTAATTTAGTTTCTCCTTGTTCTCACAGGAGAGCCCAAAAAATTTGACCCCAACTTCAAAGGGCCCATCCAAAACAGGTAAGAATCGAATTTATTTGATTTGTTTTTTAATAAGTAGATTTTGCTTAAAAATTTAAATCATAGTTCACACTCACACGAAATGTCATAATTTACTCACTCTCATGTCGTACCAAACCCGACTTACTTTCTTATGCGAAACACAAAATAGATTATTTGATGAATATTCAAACTGCTCTTATTTTTTTCTATACAATAAGTGACCAGGGACTCTCAAGCTCCAAAAAGTGCCAAAAAGCCCCAAGTGTCATAAAAGTAGTCCATAATGCTCGTGTGCCAAATTCCAACCCCATAGCAATACAACAGACTAAAGTCGAAGTTGTGAACAGCAAAAAATATTTTCAAAAAATCAGATGCTCTGTAACTCATTCGCACTTTTGGTCAAATGTTACTGTGGTGCTATTCTTCAAAAGATTTGCAAGAACCAATAGAGTTTATCAGCACTGACATCAAACCTTTATTAGCTAGAAGATTTTACATGCAAACAGGAATGGTTGATGTTGGTTCGTCATATAAGACATTGATACATGTTTCCTGTAGTTTTAAAGCATGTTGTAACAGACCATTTCTTTCTGCACAATAGAGGATGTACAGACATTATTTGCTGTATCTTCTTCATCGTGGCCATAGTGGGCTACATCGCAGTGGGAATACTGGGTAAGTCAGTCTACAATAGTGTTATGAACTGGGTACTATGTAACAATGAACCTTTTAATGTTATATGTAGTGATTATTGTTGGTTTGTGTGTGATGAGCGTTTGTCTGTGTGCATGTTAGGACTGGGTGATTCAGGTGGCTTTGCTCTCAAAGTTTTAACCCTCTCATACTTGCACATCCGACATGGTTTTGGAAAGATAATGGCTACATAAAAAGCGCATTAAAATATGTGTGTGTGTGTGTGTGTATATATATGAGAGAGAGTGTGAGTTTTATATACTCATCATTTCTGTCTTGCACCCTCAGCCTGGACTCACGGTGACCCGAGGAAGGTGATCTACCCCACAGACAGCATGGGACAGTACTGTGGCCAGGGAAATCTGGAGTAAGTCTCACAAATTTAAGATTAGTATGACTTTTGTTGCTCTAGCTTTGACATCATTAGTGACATCACATCGTATAACCTTACGTTTTGTTTTTAAAGATTTGCAACAGCTAATTTGCAAATCTTTTGAGATTTTATCAATGACATTGTTACATCGGTAGGTGGTGACAAGTTACTGTTAAAAAATGCATTTGAATTTCAATCATTAATTGAAGAGATTTGTTCAAAAACACTGATTAATCCAGTAAGTCTTTATGAGTGAGTCATTGAATCATTCATTCAAAACGATTTAAAAATAAATACAATATTTTTAAATAGACTGCAAAAATCAACATTTTGTCAGACTCTAGTAAATTACGTTATTTTGTTTAACTAGTTGTCTGTTCTGAATCGTGATCTCTATTTTAAACGCACACAAAATATCACCACTCTCAATGTATCCTGAATCATGCAGTTCTAGCATATAGTAAAAATGCATTTTCCAGTAAAAAAAAAAAATGTTCAAGGAACACTTTTGTGCGATGTATCAGTGAAATTAATTAATAAAAGCCTCGCTTAATTGAACACTTGTTTTTGTGACGTGTGTAACAGGAAGCAGCCACTATTGTTCTACTTTAACATGATGAAGTGTGCCAGTCCCATGGTCCTCCTGGAGTTCCAGTGTCCCACCCCTCAGGTTTGTGTCTTCTACAGCCCATCTGTTTCACTCTGTGGCTACCGTATTTTTAGTTTGGCATACTACTTTACTACTCAAACTATTATTGCAGAATTCAGTTCACAGTATGAGCATTTTTTGTAACGATGATGGGCATTTCCATCTAATGCTGGCGCTTCGTATCCCGATTTACAACCAGAAGGAGCTGGATACAAAATGTTTGCATAATATCAATCCACAGATCTAACTTGTAAGGCACCTGGATTAAAAAAGAATCATACCATGTTTGTTAATTGGGCCATTACGGTCACCTGAGTTTGGGTCGCCTTTGGCTTGCTTAACTTGGGGTTTAAAAGAGACTTAATATTCAGTAATATTATCAGTTTGAGTGACTGCACTGATACAATGGAAATTAGAACAAAACTTGAACTGAACTCAACTGTATGCTGACACTATTGTCTTCTGCAGAGCTGCTTTATAGCTGAATCAAATGTGTTTTATAACTGACAAATTTTGCTACATTGACACTTATTAATCTGAATTAACACTGAACTGACTTGAGCTGAATAATGACACTTTTTGCCTTAGAGCTGCTTGCAGCTGAACTGAACTCATTTCAAAACTGATGAACTTTACAGTTATTGAACTGAACTGAATCCACACTGACCTGACTTGAGCTGAATATTGACACTATTGTCTTTTTAGAGCAGAATGGGTCTCATATTTTATCAAGTTTGCATCATGATTTGTTTCCTTGTTTATTATTATGAAGCTGCTTTGAAACATTCTGCATTGTATAAATAAAGGTGACATGCTTGCATGAGCAGTGTACAACCAGAGGGCACTGTTGGGAATACTGTATTCCGCAATGCACTAAACTTATCTTTCGTTACATGTATTTTGTAAATTATTTTAATAGGTTGCTTGAGGTTCACTTATAATGTTAATAAAGTTTTTGAACACACCTACACACTCACACAAAACCCTCATTCTGCCCCTCGGCTACTTTAAAGGGGCATTCGGCAACTATTTCAACTTAATAAAACCGTTTAGAAATCATTTGGATGGTTTAATAACCTGTTCTGGTGAGAACGGTGACTTCCCCCGCTCCCCCCAACATTCCCAGGCGGAAAACCAACCTTGCAACATGAGGACTAACGTCCCGGTAAGTTGGAAATAGGAAGTCTCGTGAGAAGCGAGAACGAGCGAGAAACACAAACTGCTTTTTTGGCAATTCGACATTAACACACACGCCGCCCTCAATGTGTATGATGTATTACACACCTCGGTAGACATAGCTCCACACGATAAAGTTGGCCGGCTCCGATAAGAACAAATGCACATGAGCAGCGGTAGAAAGGGGGGGGAGGGGCCGCAAGTGAGGTTTTTTCCGACATTGTTGTGAAATATACGCCTCACAGCTGTAGGGGGAGCTCGTTGAGAAAACATGCGACAACAAAAGTGAAAATCAGCAAAGAAATAGCTAGAGTTGCCGAATGCCCCTTTAAAGTCTCAGTGAACCGGATGAACAGTTGTGATGTGATGTATTGAAAGAGTGAAAGAGAATATTGAATAGAGGGCAGGGTTTTTACTTTAGCGCATCTCTTCTTCATCTCTCGCTCATAGCAGACTGAAGGTTGGAGGGAGTGATTAAAGATATTTTAAAGATATAGAGATCCCTCAATATCCCAACATCCATTGGAACTTGATTAAATAAAGGCTTTTTTATATTATAAGGAGGACATCTTAAGCTATGAAACTTGCAGGATGTTTTAATGGTGCTAAGAACTTTTATGCCTAAAGATCCCTTTGACAGTTGCATTTATTTACTTTACAGAATTTTTTTTAGCAGTAATTTTTGCACCAAGAGTAATGTCTTTTTTAACTTGTTTTTATGTACTGATTCCCATGCCCAAAGTGAACAAATGTATAACTATTAAATTATAAAATATTTATTTTGTAGGTGATGTATTGACACCATTTGTCGAATAAAAAATGTAACGTATAGTGAAGACGTGTGACAACAGTGTAGCATACTCCTGATTGACGTTTATTGTTGCACACGGCTTACTGCTTCACATACTACTTTAAAACAAGTCATATGCTTTTTTGTTTTGTTCTTGACAGTCAAACCTGTATAAATCTTTATCAAATGGTTTTCTTTCTGTGTTTAGGTGTGTGTAGAGAAATGTCCTAATCGCACTATGACTCTGATAAAAGCCATGCCAATCCCACTCGATTGGAAAGAATACAAAAAATTTTGCAGAGAAGACCCTGGGCAGAAGGTAAGTTAGTTTAACATCAAGGGTTTTTTTTGCAAGTAATTAGATTTTGTACATTTCTAATGACTGACCAATACTGTCTCCCTCTAAAGCCTGTTACGCAAATTTTGCAAGAAAAACTGTGTCCTGCATATCTGATTTCCAGCAAACCATGTGAGACTCTTGTCCCCATTATTACACGTTTAATATTTATTGGGAATTATTGCAAATTGAGCTTTAATGTCATAATGCTATTTTTCTTCTCAGTTTTGCAACGATGTTTTCCGTCTCTGGGCAAAAAGGGTGAAGTCATCACCGTGGGCGATCAAGAGACATTTGATGATGGAGAGAAGACAAGAAATGCCAAAGACCTGGTGGCTGGGATGAAGTAAACATATTTATAATACTCAAACATATGTTTGCAAGAAAATAACTAATTTGCATGCCATTACTGCAGATGCAATTGCAGTGTAATTCAAGGGGGCTATTTATTCTAAATCCATGTTTGCTTTGACAATCGCAGGAACGCCACAATAGTCATGGAGGGTCGACAAGTTGCAATGAAGATCTTTGAGGATTACACAAAGTCTTGGTACTGGATCCTAATGTAAGTCATTTTTTATTTTAGTGATTATATTATGTCTTGTTTCAATAGAAATGACTCCTATTTTTTTTATTATTATTTAATGTTAACATTTGAATCAGTGTTCTTTTAATATCATCAATATACTGGAGTATAATAGTATTTATTCATATTTTTAATTAGATTTTATTTTTTCCAGTTTATTGGGGTTTTATTAGTTTGTTGTAGTAATTTTGTCTCATTTTGTTGGTTTTATTATTATGCTTTTAGTAATATGTCTACCTAATTTTTTATTGTTTTATTTCAGTTTTAGATTGATCATTTTCAGTCTTAGTTTTAGTACTTAAACTGAAGGAAAATTAGAAATGTTGGCTTTGAAACTAGCTGAAATAAAGTATAACAGATTTGTATTGCTATTAACGTAAATGTCTTTTTATCGTAAACCGTTTTAAGTTGATGATAATTGCAGTGGTTTAGATACTTTCTTTCTGCAGTTGTTTGTTGATTGCTGTGGTGTTGAGTCTGATCTTCATCGTTCTCCTGCGGTATCTGGCTGGAATCATGGTCTGGGTCATGATCCTCATGGTCATCGCGGTCATTGCCTATGGTAACATCTTCATACACTAAGATACATTAATCTGCTGTAGTACATCTGATGATACAGCAAAAATGTATGAAAACGGTCAATCGTTTGTCTGTTCTTTACACAGGTATTGCTCACTGCAGCGTAAAGTATGTCAATTTGAAGGACTCGGCTGGCTCTAATATCACTCTACAGCAGCTGGGCTTCCAGCCCGACTTCTCCGTATACCTGCACATCAGACAGACCTGGCTGGCCTTCAGTGAGTTACCTCACTGCTTATTTGCTTATAGTTTAGGTTAGAGATATGGGGTAAAAAAAAACATAATTTTTTGACTAAGATTTAAGGAGTGCCATATGGGTCGGAATATCATAGAGACTTGTGGTGAGGCTCTTTTATTTATTTATTTATTTTTATTTACTTTTTCTCAGGTAAACATTACACTTCAATCAGATGTACATCAGTTACTATTTATCGAATATCTTCTTATCAAAACCATACACACACGTCATACAAATATATGCCCATATATACACACAATACAGTAGTGTTTGCCGTACATCTACTCATCAGAAATGTAAACATTTTTTAAACAAAACCGCAAAAGAAGAAAGAACTATGTACATGTAGGGAGTAGTCTTTCTGTGTATTCTAAATATTAACTAGAAAATATAATCAATGTCTTTGTGCTGGGAAAAGTGGACCAACTACACAACATCTCAAAGCAAATTGTTCCAGTTTATGATTTAAAAATGCTGTTATCTTCTCCAATTTGTAAGTGTCCATTGTGATTTCCATCCATGCATTTAGGGTAGGGCTCTCGTGTGTTAGGCTCTTTTAAAGGGTTATTTTTTTTTATTTTATTTTTTTAGCCACGGCACAATTTTGATAAGTAAAAAATCCCACGGCACAACACTATATTAAACTATAACAAAATTGCACACATGCATTGCTTTAAATTGCATATATATCTAGATATTAGGCTATGTTGAAAGTAGTTCTCCCTTTTTAATATGAAACTTGAGCTTAAGTCAAGTAGGAACACTAAGTATGATGTTGTTGTGATGATAAAACAACAAATCTACTTATCGCTGTCGTGCGGAAACCTTGTATTTAATTAAACACTGACGTCGAAGTTGATATTGTGGCTTTATTTAGCTATGGTCAGACACTTGCACGTGCCATTATAATATTAACATTTTATGAAAATCAAGCTCAAATTGAGTTAGAAGGTTTTTGACCAGTGAATGACATATAGTTTGTCTGTCACTGGAACAGCCGCATCTGAGGCAGTACATGCATCGCATTACGTTTTCATCAACATACAATAATGTTTATTTTAGCTATATGGGTGCTCAGTTTTCTTGTTGTGATCAAAATTGCACTATGCTCAAGATATTTAAAACACTATTTGCTTCTAGACTAGACGGAAAAGACTAAGACTATTCTCCGCTCTTCAAATACAAAAGTAAGCCTTTATGGGCATAGTGTTTCTTAAGTAAATAAAACACTGTACTTACGCAAACATCAGTTCTTTATTTTCCCTTGCGTCTCCAATGGTTTAGTCACAACCTCTTTTAAATTATTTTTATTGGTTAAATATTTGTAAAACCAACATTCAGGTGTAAAGGATGATCAGTAGCATTAATTAAAAAAACACATGTCGTTCCAAATCCATTATACTTTGTTTATCTTCAGAAACAAATGAGGATATTTTTAATGATTATCAGATTTAATTAAAAAATATCTTCATTTGTGTGTCATGGGTTTGGAACAAGATGAGGGTGAGTGAAAGAAGAAACCACCCATAACACCCTAAACGCATGAAAATACCCTAAAAACCACCCACAACAACCTAGAATTGTGGTGGTGAGTTAAACATTAGTAAACACCACTCACATTTTCTGTATACGCATATGTTTGTCTGTTTATTACTATTTGGCGATAGCTAGCCATTCTTTCTCTCTAATCAAATTCAGTTTAGATTGGATTTCACAACTTTGCAAATTAATTTTTTTGGCATTTTGGAAATAGATTCGCATTTAAAAAGTAATTAAAATACTTAAGCTTCATTAAAATAGGCACTGAAGGTACTGAAGTAACACATGCTTCTTTATTCAGTAATCATTCTGGCTATTTTGGAGATCATCATCATCCTCCTCCTCATCTTCCTCAGGAACCGAATCCGAATCGCTGTTGAGCTCATAAAGGAGGCTAGCAGGTTTGTATTTTTTGTGGGATTCTGCCTATTATTAAAGTTTATAGACATTGGTTTTTACCTTTTAAGATTTGGTTTGTATTAGTGCTTAACCATTGGCCTGGTTTACCCTCATTGTGGTTTTCTTTGACCTCTTTTAGGGCCGTCGGTTATGTGATGTCATCACTGTTCTACCCAATCTTTACCTTCTTCCTCCTGACCATAGTTATCGCTTACTGGGGTGTCACTGCAGTGTATCCTTTACTCAAGACTCGAGCAGAAATTTGAGTGTGTGTTAGCGCTTTTGGACAGGAACTTGCATCTAATAGTTACTCCCTTAAATCTAAATTAAAATAGTGCTTAGTTCAGAGGGGCAAAAGGTTAATCCATTATATGACTTTACATGGACAGTTTACCCCCAAAAATGTGATTGTCATCATTTACTCATCCTTAAGTTGTTCCAAACCCGCAGGCATTTCTTTTTTTCTGCTGAACACAAAAGAAGATATTTTGAAGAATATGGGTAACCAAACAGTTGATGGACCCCATTGACTTTTGGATACTATGCAAGTAAATAGGGTACATCATCTGTTTGCTTCATTTTTGGGTGAATTATCCATTTAAGAGCCTCCAATAAAATAATTGGAAACTGCCAAAACATCTAATTCAATTCAGTTTGCTTTAAATTATTTATTTAAATTGAATTGAATTGAATTGTAATCAGAATACACAGATACTCAGACTTTTGTTTGACCGTCAGTACAGACAGATGTTTATTTGTCCTTGTAAGGGTGTAGTTACAGCATCTGCCAGCAGGGGATAATGGTTTGTAATGGATTATTTTATAATAAGATGCTTTTGGGTATATTTTTATGATAGCAATGCTATAGTTCAACATTCCCAGCACCAAGCAATTTAATATATGTGTCATGATTACACCATTACTAGTCCTTAATTGCCCTGGTCAGTTTTCTCTCTACATCTAGTGAACCTGTTTATAAGGTTTTCAATGAAACAGTATGTTCATTTTCCAGACAAACCTGCAACCCTGAGGTGTGTATACTCAATAAATAAATAAATATATATATACATATATGTATACATACATATTTATGCACAGTCATCGTATTCAAATATTAGGTGCACAATTCAATTTTTTTATGCAAATATGTAGTACTTTATAAATAAATATTGATAAAATTAAAATTAAAAGATAATATTATATATATATATATATATGATTGTGTATATATATATTTAGTATTATTAGTAGTATTTGTTTGCCAAGTATCCATATATTTATATGTGTGTGTGTTTGTGTGTGAGTGTGTATATATATATATGGATACTTGTTTATTGAAGTTTATATAAATGTCTGACATGGAATAAAATTCGGATGTACTGTAACAGGCTTAATGGAAAAATCAAGTCTTGTTTAATAATATTTTATATAACCTCATGTTTTAAAGTAAGTGAATGATCCCTGTTTCTCATTTCCCTGGTCCTTGCAGAACTACACTCTTTCTGCTATGAAGGCAGAATGTCCGCGGTCTGAGTGCCTGTTTGCGTTCTACGGTGGCGAAACGCCCTATCACAAATACCTGATCTTCCTTCAGTTCTACAACGTCTTCCTGTTCTTCTGGTGTGCCAACTTTGTCACTGCTCTGGGTCAGATGACTCTGGCAGGAGCGTTTGCGTCCTACTACTGGGCTTCAAATAAACCTGGCGACATCCCCGCTTTCCCGCTGTGTGCCTCTCTGGGCAGATCCCTCAGGTATGGCTTTAAAGGAAAAAAAAAATGCAATTGCATGTTAGCAAAGTGTGTCATTCGGATCCTAGGGACGATTTAAGTGATATATTTGATGCATTTTGTCCACACGCAGGTATCACACAGGCTCTCTGGCGTTTGGTTCTCTCATCCTCGCCATCGTCCAGATTATCAGGGTTCTGCTGGAGTATATTGACCACAAACTCAAAGGTAAGAGAAAACATTTCAACAGAACGTTTATAGTCAGCTATAACTCAGTTGATTACAATAGGTTATTCACGCCAATATGTGTGCATACACTGAAAGTACAAACAATTTTCACTCAAACTGCTGGTAAATTTTACAGTTAACTGCTAAGAAGGCAAGCAACAAAAAACGTAACATTTTGAAGTAGAAAGACTGAAATAGCATTTTCTTATAAATAGCATTTTCTATTAATATTTGTTTAATTTACAACTACGAAAAATCTTTTTTTTTTTACAGTGTATAATGACTGTTAAATAATAATTGACTATTGTCAGCTATTCTAGTTTCATGTCTCTCGAATCACTCTGCAGCCTTTTTCTTCTCACATAATTACTTCAACTGATTATAATCGCAAAATAAAACAATTTTCAATTCGAGACCCTGCAGCTTACTCCGTTGAGATGACGGCAAACATTATCTCTTGCCATATCTCACACTGCCGACTATAATCTGTTTGGGAACTCTTTTGCTTGCTTTTGTGCCCACAGGAGCAGAGAATAAATTCGCCAAGTTCTTGTTGTGCTGTTTGAAATGCTGCTTCTGGTGCCTGGAGAAGTTCATCAAGTTCATGAACAGGAACGCTTACATTATGGTGCGTGCTCATACACTACAGCATAATATTTAAAGCAGAAACTCTTGGACTGTTTGAACTAAACCATATGTGTCCAATCCTGGTCCTGGAGGGCCACTGTCCTGTAGAGTTCAGCTCCTCCAACCCCAATCAAACACACCTGAACCAGATAATCAAGGTCTTCAGACCTCAAATAGGGCATTATATGAGAGGACAGCCATTTTTAGTGGCTTTAGTCTTTAGTCCGAAACCATAGTGGACGTTATCGAGTGCTCTCATTCAATCCCACAATGCACCGCAACAACGAGTGTACGGCGGATGTACATTTCAACGGCTGTCCGAATTCAGTCATTCGTTTTCATTCACTCCTTCAAGTGAAATGTATTAGTGGACTAACTTAGGGAATAGATTGAGTATTGAGGGTTTAGGGGGCGATTTTGAATTCAGTCAGTCTTATTGGGAGATATGAGAGTCCATGGCTCTACCATTTGAGAAAGTGTAATGGCTAACTTGGATCATGTGTGCCTTGATAACCAATCACATTACAGCCTTGACGCCATTGAATTATATTCAGAGTTGTGTGACAGTCAATCAGTGTTTGCGAATACCATAGAAATGAATGAGAAGTGGCGTAAACTGAATCATACCTGTCGCGCAATCTTCAGTGACTTCTTTTATAAAAAAGCATTATTTTGTTTCTGTGAAAACTCAAATAGATATTTCCTCACAAAAGTGGTTTATTCAACATAGTGAAGTCTCTCCTCCATTGACATCCATTCAAAAAAACGGCCTCTGGTCTCCTTCCATGCGTACCACAGCGTAAGCTAGAGTTGTGCTTTTTTTTTTGGCAAAGGTTGCAGGCTTTTCATCGTGTCTTTGTTAGAAACATCTGGTCAGGTGTGTTTGATTAAGGGTGGAGCTAAACTTTGCAGGACAGTGGCCCTCCAGGGCCAGGATTGGACACCCCTGAACTAAACTGACTGCTGATTCCTTTTTTGAGGTGTTTAATGTATTTTTATTACCCTCAGCTGGAGAAATTATGAACTTATGTGTCAAAATAATTTGCTGAAACCTACGTACTTTATAATATAGACTGTATGAGGATCTTAATAACATATCTATATGCATAGTCGTAGTTGAATAAATGTCTCTTCTGTCACAGGTGGCCATATACGGGAAAAACTTCTGCCGGTCAGCAAGTGATGCTTTCCTGCTCCTGATGAGAAATGTAATCAGGTGGGTGAAACCCTGACACTGCACTATACAAGAGACTGGAACTGAATACAGGGGTTTAACATTTTTAAATTGACACAGTATCTTAAAAGCACCACTGTTATGGTGTGAGAAACTAACAAACAATGATATGTGATGCTGATAACAACAAGAACGTACTATGCATACTGTATATGCAGACCAACATAATAAACAAATGCAAGGCAACATCATTAGCAGATTACTAGTTTTGGGAAGTTTATATGGGCTGGATGATTTTTGAAGCATGTTTTACAGATGTTTTCACTCTCGTCACAGGGTTGTAGTCCTGGATAAGGTCACAGATTTCATCTTGTTCCTTGGAAAACTCCTCATTGTTGGGCTTGTGGGTAAGTTTTCTGCTTTAGACTGGAGAGAATGAAACCATGTTTAAATAACACTGAACTGAGGTTTTTCTGATCTCACTCCATCTTTTTTTCCTCCCAGGGATCTTCGCTTTCTTCTTCTTCTCAGGACAAACGGATGCGTTTAAGGGCGCTGCACCCAGTCTCCATTATTACTGGGTTCCTATTTTGGTAAGTGGTTTGAGAGTCAGAACATTTGAAACAATTATTAACTGAATAAGGATATAGGCTGCATTTATTTGATGATAAATACAGTAAAAACAGTAATATTATGAAATATTACCAGTTAAAATAATTGTTTTCTATGTAAATACATTTTAAAATGTAATTTATTCCTGTGATCAAAGTTGTATTTTCAGCATCTTTACTCCAGTCTTCAGTGTCACATGATCCTTCAGAAATCACTCTAATTTGATGATTTGATGCTCTACATTTGGTTGCTGTTTACATTTCTGATTATTATCAATGTTGAAAACTGTGTGCTGCTTAATATTTTGTGGAAACTTTGATTTTGTTTTTGTTGTTAAGGATTCTGTTAAAATAGAAATCCTTTCCAACATTGTAAATGTCTTAAATAATCAATTTAATGCATCCATGCTAAATGAAAGTATACATTTCTTTTTAAAAAAAATCTGTATGATGGCAGTGTATGCTACCTGTCTTTATCAGCTGAAACATGTTTACGTTCTTTCTCCAGACCGTGTTGGTGGGCTCCTACCTCATCGCCCATGGGTTTTTCAGCGTTTACGCCATGTGTGTGGACACACTCTTCCTCTGCTTCTGTGAGTACTTGCCATCCATTAATAAGCGTTTTCACCAGTAGTTCAAGTATGAACATCAAGCCATCGAGGTCCACTCTTGAATAAGTGTAATTTATGATCCTTTTTAAAAATGGTGTAGCATTGCATTTAGTGAAATATTATATCTGTTTGGATGAAGCCTTATGCCTCTAATGACTCTTCATTGCGCATGGCAGTGCATGTCGCTCGGTTTGCACTTAATAAACCTCCAATGGCTCGCTAGACTGAGAATTTACTCTGCGTTTCAGTTATGGTATGAGGTGTTTTTAATCTGTCTATGGTGCTTTTCTTCCCTTCATCTCATAATAACCTGATTCTTTCTCTTTCTCTTTCTCTTTTTATTGTTGTTCCCTACACTTTTCTCATCATTCCTCTTTGGTTTTTCTTTTCTTCATTTTGAAAATCTTTTCCTCACAATCTAATTATCACACATTAATCATTATTACTCTACACAATTCTTTGTTTATACCTCCTGACAACCTCACACACTCATTACTAAACCCACTAACGCCACATAAAGGTGAAGACCTTGAGCGTAATGACGGCTCCACAGCGCGTCCGTATTACATGACCGCATCGCTGCGCGACATTCTGATGAAGGACGCGGACGCGGCTCGGACCCCTGCTTCACACGACGAGACCATCCAGCTGACGGAGCCCAGCTAAAACTGCTGAAAGTTGTCCAGAACTTTCGTAATATGGAAATATAATCTCATTTATTACATTAAGAGACTGAATGGTTACAAGATTCAGTCATAACTGCAGTTAAATAATCATGTGTTCAATCGACTGATAATGAATAATGTATGTTAAGATAATATTTAAGGTAATCGGATGGATAGGGAAAATGAAAATCTTTGCCGAGAATAATTTATTTGAAGTCAACATGAAACTACATTCAAAACCCACTTTACTTATATAATGTGACGTTTCAATAAATGTAACAGGATGTTAAAGGGGTCATATGATGCTATTTTACAAGTTCAATATTTTTTTGTATTTGGTGTAATAGGTGAACAATATGCTTTAATGTTCAAAAAACATTATTTTTTACACACTTATATGAATATGACTTTGGCCGCCATTATGCTAAAATTTCACATTGTGATGTAGATGATCGAGGAAGTTATATCTGGACTTTGGTCGAGGCGTTTTAGGCTGGTCTGGGTTGATGATCTTTGTTAGATGCAATACATTTCTTTGTGGGGAAACCATGAGTTTTATAACTTCACAGATTATATACATGCACATACAGATACATTACACACTAAAGGAAAAGAACTTCAAAGAAGAACATTAAAAAGCATCATAAGACCCCTTTAAATGATAAAAATAGTGCCACTTTACAATAAGGTTTCATTTGTTAACATTAGCTAACTGCATTATTTAACATGATCTAACAATGAGCAATATTTCAACAGCTTTTCTAAATCTTACTCAATGTTAATTTCAGGATTTACTAATACATTATTAAAATTAAAAGTTGTATTTATTAATTGTATTTTAATGGACCTGAACTAACCTGGTTACAATGAACCGTTGTGTTTTTTTATTAATTGACTTTAACAAAGATTAATACATGGGCGACTTCAACAAATATATTGCTTCTTGTTAGTTAAAGGTGCAGTGTGTGATTTTTAGCGGCATCTAGCGGTGAGGTTACGAATTGCAATGACAGGATATGATGTCATCGTCTGAGACCGCAGAGAGTAGCCAGTTCAACAAAGGTTTCTTTACAAAGATAAATTAAGAAATGATGTTTACTTAATTATTCAGTAAAACGATATGTTATTGCAAATATTATTGTTACTTGTTCATCATCGTGTCAATGTTTTATTCGCTGACTTTAGCTAGCTTCTTTGCACGAAGAATTATTATATATAATTACTATATTATATTGCATGTCTGTATAAAGATCCTCCTAAATATTACACAATGCACCTTTAATGTCAGCTGATGCATTAACTGGCATAACTAATGGGATCTAATAGCAAAGTGTTTACCATAAAAACAATACTGGCACTTGAATGATGAAAAGTGTCATAAAAAAAAGAAAAGGGATTATTACATTTTGATAAAGGTATGTAAAGAGAACCAATTAATCGTGCAAAAAGGTCAATTTTGATTTCATGTTGACTTTAAATTAGCCTTTTGCTTTGCGTCTGTTTATTCAATCAAAAAATCAATTCATAGTTATAATATTTTTCATAGTTGTAAATAAAACAAAGATTATTGGAGTATGTTTTATAAGAAAGTCTTTCTACTTCAACATTTTTAATTAAATGGGTTATTTGCAGATTTCAAACTTTGTTTGTGAAATTCACTATAGCAACTTCTGAGTGAAATTTGTTACAACATTGATTTTTTTTCCTTTTTTTTTCAGTGTATGATTTATTTTTAGGTAAAAAATTATCAGTAAATTTCACAAATAATTGCAACACAAGTAACACATGGAAGTAAGCATGAGATTTTGAAGTAGAAAGACCTAAAAAGTATTTTCTTCTAATACATATTCCAATAATACTTTTTTCATTTAGATCTTCGTTGTAAGTAATATCATTTTTTACACTATACATCAAAGTTTGTGATTCAGTGTTTTCACTATACATCAAAGTTTGTGATTCAGTGTTTTTAGTTTTCCATACTGTCAGATGAACGCACTTTTTTAATGTACTGCTTTAATTTCTTGCTGCTGCTTTATTCTACGATAGACTGAACAACCAATGTTCCTCTTAAACGGCTGATAATATTTCTGTATTTCCTGTAGATTGTAAGCCATATCTATTGAATGCACTTTAAGGTTGGTTATTGTTTTGGGTAGCAATCTGCAACCTGTTCTGGAAAAACCAAAACTCCTTGTTGCCTTCTTGAGACGCCTTTAACTCTGTCTACGGCCTTTTCCACTGTCTTTTGGTTGTTTTTCTTCTTAATATGTCTTTTTTATCTTTAATAAATACTATGCAAGAAGGTACATTAGTCTTGTAGGTCTGTTTACATTTGTGTGCGTGGTGTTTGTCACTTTCCTTTCCTCCTATAGCTAAAGGTAGGCCATGGCTTGTTTATTCCTCAACTCTTTTCTCACATTTATCGCAGTGGAGGACCTGGAGAGGAACGACGGCAGCCCAGAACGACCCTATCTGATGTCCGATAACCTTCTCAATGTTCTGAAGAAGAAGAACCAGGCCAACTAGTCCACGGTCAGGGTTATGCGTACAGTACATGCATGTTTTCTGTGAGGCCTTGAGAAACTAGAGGTGCCTGAAATCGCTTTCATTGCCATATTCACCGTGCCTTATGAGCCAGAGACAATCATATTAATTATGAAACGCAACAAACGTGATTGACGTCTGTGTCTCAGCCGTACATTGAGATTCATAATGCAGGAATACTACCAAAAACTTCTTTACAATTAGGTCAAATTACACCTCTGCTTTATTCAGAGGCTTTTTTTGAAGTAGATTTATTAATGTATTAAAAGGTTTTGCCATAACTGACAAGCATTTTAATGCCCACTTTAAAGAATACCGGAAATGTCGGGGAGTGTTTTGCCATAGGTTTGCATTTTGATATTTAGTTTAATAAAATGTAACTTTTTCTTGTTTATATTTATGGTTTTATACAAAAACACAATTAAGTGTCGTCCAATGTGCTGTTGGACAGGATTGTTAAAGAATGTTTTCTTTACCAATATATATATATATATATATATACATACAGTATATGTGTAATCGATCATAAAACAATGTTTATGATTAAATATTTTTTAGATACATGTTCACTTTAATGTTAGATCATCTGTTTATGTTCCTAAGAGCCAAAACTGTTGCCTTGTGTACATTTATTATAAGAAGTGCCTGTATGTAGTTCAAACAGTTAAAGACTTGAAAGGTGTTCATGACTTTATTCAGTGTTTTAAGATTTTTGTTACATGTTAGTATGCCTCAATGCATGGTAAATAAAGAATTTTCTACAAAAAAACCGTGTAAAACCAGTTTATGAGAACTTTTTGATCATTGTCTTAAACATAAAAAATGTGAATTAACTGCCATATCAAATGCTTATTTTAGCAAGTGTTTAACATTTTCACCTAAGAATTGAATGGCTGTTGAACTTTCTCATTTGCAGTTAGCCACTAGGTGGCGCTGTTGACCAAATATACAGAAGTCGCTATGTTTTGCAGAAGCTGTGAACTGAAGCAAATCTGACTTTTCACACTTTCATTTCAAATGTATTTTTGTTTTACAAAACAGGTGTAAAATAACGAATAATTTGTAATTCATTACTGGTCAAACATTTTGGAATCATTAAGTTTGTTTGTTTGTTTGTTTTTATTGTTAAAATGTAATTGATAAAAAAATACAGTAGAACAGTATATAGGGTGAACTGAGGTAAATTTACCGAAGTCACTTTCATCGGTACCTTCTCTTACACAAAAATAGGCTACACCAAATTTTTTAAAACTCTATACTTCTAGAAAATGAAGAGCAAAGAATGTGCATGAGGTGTGTGTTTGTTTTTTATGTTTTAATTATTTAGCCTATGAAGCCACTGTAAACTTTGTTCCATATCTACTTATATAGATTATTGTTAAATTACAATGCTATTATATTTTGTGCAGGCTTGGGCTTATTTTGTTGTAGGCCTAAACCTAAATAAAAAAAGCCTGTCACTGCTAAATTGTGGTAGCTTATATTGTGTAGGCCTATTTCTCGCTGACGCCCCCAAACGTAAGGAAAATCCCGAGCTCGTACGAATTTGTGGCGTTCATGTGCTTTCAACTCGTAAATAAATTCTTGACATAAACCATATGACATAACCTTAACAAAGACTATAGCAACTTCACTTTCATACTGACTTAAAGATCTCTTTAACTTTATATCGAATTGTTACAATGTCTATCTAACCAGGAAATTAAAATGGTTTCTAATTTCTAATGGTTTCATTCTTTGAACAGTCGAATATTTGGAAAACTTAGGCCTATAGAAACTAGAAAAATCACAGTCCCATAAGGAAGTTCTGTTGCGCTAAATAACCATGTTTAAATCTTTTTAAAAAAACATCCTAGGTTACACTGTTTTCAAAGTGACTGATTTCCCTCAACAATACAGAAGCTCAGCTCCCATAGTGACGTGTGAATGCTTTTCCGTGATAGCCACATCTCCGGGGACTGATTTCAGTTTTAAATAGCTCATACACTTTTAGAGTTCAATCCACAGCTCAGATTTCAAGTTATATTGTTTATTAACACAGAATATAGGTTTTATGTGTGCACAGCGAAAATGACATCATATTAGGATCGGTTTTGTGGCCTTAGCCTCTAGCTATCATTTTCACAATATGTTAACCTAATTATATTCTCACCTAATAGCTTCTCACTTCTGAGTCAGAAGTGAGAAGCTATTAGGTGAGAATATGTTCTGAGATACAAAATAATTTTCATTTGGAGAGTGACACCTGTTTTCATGAAGCACATACGTCTACCAGAGTGTAAATATAAAATATTATTTGGAAAGCCGCAGTTAGATGAGATGCTCGGCAGTGACGACAGTAACTCGTCACACAGATCCCACGGGACGCACGCGTGAGCTCTTGGCCTCCGTTGTGCACCAACCAGAAAAGCCCTTCCCTCGGGCGGTTCATTCTGTTCTCGAGGATAGAAGTAATAATTCAAATATAAGACTGACTGTAAGATACTTCATAATGTTTTTGGCCAACAGTTAATGAAAGTTTTAACATTATATGGAATATATATACAATATATAGGCCTATAGCCCATTATACTATGGTAACATACTAATATATATATATATATATATATATATATATATATATATATATATATATATATATATATATATATATGTATATGTTGCGAAGTTCATAACACTTTGATTTGTACTGTATATAGCCTATTTCACATATAAAATGCTCTTTATCTGAAATTTTTCTGATAGTAAGATGTTTAGGTGTCTTATTATTTGGGCTGTTTTAACATTTAGTTTGCATTTGTCAATATTAAAATTGATTTTGTATTGAAACTTGTACTAATTTTAGATAGCCTATGCAAGTTGCCTATCTATTTGTACTTAAGCTATTACCTAAGTACAAAAAGACTGTTAATTGTTATTGAAATAAATGGCATAAATAGTGATCTTTATTCGTTTATTTAGCTTATTTTATTTTTATAAATGTAGCATACGTTTTGTTCAGGTCAAATGAAGTAACGTAATATTCACAACTCATGAATGAATGAATGAAGGGCCTTATTGATTAATAAAGAGTTCTCCTGAGGCGGTAACCATAGTAACAGTTTGCTAATCGAGCGCTTTGACTGAACTGAAGGCTGGCAAAACGTATCAAAGTAAGGTTAAATAACTTCATTAGCTATACATTTTTAGTGTTACATATTTAATATAACCTTCGTGTTTTCTTTAAAGCATATTTAAGATAGTTTAACTTTAATTCGAGCTAACAGCGCCACGATATGGGTCGCGCGAGAGGGAGATCAACAGATGCGCCTCGAAACTTTGAGTCAGACATTCATTAGATTCGAATTCGAATTCCTTCGAAAATCGATTTAAAGACTGTCAGTTGCGAATGTAATGGCAACGTTCTAGTGTTGTGTCGTCTCGTACAGTGTAGACTTCCTTCTTTAACGCCTCCCACTTCATGATGCCCTTATGAGCGCAGGTGAAACGACACATCAGTCGGTCAGTCTGCCTCAAAGGAAGGATATTTTACTATGATGGGGATTTTAGATTGGCGCTTCTAAAGTTATAGAGAATTTAAGCTAATAATCGATATTTCTTTAAATAAATATATAGGATAATCGCTTATTATTCTAAACATCTGTTTTAATAGCTGTATATGATAGGCAACTATAGATAACGTTTTATGCAACTCTCAAGATGTTTATTTTCTAGCGAATAGTGCAATTAAGGTCTTTTTATTATTATTTTTTACTTGTATGGTTATTCATGAGGATGGAAAGAATTATATCGTAAACGCATCTTCGTAGAAATGGGAAAATGGGAGTTGACAATGGTAAGACGACGAATTATTTATTTATGTCTGTGTTAAATGAAAAGTAGGCTACTGTACAATCGCACACATAATGTAACTGTGTTATGAATGTGGTTGTGTGTGTGTGTGTGTGTGTGTGTGCTGTGTCCTGAATGCACTTTAAATAGAGTAACAGATCGTGTTCAGAAAATGTGCTTTCCCAGCATCTGACAGATATACATCATTGCTGACAGACGAGGCCATTCAATGTGGGTCAGAGAGAGAGAGAGAGGGGGGCTGGATGTTACTGGGTTAAAATAAATGGTCATGAATCACAGAAATACAATAGGAGAGACCGGGGCAAGTTGACACATTGGCTAAACTGGATAATTTTTGTAACTATATTTTTGTAATGCTAGTATTTTGCAATTGATTTATTATAATATCTGTCTGACAAAATATTTGTTATCCATCTTTCCTTACATTTTGTTTATCTTTTTTTTTTAATTTAAATTGACAATAGTGCATTTAAATGATAAATGTTTAATATAGATGCATACAAAATAACAAGGAACATGTCTACAGACATATATATACAGTATACAAAAATAGGATGTAACAAACTAGATAAAATATTCTAAAGTCATAAAAATGTCTCTCATGAAAATAATTTAACCAATTTCAACGTAATTTTTAAGTTATGCGAGATTCAGCTTGTTTTTTAGGTCCGTTTAATATATTTAAATCAAAGTAAATTGTATAACAAAACTGATTATACTTTAACATTTAAGGCAGCTGCTGAAATAAGTTTTTTTCTTAGTAGAATATAAAATTACTCAAAATGGAGTAAGTAATGCATTACAGTAATGCATTATTTCGATATTTGTCTTATTGTGCTGTATAATTAGCTTATGATGTACCGTATGTTCTGAACTGACTAATCTACAACAGCCACCAGTTTGTGCCCAGTTTGTGTGTGTCATGTGCTTCTGTTTTGTCTGCTGTGAGATTTGGGCTGGTGAATGTGTGCAAAAGACATTAAGCTGAAGTTAATGACCTAGTCAGCAGCCCTTCCAGTACAGCTTTTGTTTGGGAATCTGTTTGTTGTGCGTCATATAAAATACATAGTGATTTTTGTTCAGAAAGTAGATATTATTCTTTTCATTTTCCTTGAATAATAATAGCAATTTCTCTTTCTGCTTGTGGTGTGATTGAGTAAAAATTTTTATGAATGCGTCTACAGTAACTGAGTCACTCCTGGGATTCAGTAATATTTGAGTCCCCCAGACTTTGTAAAGTGGTGGTTCACCAAAATGAAGCGCTAAAAGCTCTTTTAAAATACCGCAGTATGTCCGTTATGCATAATTATGATCATAAAATAATGTCTTATTTCTATCGTACACTATAAGCATTCTGTCATGTCCCTGAGGCACTTTACTGAATTTGTACTTACAAAATATTTATCAAAATGAGCCCAATGTCTATAATTTTGGTAATATTGTAATAATTTATTTGTTACTTTCTTGTGAAAAATATTTTTCTTAAAAAATAAGAAGCAATTATTTTGTACAAAAAACAGACTATAAAGTTATGTCCCTCAGTCTGAACTCAACCCCGTCACGCCAACAATTCTCCTCCTATAATAATTTAGACTCCACCCATATGTGACATCACTTACCAGATATGACATCATTCAGGTATCTTTAACAGTGGTGCAGAAGATGGTAAGTAGTATCCTACTTTTTAATTCTTATTTTGAGGTGTATTATAGTCAGGGAGGGTAATATCAAGCTTAACAACTAAAAACATCACATACAATTTAGATGGAAAATTATTATTTTTCACAATTTTATTTTAATCCATAAGTATACAATACTAATAGGGAATAGGGAAGATGATTCAAAATGATGGCCATTCTTGCTGATTACCACCTGACATGTTTAGGACCAAGACCAACACAATAGAATTGTGGCTTTAGTTAAACATCTAAATTGATTTTTTTGTTTGTTTTACAAAATAAAGAGACCACAGACACACAATTTGTGGGTTGAAAATAAAATATCTCAATCTGAAGAACCCCCCCCTGAAGAAAAAGCCCCCCCCCACCCATCTTTTTTAAGATTTAAAAAAATCCAAGTTGAAATATTACCAAATTCCAGGAATGACTCAACTATTAGTGCAGTTTAGATGAGATATAGAGCTGAAAGAGCAACCCGAATGGGTTTGAAATAGGACAATATTTTAAAAATGGCTTATAACGGTTAAAGAATGCAAGCAGGTCTTGATTTTGAGAAACGGGATCGTTGTGCGTGTCATATTATGCAGCTTTAATGATATGTTTTGTATATATAATGCTATGTTTTGTGTCCCAGGTTGAAAATACAGAGTCCCAGGTGCATGTCCTTTGAACTGAAGCGCTCTGCCTCTTGAGCTGCAGACATGTTCTTATTAGCTGTGTTTGTCCACTGGAATAAATCAAAAGACAGCACATTTTGCTTATTCATAAGGACCGACTCATGTTATATTCAAAGATGGAGATTACTGTATAAGTTACGATAGCTGTAGTTATTGCGATTGCTGAGGCAGGTAAGCTGTTTCAAAAACCCACTGATCTAAAACAAGAGTTTAAACTTTCCTGGCCATCCAGAACACCCTAGCGACCATCTTAGCAACCACCTAGAACACCATAGCAACACCCTGGAAACCGGAAAATCAATAGCATCATGCTGGTCCATTTTTCATACTCTCTTCAGATAGAAACCTCCCAGAAATGCCCAAGCAACTGCATAGCAATGCCTCTTCACATAGAAACCACCCAGGAACGCCATAGCAACTGCATAGCACCACCCTGGCAACCCACAATATGATAGCGTAATGCTGGTGCTTTTTCATTGTCGTCATATAGCGACAACCCAGAAACGCTAGCAACTGCAAAGCAATGCCGCTTCACATAGCAACCAGCCAGGAATGCCCTAGCAACTTCATAGCAACACCCTGACAACCCTCAACACAATAGCACCATGCTTGTGCATTTTCAAACACTCTGACTCTTCACATAGCAACCACCCAGACACATCCTAGTAACTGCATAGCAACACCATGGCAAACATCAATGTAATAGCGTAATGCTTGTGCATTTTCATACACTCTTCACATAGCAACCACCCAGAAACGCCCTGGCAACTGCATATCAATCCATCTTCACATAGCAACCACCCTGAAACGCCCTAGCAACTGCATAGCAATGCATCTTCACATAGCAACCATCCAGGAACACCCCAGGAATTGCATAGCAATACCCTGGCAACCTGCAACACAATAGCATCATGCTTGTGCATTTTCATACACTCTTCACATAGCAACCACCCAGAAACGCACTGGCAACTGCATATCAATGCATCTTCACATAGCAACCATCCAGGAACGCCCCAGGAATTGCATAGCAATACCCTGGCAACCTGCAACACAATAGCATCATGCTTGTGCATTTTCATACACTCTTCACATAGCAACCACCCAGAAACGCCCTATCAACTGCGTGGCAACATGCTTTTCTTAACAATTTTTCTTGACTTTATTTCTCTTCAAGCACATGTTCATCCACTTGAAGCTTTGGATTTGAACAGCAGTCTCTTGTTTTGCTTGCTTGTGTTTTCATATATTCAGCTTGTTTATCTTGTTTATCTGTTTAACCCGTGAATAATAAGCTGTAATTGATAGTCTTCAGTGTCATACCCGCTTCTAAAAGTTTACAGTCAACACACAACCTATACTCAGCAAAAGAGGTAATCTTGACTCAAAATCCCTCAGGTGTGCTGGTGTGGACTTGCCCTAATATTATAGTGAGATCACCTGCTAGTCAGCCAGATGAAGCTTGTAATAATGACTCTTTGTCCTCATGTCTGTGGTTTGCAAATCCATGCTGCTTTTAGCTGACAGCTCAGTCACCAGTGTTGTTTTACAAACAGTGCATTATGGGAAGGGGTTTTGTTAAAAAGTGTGAATAGCATTTGATTTAGAACATGTCTCATCCATTTAGTAGCTATGTTATGGTTTCTTTGCTTGACTTGAATGTTTATAATATAAACATTTTAAAATGTATATTAATCTATAAGGGAGCGTGTACACTATTCTAACATTTGGGGTCAGTAAGATTAAAAAAAAATACTTTTATTCAGTAAAGCTGCATTAAACTGATCAGAGTGACAGTAAAGACATTTATAATGTTACAAAATATTTATATTTAAAATAAATGCTGTTCTTTTGAAATTTCTATTCATCAAAGTATCCTGAAAAAAGTATCATGGTTTCCACAATAATATTGCGATGTTTTCAACATTGATAATAATCAGGATCATGTGACACATGTGAGTAATGATGCTGTAAATTTAGCTTTGATCCCAGGAATAAATTACATTTAAAAATATATTCAAATAGAAAACTCAAATAGAAAACTCAAATTTTAAATTGTACAAATATTTCACAATATTACTATTTTCACTGTATTTTTGGTCAAATAAATGCAGCCTTGGTGAGCATAAGAAACTTCTTTCAAAGGTATTCTTTGAATAATTCTTACTGACCCCGAACATTTGAATGGTAGTGTATATTTTAGGTATTGTGAACGGATGTATTGTGTCCATGTACTCATCCTTATTCAATTCTTAAAAAAATATTTGGTCAATTTGTTTTGTTGTTGTTGGATTTTTGTGGAACATATGACTAAGTATGGACTTGGAACAACGTGTATAATATAGAAAATATAGAAAATCATAAAAAAACTGTAAACTGGTCCTTTAAGCTCCAATACTATATATATATATATATATATACAAGTGAAACTCGAAAAATTTGAATATTGTGCAAAAGTTATAACTTTGATGATTATGGCTTACGGCTTATGAAAACCCCAAATTCAAAATCTCAGAAAATTAGAATATTACATGAAATCAATAAAAAAAGGATTTTAAATACAGAAATTACCATACATACGCTATATATGTTTATAGTTATATATACTAAATATGTTTCACCTTTTAATTTGAATTACTGAAATACATAAACTGTTGAACGATTTTCTAATTTCTCGAGTTCATCTGTATGTATATATATATATATATATACATATATATATAATTTTATTTTTTTATAATTGTAATTTTTTACATACAATTTTTGTGAAACTACAAGTATTATTAGTAATGTCTTTTGTGTCATTGTCAAAGGAGCCTGTTCAGGAGTGGGGCGAGGAGCATGAAGACGGGGCGGTGTTTGGGATCACCCTGCGCAGAGAGCCGGCCCTGCAGTCAGCCGAGCCCACCGAGGCTTTCGTTCAGTACCGCACATGTAAAGTGCGCAGGTTAAAAGCGGCCACGCTGGACAGGCTGGTCTCTCACCTCCTGGACCCCCGCTGTCAGGAGCAGGACTACGGCAGAATACTGCTGTCCACGTATCACACCTTTACCAGCTCCAACAAACTCATCGAGATGCTCTTCCAGAGGTGTGTGTTTAGAGGTGCATATGGAAATATGTGTTTGCGATTACAGGCTGTATTTGGCTATCTGTTGTTGGTGTGTATTGGGTTTCTCTATGTCATTACTTCATATAGTACGTCATCCACTGATCACTTCTTTAAAACTCATGAATTACTTCTGGTCTCGGTGGGTTTTTGGGTTAATTTATTACCTTTTTTATGAGAAACACTGCATCAGTTAGGCACTTTTAAATTATATTTTTCACACTTTTGATTCAACACATGGGTTGTGAAAGTCTGTTCAGACAGGCCTGTTTCGTCTTGGTTGAATCTTGCATCTAAAAGCATAACTTTAACTCTTTCCCTGCCAGCGTTTAAAAAAGAAAAGAAAAGTTGCCAGCCAAGGTACTTTCTCAACATAATGTGTGTCTTGACAAACTCTTTATTCTAGATTATTTATCTCTAATCGCCATTGAGCTTAGGAAAAAAACCTAAATTCAAGATCTAGATCTCTGAAAACAAGTCTTAATCTAATGCAATTTTGCTTCTCTAGTAAATTTATCTTGTTTTAAGGATATTTAGGGGTTTTATTTTTACTGTAAAGCCAAACAAATACTAATAAGGAAAGGTTATATGCAGGTTATATGCATAAATAAAAGATGTGTCTTTATCTACTATCTGTTATAACCCTGTTTTGTCAATTAGGTTTAATGACAAGACGTCTTAACATATTTAAGCACTACAGTACTGTCAATGTTTTTATATAAATACTATTTATAAAGAAGTATACCTTTTCATCTTTTCTAATAGGGACAACTTTGCCACTTCGCTTGACAGCATCAGTTACCATAACAGGTAAAAATATACGCTGACAATAAGATGCTTGACACTTTTTTAATGTCCAGTAGACCTTGATTAAATGAATCTGGGTAGGGCCTATCTGTTTATCCAACTAATAGCAAATGGAGGAAGAATATTATTTTTGAAAAAATGTTTTGTGCCACTATAGTGGTGGAGAAATTACATGCTGGATCTTTAAGTCAAGTCAACTCACCTTTATTTATATTGCACTTTATACAATACAGATTGTTTCAAAGCATCTTCACAGTGATAAACAGGAAAATAATGATCAATGATGTAAAGCAGTGTCATTATTCAGCTGATGTCAATTCGGTTTCGATTTAATTCAATTTTAAACAAATCTGCTTATTTCATATGGTTTCTGATGGACAATTTTGAAAATACAGCTTCAATATTTAACTTTTTCCCCCTCTTTCCTGATTCCCTCGTAGCTCCTTGTGGACGTTGCTTCAGATGTGGTTGGACGAGTACAGTGATGATTTCAGGGATCCTCCCATGCACTCTTCCCTGCATCTCATGTGCTTACAGCTGAGAGGACACCCCTTTCTCTTCCCCCTGGCCAAACACTATGAAGCGCTCCTGAAGAAATTCCAGTCTGAAGGTCATTGCTGGATTATTTGTTTGTTTGTTTGTTGTGCACATCATTTTAGAATTGGTATAGGCTGAAAAATGTGTATGGATCAACATTTAGCCTCTTGAATAAGTAAAGCCAACTGCAATTTAAGCTCTTCTGTCTTTTGCACATCCAGATATTGTGGCAGATTGTCCAGTTGATTATATAGAAGAACCAGCCTTGAATAAGGAGGCGAAAGATGTTAAGTCAGATAACCTTGCAGATTTCATGGATTTCTCCAACACAGATGTTGCAGAACAGCTCACCCGTATGGATACCGTGAGTGCCAGTGTTTCATTGCTTCCTTCCTTATGGTCATGGTGACAGTCATCTTGTAATGTTGGTGTTCCTGATGTTGTAGGACTTGTTCATGAAGGTGGTCCCTTTCCAGTGTCTGGGCCGTGTGTGGTCCCAACGAGACAAGAATGAGAACCTCTCACCCACTGTTTGGGCCACCATCACCCAGTTCAATGCAGTCACCAACTGGGTCATCACGTCTCTGCTTCATCTCTCGACTTCTGCCTCATCCTCCACAGCCACAGAAAGAGCCAGAGTCATTGAAAAATGGGTTCGGGTCGCACAGGTAAGCCCTTTTTACAGAAAAGACGTTATGCTGCAATGTCTATTGAGAGAATTAAAATGTTTTTGACCTTGGATGCATGTAAACCTATTGTAGGAGACCTCCAAAACAAAAACAAAACCTTTAAAAAATTATTATAGGTATTAAAGAAAGTCTTCAGACTTATTTCTTTTCACGCAGGGGTGCAAAGAGCTGAAGAACTTCTCTTCTCTTAAGGCCATTTTATCTGCCCTTCAGTCCAACCCCATCTACAGACTAAGGAAGACCTGGTCTGCTGTGAGCAGGTACAGATATACACCATACAAATGTTATTGGGTTTTATGGTCACTATAATCTCATACAGCTGTTTTTGTTTTCTATATTTCTAACCAGCAAGTACTTTGTAGAAAGTTGAGCCATATTTCATTTTAAATCTCTGATTCTGTATTTCCAGAGAAGCCGTGTCTGTCTTTGAGAACCTGAGCAAAACGTTTCCTGATGAGAACTGTGTTCTGACCAGCCGAGAAATCTTTGTGGATGTAAGCCATGAATATATAGTGTCTGTTATTTTAGTATTATTTATGTACTAACAAATTTATGATAGATTTTAATTAATATTTCGATTTTTTTATTAATATTTTAAATTAACTTTCATTTTTATATTTACACACACACGCACGCACGCACGCACGCACGCACGCACGCACGCACGCACGCACGCACGCACGCACGCACGCACGCACACACACACACACACACACACACACACACACACACACACACACACACACACACACACACACACACACACACTCATATATAAAGATTGTTAGTTGATGTTTTTTTTAACCATAATAAACACAATAATCAAAATGCTTTCAATCAACCTTGAGTTGGTGTTTTTGGTCCAGATTTGATGTCACTTCTTGCGACATGTGAATTTAATTTAATGCTCTTTTATAATTTGGAACACATTTGATCTCATATTTGGAGTTCTTTTCTCTCTTAATCCACTTATGTTATTATAAACTGAGACACAGGTGCTGTTTGTCTAAAACTGACTTCTCTGTTTGACCAGAGTGTGCTGGGATTATTATAGCAATGATCTGAGATCAGTGTTCACATGGAAGCACTATTATAAACATTGCTTAGTATTATCAATGTTGAAAATTGCTGCTTTATATTTTTGTGGAAATTGTGACGCATTTTTAAAGGATTCTTTGATGAATAGAAAGTTCAAAAGAACAGCATTTCTTTGAAATAAAAATCTTTTGTAACATTATAAATATATTTACAAACACTTTTGATCAAATTAAAGAATCATTGCTGAATAACAGTTTTAGTTTCTTTCAAAAACAATCTTACTGGCCCCAAAATTTAGAACGGTATTACAATCTAATTATGAATTGATTATATTACCCAGTATTTGTATGTGCTATGTACTTTTAAGATTATTAGAGTGTCATATGTTAGCTTGACTACATGTTGTTTTTCACATATTATAGGATGGGAGTCAAGATGACATGGATAACAATACCGCAAAAACATCCAAGAGATGCCCTCTAACAAAACAAATGGTTAAGATGACAGATGGCACACTTCTTTTATATTTAATAATCAATGTTTTACAGTGATGCTGTTCAGGTGATTAATAGCTGAGTGATTTTTTTTCAGAGCTCAGCTGGAGGAACAGTTCCATACCTGGGCACGTACCTTACAGTACTGAACATGCTGGACACTGCCCTGCCAGACACTCTGGAGGTGAGGTTGGAATCATGTTTGTTTAGGAATGGCGTAGTGCTTGACTTTATTAGCGGTGCTCATACTATTACATTTTGTTCGTCTCGCAACATCTCAGTAACCTTACCCTAGCAGAGAAAACACCCAGAACACCCTAGCAGCCACATAATTGTATGCTAAAATCACACAGAACACCCTCGCAAATACCTTGCAGACACTCAGAAGTGTCATAGTGACCATCCAAAACACCCTAGCAACACCCTAGCAACACTCAGAATACTCTAGCAGAGAATGTGATAAAAACCACTAAGGAAACCCTAGCAACCACATAACTGTGTGCTAAAACACAATAGCAACTACCTTGCAGCCAATTAGAAATGTTCTTGTGATCATCCAGAACACCCTAGCAACACTAAGTGTACCACAGCAAAGAATAAAAACCACTCAGAGTACCCTAGGAGATGCATAACTATGTGCTAAAACACACTCAAAACACCATAGCACCCCATACACAGAAATGTTCTAATGACCACCCAGAACACCATAGCAACACCCTAGCAACGCCCAGTATACCCTAGTAAAGAATGTGCTTTAAAAAACTCAGGATATCATAGTAACCAAATAACTGTGTGCTAAAATCACACAGAACACCCTAGCAACTACCTGGGAACCATTCAGAAATGTCCTAGTGACCATCCACAACATCCTAGCAACACAATAGCAACAACCTAGCATCACCCTGGCAACACCCATAATAACCTAGCAGAGAATGTGATAAAAACCACTCAGAGCACCCTAGCAGCCGCATAACTGTGTGCTAAAATCACACACAACACCATAGCAACAATCTAGAAACGCCCTAGTAACAAACAGAACACCCAAGCAGAGAATTTGCTAAGAACATCATAGTAGCTGCATTACAGTGTGTACAGAAATCACACACAACACCCTAACAATGCTCCAGTGACCTGAACACCCTAGCAACTACGTAACAACCATTAAAACATCTTATCCAACAACTATAGTAGCAATGCCCTGATGTTTGCATAACTCACATTTCTTTTTGAAAATGTAAAAATGTCCTTTTTCAGTTTTCAGTTTTTAATTTGGTTTCACATGCAGAGTAATGTCATAATGTATCATTTTGATTAATATCTGTACATACTTTATCATCAACAGGGTGGCCTCATTCATTTTGAAAAGAGGAGACGGGTGAGTCCTTCTGTTTGTTTATCTTCTTAACTGTCTAATTAAATGTACCCAAAGCAGTCTTTGTCCAGATCTTGTTGTTATAGATTTGGTAAGAGCTCATTCTGAATACACATGAAGTCCTCTTTAAAGCTTTGGTTTGACGTCGGCGCCGTAGAGATAGACTTATGTTTAAAAAGCACTCTCTTCCTCTGAAGGCAGACTGATATTAATCTCATGACTGATTATTTGTGTGGGGTGTGTTACATAACAGTCATGATAACAGTCTTTGGCTTTGTTTCCTCTATTTCACTTTAATCTCTTGCTCTGTATATTGTTGTTATGCCTCTGATTTCTTGGGAATCCATCCCGCTGTTTTACAGGAGTTTGATATTTTAAGGCAGATCCGTCAGCTGCAGGCCTCGTGTTCTCAGTATGTTTTACCCCGTCATCCTCAGATCGCGGCCTGGCTACAGAGTCAGAAACTGCTGTCGGATCAGGAGAGGTGAGACTCCAACACCTGAAACCTCTGAACTGAGTCATGGTAGATTAACAAAAAGAGTGGGCAAATGTGTGGATCAAAGTAAATACTATACTTTAGGTCCTTTTTTGAGGATATCAAATGAATATTAATCTCAATGTCAATTTATTTGTAAAGCACAACTAAAAACAACAGACTGGGGTACAATAAACACATATAATAAGATGTAAATAATGAATACAAAAACAAAAATAATATAATTTAATATAAATACTGTAATTTAAATATATTAAAGGAAAACTAAGACAGAAAACGATAAACAACAGGATTAAGTATAATCCTAAATGTAAATAGCAAAACAAACAGGACTAATAAAATAAATTTAAATAAAATAATTGTAACACTTCATAATAAGGTCTCATTTGTTAATGTATTAACTAACATGAACTAATAATGAGCAATAAATTTGTTACAGTATTTATTCATCTTTATAATGTTAGTTAATAAAAATTCAGCTGTTGATTTTAGTTCAGTCCATTAAATAATGTAAAACAATACAACATTTGATTTTAATAATGTATTAGTAAATGTTGTAATTAACGTGAACTAAGATTAATAAATGCTGTAGATAGAAATATTGTTCATTATTAGTTAAGTAGTTTACTAATGTCAACTTATAAAACCTTACTGTAACGCGTTACCAATAAAATAAAATAAATTGATAAAAAAATAAAATGTGTTTTACAGCCTAAAGTTTGACAAAGGAGTATTGTAACCTTAAAAATATTCCCCCAGAATTCTGGTATGAGATCACTTCCTTTATCTTAATTATGTTTGATGTGTCACTGTCCTCAGCTATGAACTTTCCAGACAGCTGGAGACTCCTCATGACACTTCTCCGTCCAACAGCGGCTGGAGTCACCAAACGCTCACCAAAAAGCTGTCATCGTGAGTATCAGTTCGAACTCCATTTTTAACTTATGTCAGGGCGCAGATAGGATTTCTTGAGTTTGCTGCAATTATCCTATTAGCTGCAAGCTTTTATTAGCATAATAGAGTGTACAACAGAGATAATGTGAGTTAACATAGCAAGAATTTATGTTTGCAGGCTCTTGTCAGGAAATGAGGGCTCCAGAAAGAACGCAGATCAGATCAGCGTGTCCTCGTCAGGATCCAGCAGCTCTGAAATTGAGGAATCACTGGTATGACACATGCAATTTTATATTTATTAATTTAGAAGCTTTTATTTTGCCCTTGTGGATTTAGATCTTAGTAGAAACATTCGTCACTGTTCGCCTCTAAGGTCTTGACCGTCTTTCACATCATATCCTGCAGACACTAAAACTTATGTTTTTAATTTCCCACCAATCCGACATGAGTTTTCGTCGCTAACTTGACTAAAGCACAGCGTTAGAGAAGTAATCTCTGTGTCAGCAGTCATGCCCTCTGTAACTTTGCACCGTATTCAGGGACATACTGACGTTAGCACTCAAATACTTCAAATTCTTGGAAATTTTGGTCCTAATCGCTTCCATGACGTCATTTGAAGTGTCATTCAAAATTCAGTTTCATTAAGTGTCAACAAACTTTTGTATGCTCTTTCACAACATTACGTTTATGCATTTGTGTACTTGCATTCAGGCTACACTTTATCAGGAATCAAACCCATGATCGATTATATTCTACAAGGCTGATCTCATTTCATGTCTCTCATATGCTTTCATCCTTTTCACATAATTAAATCATTTAAACTCATCAACATTTCATGGCCATTAATTTGTTTAGCCATATTGATATGGTATTATCATTCAGTAGCTCACCTGGTATTTTCGTCTGTATCTAATAGTCCAAATCTATTTGTACCAGTTCTGAACTGTTTCACACTTGTTGTTATGATGCTGTTTATGGTGTCATATGGCATTGTCTTTTTGAAACCGTCTCTAAAATGTGACTCTCTCCTTTCATCTCTAGTCCAGGTGCGTTCAGAACACGCCTGAGGTTTTTCCCTCGTCTTCCTCTCCTGATTCGTCTACCATGTCTAGTTCATCCTCCAGCTCTCAGCAGGACCTCAATCTTAATCCATCTTCCTCCTCCTCGTCTTCTTCAGCGTCAGCTAACCCTCACCTGGTCTCCTGCCATAAGCGCTCGATCTCCATGACCACCCTGCCCTTCTACAACAGACAGGTGGACGACTCCTGCATCATCAGGGTCAGCGTGGAGTTCTGCAACAATGGCAACATGTACAAGAGCATACTGGTAAGTTCTTGCCCATGGGACAGTGTTTTTAAGACAGCCTTTTTGAAATCAGCAACTATAGATTTTGTACAGTTAATTCCCGGCATGGGAGGCGTGCTAACAAGGATACTAAAGACCGCAGCTTCTTGAGGCCAGGGGAGTGAGGTTTACTCACACAGTTCTTACTAGAGTTGTGTAAGTTGCGATTTAGGTGCAAATAGACTGCGGATGTTTGTTTGGCCGGAAGCTAGAATTTTTCTTTGTAACGTGTTAAATATGGATATTTTTCTTACACGACTGTATCGCTTCACTTCAGGAGGCCTTTATGAATCCCCCGGAACCACGTGGAGCATGGATAGATGCACTTTAATGGACTTCAAAACAGAAACAGCAATTCACTGCCATTATAAAGCTTGGAAGAGCCAGGACATTTTTTTAATATAACTCTGATTGTATTTGTCTGAAAGAAGAATGTCAATATACACCTAGGATGGGTTCAGGGTTTAAATCATGGGCTAATTTTCTTTTTTGGGTGAACTATCCCTTTAAGATTGACCTTGACTAGTGGAAATTTGTGTCCTAATCGCTTCCATGACGTCATGTTGCTGAGACCAAAAATTCCGTTTCATTAAGTGTCAACAAACTTTTGTATGCTCTTTCAAAACATTACGTTTATGCATTTGTGTACTTGCATTCAGGCTACACTTTATCAGGAATCAAACCCATGATCGATTATCTCATTTCATGTCTCTCTATAAATCATGGCCTATAGAGGGCGCAACAGGTAGTCCACTTTTACGCTCTGTTTCCATCAGTTAAAATGACAAATAAATGCATACTCTGAGAGCACTCCACAAGATATGTTTGATTATACCATCTAGATAATCATATTTGATCGGGTGAATGCACGTTTTAAACAGCATAAGTTAATTGCCGTTCTAAACTAATTCGCTGCTGTATTGTAACGCACACACACATACATACAGTAGGTCGCACATCACGTGCAGATCGCACGCACACAGAAACATTCAGTTGCGTAGAAATGTATTGTCAACATTGTTCTGTGATATATCAATAAAATAACTTAGAAACTGAAAGGTTCTAGCATATATTTCCATATATTATATTTATATATATTACTAAAACCCACAGCTCTTCTATTAGTAGAGAGATGCTGCCAGGAAGAATTAATTTACACGAAATTGTGTCGGCGGCGATAGCCTCGTGGGCAAGTGCGCCGGCGCTGTTGGGTTTTTTACACGCAATACCTCTCACTAATGTGTTCATATAAATGTAATCTTTAAGGCTCATTCACACCAAGGACGATAACTATAAAGATAACGATAAAGAAATAGTTTTAAAAATCATTCTCAATATTAAAGAACAGCAGAGTCCACTCCACAGCTATAACAATAATGACACAGAGAGATGAAATTGTTGGAATCACTTTCAGGACGATTTTATCCAGCTGATGAACGATAAAAACATTGACAGCCAATCAGAATCAATCCTGGTGTGACGAGCTCGAGCATTTAAAGTGACAGACAAGCACTCATCCACTGGTGTGGATGCTAATAGTTATCTTTATAGTTATCGTTCTTGGTGTGAACGGGCCTTTATTGTGCTACTTTATCTGTCTCTGATTTAGAACGAGCAGAAATCAGTGAGAATTATTACGACCCAAAGACAAAAGAACTGATAAAAATAAGCTGCAATGTAGGAGCAATAGCCTTGTGGGCAGCCTTGTGTCATATGTCAAGAGGCGCGCTGGCGACTGACGCTAAATGTTGTTGTCTTTTGTGTTCTTTTTAGCATAACTGCCTCCAATGCCGGTGTTGTGCCGAATTTTGACCCCCGCCAAATTATTACCCCCCTAGCACTGGTAGGTTTAGGATTAGTTGTGGGGGAGGGGTTAGGATTAGGGGTGGGGTTAGGATTAGGCAATCACGAGGGGGGTTCAACGAGGGGGGTAATAATTTCGGCACAACACCGGAAACGCTGGCTCGAAGAACCGGAGGAGTTATATAAATGATGTTACAGCTTATCCTCACTTCTCTATGCCAATTTGGAGGAACTTTAATTCAAGAATTTGCCAGTGATTATGTATAATTATTACACATACAGCTTTATTTAAGTCTTTCATCCAGAGCCTATAAAAGATTCATGATATGTTTACAATTGTGTTTACATGTAAATAAATGTTTACAAGTGTTTTAAAATAAATTATTTTGACAAAAAAGCACCACTTAAACGGAATTTTGCTGTTCAGACTATTAAAATTGAAGTAAATTGTCAGAGATTATTTTTTAATCTGCAACTATTCCAAAAAAAAAAAATGATGAAATGTTCTAAGTAATCATCTTAATTTGTATTAATTACTGGAAGCCTAAGAATGGCTTGAAGAAGTGTGCATTGCATTACTTATAGGTGCAATTTAGCATATTTTATATTTGCTACTTAATCATAATCATCATCATCATCATCATCATCATCATCATCATCAAATGTATAATTACCAGGCTGGTATGTTGATTGTTTGCTAAACATAACAAACAATAAAATGTTTTTGTTGTTTGTTAAATATAAATATAATTACTGTTATGAATTCAATAAAGGTCTAAGAGTCATTTGTGCAGAAATCCACATCATTCAAAACCTGTTCTTTGAGTCAACATTTATATCCTCTTCTGCTGGATATCACTACTAAAGATTGTGGAAGATTGCAGTTCTTTTATTTCTTAAAGAGTTCTGTAAATATTTAGCAGAAACTGGAGTGAATTCTGTTCTTTCTCAACTGATTTGTATGTTTTTTTTTTTACGATCTCTTGCACAGTTGACCAGTCAGGATAAGACGGCCCAGGTGATCCAGAGAGCTCTGCAAAAACACAACCTGGAGGATGTTAGTGAGCAGGATTTCTCCCTTGTACAAGTCCTGGCCCAAGGCAGAGGTACTGAAAACTGGTTCAAATAAATTCAACTTGTCTTTATTAAAATAGAGAAACCTTTGAATCCCACTATATGTTTATACTGTATGAAAACTATAAATGGAAGGTTTTGGGGTTTTATTCAAAATAATGCCCATGTGCAACACATCATTTCTATGCATGTTTTTGTTGTAGAGTTGCATATTCCAGAAAAGGCCAATGTATTTTACGCCATGTCTACATCAGCCAACTATGACTTTGTTCTACGGCAATGCCCAAAAGGCCAACGGAAGCAACTCATACGCTCAGTTTCACTGTCATCAGGACGAGCAACGAAATAACCTCGGATTCGGCCTCGATTTCTGGAGGATTCATATTTCCTGTGCAAACAGTTGTTGAAGACACGTCATTCAGACACAAATGGAGATGTGTGAAATCGAAAACAAGTAATTTGATTTTTTTTTGTGATTTTTAGCGACATCTAGCGGTTCGGCTGCGAGTTGCACTAAGGGCTCAGCCCACTGCTCACCCCTCCCTTTCGAAGAAGCTACAGTGCCTGAAACTGGACAAACATATCGTCGTCTGAGACAGCAGAGAATAGCCAGAGTAAGCTAAGAGTGTGTAACATTGTCACTGTTTCTGTACCACAGTCCATTATAAACCACATCATGGATAAAATTTACAAAGCCATAGTCAGGTGAGGATCAAGGGTCTTAATATATAATATAATAATAGTAATCAGCTGATTGTCTCACAAATGTAACCAGCACATTTCCCCCCACATAGCAAACCCATAATACAGCGAGGGAGAAGAAACACATGAATATGCAACTATATATTTTTTCTAACAGGGTAGTAAAAGTTTAGCTGGCTAAATATGAGCTGTTACTGTGGCTGAGCTGGTTAAAGCGGAAAGCCTTGTTTAAACTCGACGCGCGCGGCAAAAATGGCATGATTGTAACAGCGCGCGCGCCTCCGCATCCCCTAGACACCATTTACTACACACAATAGGCTTTTTTTCTCTGATTTTGAAAACTCTCCGCGATCGACTTAAAATGCTTCCAAGATCGACTTGTCGTCCGCGGTCGACGGGTTGGTGATTCCTGTAACGTTACTGTTTTACGGTCAATGACAAGAGTACTAATCAGCTGTCTCACGAACGTAACCAGCACATTTATCCCCACATAGCAAAGCCATAACACAGCGAGGGAGAAGAACTAAGTTACATGAAACAATCCAACTACATATTTTACACCACTGACAAGGGAAAAGTCACTACTCATGGTGTTTATGGCTAGCTTCTAGCTTTTTGCTGCCTCTCTTTCAAGGTAGTGACGAAACGCGCTCTGTAGCGCTGTTTGTTCGCATTCGGCTACAGTAGAAACATGACGTCACAAAATGTCGACCTTCATAGAAGGGGGAGCCCGCGGTTATGTAGATATAAATGTCTCATTCTAAGGTAATAAAAACATTACGGTTTATTAAGTAACTTCTTTATACACCACTGAAAACATAGTTATGGATATCATATAGCATTTCTGATAATAGATACTCAAAATTTTTACACATTGCACCTTTAAATCAAGAACATTCTTAGATGAAAAGATTCTATATAGAACCTTAAAGGGTTCTGTTCTGTCAGGCACTTCATTTATAGAACATTTTATGGGTTCCCATCATGGGATAATTTTATGGATTTACAATAGTTTTAATTAATTCATTTTGTTTTAATTTTATGACTTAAACAGCTTGTAAACATACCTTTTTACTGGAAAGGAAGACATTTCTCCTTATATAGAACCTTTGTGGTATAAAATGTTCTTTACAATTAAAGAACCTAAGGTTTCTATATGGAACTGAACCTTTTATTTTCTAAGAGTGTGTGTGTGTGTGTGTGTGTGTGTGTGTGTGTGTGTGTGTGTGTGTGTGTGTGTGTGTATATATATATATATATATATCATGCCAATTATGTTGACTGAAGGGCTTTGCAATGGAAAGGCAAATATCACATGTTCATGTTCAGTAACCCTGTAAATTGTTTCAGTGACAAGAGACAGATAACAAACACGGCACCTTCTTGAATTCCTCACATTCAGTGCATTGATAATGGGATAAAGCAATGCTTTTCAATTACCTTCCGCAGTCATAAGACGTCTAACTAGATCCACTGTATGATAATGCACTTACTTCGAATTGAAACACAATCGGACACCTAGAGGCCTGGAATGAGACTTTTTCAATGTCCACACAGACTGCCTATGGTTAATACATCATCAGTTCACAGTGTTCCTTCTCTTTAAACCATCATGATGCGGGAAGACGAGCCGCTCCAACAGGTGCAGTGGCATTCCTGAGACACGCTTTCATGCTGTTGTCCACTGTTACATGTGATTTCAGTCACATGCCATTTGATGAATCCAATTTTTACAAAAATAGTATTTCTGATTTATTATTATATGAGGCTGTGTGGCTGCACTACTGTACATTCTACTGATATTTTTACACCACTATGTCTTGTATCCTCCATTATCTGCACAAAATTTAGTAACTCGACTCTCTGCAATCAGTCTACTTTTACGTACTTATGCTGTACAAGCTCTTGCAGTGTAAAATTAACAAGATAACTTATACTATCACTCTAAGATGTTTGAAATGTAGATATTTTAGTATTACAATATGTATGCTAGTTTATGTTGTAGATTTTAGATTTAATGTAATGTTTTAACCATTTCAATGTTTCATGTATTGTATTTTTATTTAATTTCTATATTTTTTATTTCATTTTATTTTATATTATTATTATTATTATTGTATTTTATTTTTTTAACTCAATGTTTTCTGAACCCTGCAACATTTCATTTATGAACTTGAAGCAATTGTGTCTGTGTAAACAATGTAAAACAACATGTAAATACACATAAGTGAAACCCTGAGCTGATCTGAGATGAAAGATGGTTATGCACAGATCGATGTGGATTTGCTTCTATGGAAGGAAAGGCATTGTGAAAATGAGCTGGTATAAAATGCTTACCATGTCTGAATACACTCAAATGTCTCTGACACAAGCAAGAAGCATCTAAAGTCACACTTGTTGGTATAGGACTGAGTGATAGGCACCTAAGCAGCCTATTCAGCTATGATTAACAAATCTTAAAGCACCTGTTCAGTTTTATATCTTGAAGACTTGATTATGATGGCATTGAGATTTCAGTGACCTCAGCAGATCACGTGGAGAAATAAATAAAGAAAATTTGAACAAAATTACTGATTGTAGGAGTCTGTCATCTGAGTCTGTGGCACAACTTTGGCCTAAGCAGAATCCTGAAAGTGTTGGGTTTCTAACGCAGTCCAACACTTTTAGTATTTCTGACCCTGATGTACTGAATTATGGCTTGTTGACTTAAAATGGACTTGCCATAACCCTGTAACTTGTTTTTAAAACTTCTTGTGATTCATCATTCCTAAACGTATACTTGTATAATAAAAATTATGCATAATTATGGCATAAAAAGTCATAAATGAGCCCAAAAGAAAAAAAAATCACACACTAAGTCATAATTATGAGATATAAAGTTGGAATTATGACATAGTATGTTGAAATTGTGATATAAAGTCAATGTCGCATGAAAAATCAAATTTGTATATCATAATTGACTTTTTGCCATATTTATATATTTTTATCTCATGACTTTATCTGAATTATGACAGTAAATTTTGAGTTTTTTTCTAACATAAGTTCTAGAGAAGAGACACAATTAATTTTTAAATCATTGTACAGTACAATTACCAAAATGCCGGGGTGAATTAATTGAAAGACGCAATGGCAGGCATGAGTAATTAAACGTTGGAAGACATAATTGATTACCACCACGTGATCTCTAGTGATTAACAGGGGCCCGACTGACTGGTTAAAAAGCTCTCGTGACGTTCACTGGCCTGTTTGAATGTGTTTTGAAGCAAGTTTCCTAGCGACTCGGTGAGAGAAGCAACGGATATTATAATAAATTCCAGGAAAAGCCTATTTGTCGTTCACTAGATGTTTATTGAATGCCAATTGTTAAATAGCGCGAGCATATCGTGGTTGTAATCCGTGGTTTATTTAGTTAGGAGCGAGTATTTTAGGTTAAAGTGAATGCTGGACACAGGACGGATATTAGGCTTTACATGGTTAATGTGCCAAAGACTCGTGTAAGTAGGCTATTAAAAACACACAGTGCCTTATAAACTTTGCTAGTTTTTAAGGAACGGTCAAATGATAGGCTTTATTTGTTTTAACACTGTCAGGTCAATTAAGGACTAGTGGAGCTGGATGGAAATAAGTCCGGATTGACAGGCGGCGAGGAGGTGAGTGAGGTGAATGCAAATATTGGATGTTTTCATAACCCTGAACACTAAACCCTTAACTGCATAGTTATGCAAACCCCCCAGAAATATCAAGAAATTTCAAAGGTGTGACAAAGTCATGGGTAATGTCTGTACTCTAAATAACGTGCAGTGCTTAGTAGCCTAGTATTTTATTTGTAGGTCATCTTACATCTGCAGCGACTTTCTGCACTTATATCACGCCAGTAGGTGGCGACAGATGACTGTATTTAAGTCAATGCTGTCAGTGATGTAACTCTGATCAATCATTTATTTAGAGTAAGAACCCTGACAATATTAATTTATGGGGGTTCCAGTGCAAAGTGTGTACATGTTATACGGTGACATTAAAACAACAGAAACACAATATATAAAGATCACATAAAAATAAATTACTTTTTATCAAAGCCAGACCGAAGTCAAAAGTAAATGTAATTTCGTATTTTGACCACTAGATGGTAAAAAAAAAAATCAAACGATTTTGCTTTGTTGGACATGTGCATGTTTTCTGTTCACTTTGTATTGAAATAATGTCTTATCCCAAACACATTGTGTCAGGGAAGTTTATTAACTTAATGACAGAAGTGAGTAGAACGTATTCAAACCAAATAATGTCAAATGGTCAAATTCAGAAATATAGAGGACAGGGAATCATTTGATCATGTTCAGTGTTTCTGGGTGGAAACGCCTGACTCACTCTCTGGCAGGTCCGTGGGGTTTTCGGGCCAGACAAGAGTAGGTCCTGAGTCAGTGCAACAGGCCCTCAGCGGGTCGCAGCGTGGGAGCGGACAGGGATACGGAGCACCCCGTGATTAATCGGACTCAGCCGCCTGACAGTTTTACTGTACACCGAAACTGAGCAACATGACACAACTGCAATGAAGAAATCTAGCTTTACAGTGTTTCTTTGATCACCATGGGGGGTTCTCACTTTAATGCGCCACATTGTACGCTCTGTGTAGATAGGCTGTTAAACTTGACAACCCTTCAGTAAAGTTACAATCTAAACAGATTATTTGGATTGTCACTACTGATGTGTGATCTAATCTAAACTTTCGGTTTAATAAAAGGCGTCGGAAATAACAGTGTGACTACATATACTACTGTTCAAACGCTTTGTGTCGGTAAGTTTTTTTAAAAATGTTTTTGTAAGTCTTCTTGCTCCCCAAGGCATTTATTTGATTAAAAATAGTCAAACTGTAATATTGTGAAAAGTTATTACAATTTAAAATAAGTTTTCTATTTGAATCGATTGTAAAATGTAATTTATTCCCGTGATCAAAGCTGAATTTTCAGCGTCATTACTCCAGTCTTCAGTGTCACATGATCCTTCAGAAATCATTCTAATATGATTTGGCGCTCAAGAAACATTTGATTATCAATGTTGAAAAGAGTTGTGCTGCTTTTTTTTTGTGGAAACCTTTTTTTCATGATTCCTTGATGAATCGAAAGTTCAATAGAACAGAATTTATTTGAAATCTATATCTTTTGTAACATTATATATGTCTTTACTGTCACTTTTGATCAATATGATGCGTCCTTGCTGTATAAAAATGCTAATTTCTTTCCCAAAAAAAATCTGATCCCAAACTTCTGACCATGTATTTAGGATCCTGGGAGGACCAAATGGAATTTAAGAGCTAAAATCGACCATTTGTTGTGACCTTTCAAAATCAATTTGAACCCATTTATTTGTCATATTTATCATTTGCATGCATTCAGAATAAAAGGGATTGACTTTATTATTATCCACGTTTGATTCCTCCAACTCAGAGCCTTAAGAAAGCAACCATAAAACACACACATGTTAGAAGGTTAATATGTTGTTAATATGATGGTGGTAAAAACATGGCTCACGCCTATTCCTGTAATCCATGCTTTTTTTTCTTACCTGACACACTTTCTATTTTGAGAAATCAATTGCTTTTCATAATGAAGCACGTGCAGACACAAACTCATGGATGCATGAATGTGATTAAGGGAGTGTACGTGCAAACACATACATTTACTCATGCTGTTACGTATAAACACACCTACATTTGTCATTTCATACTTGTGTCGCACACCATTTAACAGGAACTCACACATGAACTCAAAACAAATGCAAGAGGATATAGAGTCAAAGCAGAACATGCTCAAGAGAATGGGCTGAATCTCACACACACACACACACACACGTACGTACGTCTTCACGTGCACTTACTCTGACAGTACCACAGTTCACAATCAAAAGGCTCAAACAAAAAAATCGTATTGTTTCAAACATGCAAGTCTAATCCATACACCCTCGTTGATGTAAATATTTTCTTAATGTGTCCCATTACAGTCATGAGTAAAGCAGTTGAGCTATATATAAGTGTATATGGCACCTGTAACCCTGTTAGGCAGAAAATTGTGTTTGTATTCAAACCCTTTTTACCCGTTTTTGCTTCTCTGTTTGCGATCAGGTTAGGTAAGGTCAGGTAAGCTGCTAAAGTCAGGGAAAGTTTTCAGTCCAGTGAACTAAGCAAATTCATTCAAACATTCAGTCTAAAACAGCACTAATGTAAAGAAAACATTTGGTTATTTGGTGTCCGTTTGGAGTCTCCAAGTGTCCTTTTTTGGAAAGACATCAATTTGCCTTGGAAAAAGCTGGCAGAAAATAGTTTTGTGGGAATCACCTTTCAGTCTGATGGTTTACTTTGCTGCATACAGCCAATGATGACAAAATGAACGTGTTCAACAAGATAAATGGTGTATGCCTAATTTCACAATAAGTGTGCGATTAATTTTGATTAACATTTTTAATCTATTCACAGCCCTAATATATATTTTAGTTATTGTTTAATACATAATATATTTATTGTTTAATTATTGTGTAATTTGCATTGAGAGATGATCTTATGGAAAGTGCCCCATGCCAATCTCTAGGTATGGTGAAGGGAATGTGATGTGGGATATTTTATTTCCTAAGGCCAAGGGAACTTTATCAGGATGCATAGTATACTGGATCCATGAAATAACTGGCCTTTAAAAATAAAAATCTGCCTGCCTCTATGGGAATTGAACATAGGGGTGTCCTAAATTGCGCAACCTGTATTTTAAGGAAGAACATTTATTTATTTACGATACATTAATCATTCACAAAGGGAATTGGTGTCCTTAAAAGGTTGTATTTTTCCTCATTTTTTAATTAAGGCATTAAGATCAATTTCCAAAAGATGATTTTTTTATTCCTCTTTTTAGTCAACTTTAGCATGGGTGTGTTCACTTATGCTAAGCACTGTATCCTCATATAATATTTATTTATTGTGTGCCAATGTTTACACTTTGTGGTGCTCACCAAAGTTACTGATGATCAATTATACTTGGCAATGTTGCAAAAGTTGCTGTAATCAGAACAGCATTTTGGCTAATATTAACAGCTGTAGTTCTGGCGAAAACCAAATATATAAAGCCATTGGGTTTGTACCCTGTTGTGGGAGTATTTCTTATCGGCTGGGTCTGATGCTCTTGTCAGCATACAGGGGAAGATGGATGATACAAATTACAGGAAAATCTAAAACCTTCTCAAGATGGCTCTTCTTTCAAAACGATGACACCGCCGAATCAACTATTCAGTGCTGAAAGACAGGATGATAAATGTGCAAAATCAGTGAAGTATGAAAATCAATGTGATTTACCAAACAGATAAATAACGACATTTTGTCAAAAGATGCTTTTAACCAGTCGATCAATTCCCCATGGACAAAGCCAAGCCCTGCCCTGCATTTTCAGTTTGAGAAACTTTTTCACTCAGATATGCGTCATAATAGGGAAGCAGACTTCTCATGTGAATATTAGCTATAATGATGAACGCAACTATTATTCAGGAGCCACCAGCATTGCTGTTGCATCTCCAATAGCCTTGGAGCTCAGCTGCTGCTGTGTTTATGCTATTTCTATCCCTCTTTTGAAAAAAGAGGATGAAAAACACTGTTGTTTTCTTTCCACTTCTATCCTTGCCATTCTCTTATTTGGATGATGGCTTAATGTTTTCCGTGCTTTCATTTACCATGAGGGTGTGTGTGGAGGGGCTCCTTCGGGATGAGTCATTTGCTTACACTGGCCGCTCTCTCTCTCACACACACACACACACACACACACACACACACACACACACACACTTGCTAGCAGCACATGGCCTGAAGACGGCACACACTCTCCCTTCACGTGGTGGCCCTTCTTTGTCTGCCTCTCTCCATCAGCACACCTTCCTCTTTACTCTTTGTGCTTTTTTAAATCAATGTTTTAGACGTAGTTTCTCGTTAACTACAGGGATTTCAAACAAATCCAAACACTGTTATTACTGATTGATTTGCCTTGGATTTGTGTGTGCATTTGGATTTTAAAAAAAACATGTTTACACTACATTATGGTCAAAAGTTATTCTATATGCTGATTCTATTACTGGGGCTCAGTTATTAATGGTTCTCAGATTTTGCTGCTTAATATTTAGGGAAACGGTGATAACATAGGAGACGGAGCATTTATTTGAAATGGAATAAGAGCATAAGACTCAGATACTCTAAATCCATTTCGGCTGGGTTTTTTTCTTCACGTGAATCATGTTTGATATGTTAAGCGTTTTATTTTTAGTTCAAGGGAGTATAGTGCACGGTATTTAGCTATGTAGGTCACGGTCGAAATGTCGTGTAGTTACTTGTCTTGTCTGTGAAGATTTGTCTAACCTAACTAAGTGGTTGTGTTCCTCTGTTAACCACATGATTGGGAATAAAATGCTACATTTGTTCCCAATGTACTATTGTTTCCACACAGGACAAAAATAAATGGAATCTCCCTTGTGGGATGATGCAGTCTCTGTAATTTGGGTCCACCAAATGAGTCACATCTCCTGCTGCTTATGCTGGTCTGGACAGATATAAAACAAATAATCACCTTTATTTAGTATCTTACAGATTTTCGTCTCTTTTTCTCCCTTTTAATACTCGGTGGAGATCAATGTAACCACCACTCAAAAAATGTACAATTGAATTAAATATTGTGCGCCAATGCAACACAATTCTTAAACATTTTATGGAAGTTTCATTGTTCAAATAATTTTAAATGTTAACACTTTACAATAAAGTCTCATTAGTTAATGCATTAATTCACATTAAAAATGAGCAACACATTTGTTGCATAACGTTAGTTAATAAAAATACAGCTGTTCATTGTTGGTTCATGTCAGCTCAGATCCATTAAAAAGCATTAACAGATACAACTTTTGATTTGAATAATTTATTAGTAAATGTAAAAAAATTAACATTATTTACATTACATTATTTAAACATTATTTAATTATATATATAAATGAAGAAATTGTGCATATAAAAATCTCACTCATTATTCAATTAATGGCAAAAGGAATATTTGGAAATGTAAACTGTATTTCCTACTGACACACTACAGCAATATACAGTATATAGTTTCAGGTCTCATTAGAAACATTTCTGAAAAAGTTCAAAACCCAAAAATAATAGTTGCATGCACGGCCCAGTGTGAAAACTCCCGTCTCAACAACAGCTGATACATTCCCGCTTCCCAACCCCCATCCCAACACACATAGCTCCTCTATTCCCACTGCCCCTCCCTGCAGTGCCCTTGGCAGTGTTCGAGGCCGTCAGGTCTTTACATAACCACTCTGGCCTCTGACAAGGTGTTACAGTAACACGTTTCTCCCCGGTGCATGTGATCTCGCCGTCACATGGGGACGGCTTAAGTGTCCCTCCCTCAGGTGTTTGAATTAAGGGCGGAGGAAGCGGTTCGGCCTGTAAACGAGGGCTGGCCGTGTAAGCCGACACCTCTGACTGTTGGGCAGAGCCGGACGGAAGCCATTAATATAACCTCAAGGACTTTCCCTCTCCCTTTCTGCTCTTTGGAGTGAAATGAGGTTACCGGGTTTTATTGTGAGGTTGTTTGAGTTTGCATGCCGTTGAACAAAGACATAAACAAAATTAGTAATATCTTTAAAATATGGAGAGAAGTGATTTTTGGTTTAGTTTTGTAATGTTGCCATGTCAGGCAAACATTAACTTCTCAGATCATCTAAGGTTATCGGTGGTACCCCTGCTTTTACAAATTAAGCACACTGACATCACCAGCATTTCAACACAAATTCACTGTCATTTCTAAATCATTTCTTTAATTATTTTTTGAAAACTGTGGTTGACTTTTCCTTGACCTTGATTGGATGGTTGTGGTTTGCTATTTGTGGATCTCATGTGAGTGACAGGTTGTCCCACCCTCACACCAGTAAACACATTATCAGAGAAGATATGAGCTGCAAAAGGAAGTGAAAGTTATTTTGATTAAAGATTATGAGGCACATTAATTTAAAAAATGGGTACCTGTCAGTCTGCAGGTTTTGGTAAAATTGAGAACTTCTAAAGCTAAGTTCTATACTTCATAACTTTTCCCAGTTTACAGTAGGACAAAGTATTAACTTAGGTTATAGCTGGGTTTTTTTTAATATATAAACTACGGTTATACCGTATCGTCTGTCTTTTTAAACTGGGGCATGTTTGTTTACTAACCGAGTTGGTTACAAACCAAGGTCACAATTAGGTTAACATCCAGTCGTCAGCTTTTTAGGGTTCTTAGTTAACAATAATTAATGTAACACAACACCGCCGTGTCAACACGTGAAGTGCTTACATGTTGAGCTAGAGGTGATTCACTTGTGTCAGATATATTAAGGTCTGTTATGGTAAACGATGAGATAATGTTTAGTGTGTTTCCCCTCATTCTTCTCTGTCATAGTCACGTGTGCTTCGCAAACATAATGCTACACTTGGCTTATTTCCTCATGACTTCACCTGATAGCGTTTATGGTTTACATAAACTGTTTAAGCTGTCTCTCTCGTATCCCTTATTTGGCTCTGAACACAGTTGTTGTTGTGAAATTGAGATAAGGCTTTGAGTTTAATTATTAACAAATCAAAGTCCGGGTGCGGCCCGAGATGAAAGCAGGTCAACAGGTACACGTGAGAGGAAAACTATTCAACCTGCAAGAAAACCTTGTCCCTCGGCCAGCCGACCATGTAAGCAAAGACGCAGTGCTAAAAGATTCACGATTCTGTGAAATTAAATTGATAAATAAAATGCAAAAATCACCTTTGGGAAGCTCAGTCGCCGATGATTCACAATTGCTGTCTTTGATTACATTTCCTTGTACTTTGCAATTGTATATTTCCTCAAAGTTTTGAGTAATAATTCCCCTGAATTTCATCACAACAGTAGCAATTTTACATATATCGGCATCTGATATATCGTTATCTTGCTTGGACAACTTCTGCCCCCTTTTCCTCCAGGCCAGCCCGTGCCACCCCCTCTGATGTTCTCCGCAAACATCATTCTAAACTCAGGAGAGCAGAGAGAAAGTGGCGCAAATCAAAAGATCCTATACTGACCTTGGTCTTTATCAATGCCTCCTCTCTTACTTCCCTGATAATATCTCTACTGCTAAAATGACTTACTATCACAACAAAATGAACAATTCTTCTGACTCTCGCATGCTTTTCCAAACCTTATCCTCTTCTCAATTCTCCTCCTCCTTCATCAACCCTAACAGCCGACGATTTTGCCCTATTCTTCATAAATAAAATCACCACCATCAGTGGCCAATTTACCAAACCACAAACTGACACACAACCATCTTACCAGGTAACACACACATTCTACCCTCCTTCTCTCTGCTTTCAGAGGCATAAGTCTCCAAACTCCTCCTTTCCAATCGCTCTACCACCTGTCTGCTTGATCCCATTCCCACTCATCTGCTTCAAGCCATTTCTTCCTCAGTTGTACCCGCACTCACACACATCATCAACACCTCTCTTCACACTGATACTTTTCCCACAGCATTTAAGCAGGCTCGGCTAACCCCACTGATTAAGATACCCACTATAAATCCAGCACATCTGAAAAAAATTACAGACCAGTATCCCTTCTTCCATTCATTGCGAAAAAACTTGAACAATTTGTTTTCATTCAACCAGTTTTCAACTCTTTGACAACAACCAGTCTGGTTTCAAAAGCGGACACTCAACTGAAACTGCCCTGTTCTCAGTAATTGAAGCTCTGAGACTGGCAAGAGCAGCTTCCAAATCCTCCGTTCTCATCCTGCTGGATCTGTCTGCTGCCTTTGACACAGTTAACCACCAGATCCTCCTGTCAATTTTAAAGACGAAGGGCATCTCGGGAACTGTACTAAAATGGTTCAAGTCTTACCTCTCAGGTAGGTCTTTCAGGGTGTCATGGAGGGGTGAGGTGTCTAAGACCCAACATCTAGCTACTGGGGTGCCTCGGGGCTCAGTGCTTGGACCACTTCTCTTCTCCATCTACAGGACATCATTAGGTTCTGTGATTCAGAAACATGGCTTTTCCAATCACTGCTACGCTGATGACACACTACTCTACCTCTCATACCAGCCTGATGATCCGACGGTAGCTGAAAGTGAACGTCGACTCGTGGTGCATCTCAGAGAGGGACAAAATCTCTTTCACTGACCTTTTCCTTGACTGTTCCCTGCTGGTGGAATGACCTGTTTAACTCAACCCGTGCTGCCGAGTCCGTAGCCATTTTCAAGAAACGCTGAAGACGTATCTATTATCTTTATGAAAAATAAAATAAAAAAGTACACGTACTGCGTTAGATTACACTGGGAAGGGTCATAGCACTTGCATATTGTTGTCCTATTGTTAGTTTAACTGCTTCTATTGTTCTCATTTGTAAGTCGCTTTGGATAAAAGAGTCTGCTAAATGAATAAATTAAAGTACATTCAGGTTTAGAGGGAAGTTATTTATTCATATGAATTGCAGAATTTAAAATACAATATAATGAAGTTACTAATGCAGGGCCCTAACCACTATTGACATTGTTATGGCCTCACCAACCGATCTGGTAACTCCCATTACTGTCCTGGTCTGCCTGAGCGGTATAACAGCGCTAGTCAATGTCAAAATGATTAAGATGGCCAATCAAATCAAAGAAGGCGGGTCTTACTGTTCACAGAAGATGAATGCAAATTCCAATGTCACACTTTAATTTTAGTTGTGAAAGAGTGCATGGTAAGATTTAAGTGGCTAAATATTGAATATTTGATAACTGTTTTATGACATAAATGTTAAACGACTGACAGTAATGTCCAAACTACTTAACTTCAAATCAAATTTCAGTGAGTTGAGTTATTAATTTAAAAAAGCTATAATTTGATTCACAAAGCCTAATTCATAACTGAATGTGATGAGACAAGAAATGTTTTGCATATTCAAGATATTAGACATACGTTTAAGTGTGAACGTGTGTGCATATTTAAAAATAAAATATTATTTGTAAATAGTTTACATTGATTATTTCACAGCTACAATTAGACATCTTATACTGTTCTTAAATTTCTTTTAATTACTTACTTTAAATACAACGACCCCCCCCCCCCCCCCCAAAAAAAAACCCAAAACAAATAAACATACAAAAACAAAACAAAATGAAAACTGTGGTCCCCCCAGTGTTCTAGACATGGTTATGTGAACATCGTCAATAAATAGCCAGGCGACTAACAAAAAAAGTATTTGAAACAGTCATTTCAGCTGAAAATATTTCACAAGAGACCTGTAAGAATTCAATAAATTATACAGTTTACCTGTGACATACAGAAAAAGCACAGCAATTAACCAATCATAATCAATATTTTAGTGAGTCTTTTTTAGGCTTGCATTGAATTGAAAGGTTAAAAGGACAGCATTTTAAAAAAAAGATATCTTTAGTATCAGATCAAGTTTTGACTGATTACTCACCATAGTACTGTAAAAGTGTGTGTCACTTGTGAAAAAAAAGTGTGCTGGCTTGACAACAATTAACTAATTTGAATTGAATATTGTTTTTGTTGCTTGACATCAGCAAAGCTATCTTGAATAAAACAAGGGGTGTTTGCAATATAAGAGCACATGTTTTGAATCCCAAAAACATGGAGTAAATTTCTACAGTATGTTTTTAGAGCTTCCTTGATGTCAAACAGATGGTAGGCCTACATGCAGATATGGAAGGATTTGGGCTGTTCTATGAATAGATCCATGTCTAGATAATTTTTTTTCTGGGAAAGTACTGTACGATCTAAGAAGTTGTGTTTATGAATTAGAAAGATGTTCTTAAATATGCACTGTGATAAATGATAATGATAAATGGAACCAGTTTTGAACAAGCAAAACCTCTCAGGCTCACGTGGCTCTGCAGAAATGCTTGTTATTTGCCCTTTCACCTATAAAGGAAGTACCACTTTTTTAGTCTGTTGCCTGAGCTCTCATTGCTTTCTCTTTAAAGCATGCGTTGCCTGTTTGAGTTATTTTATGCTAAGCTAACGCTTTGCAGTGATTGACCTTTGACCTATATGAAATGTCATCCTGTGGGCCTTAACATTAACTCACAGTGACAGCTGTAGGATTAATAATATATGCCAGGAGAGAATATGACGTAGAATATATGTATGATCTCTATTGTAGACAGCTGTTCACTTGGCCATCACTTGTTTATTTTAAAATATTTATCTTTAATTGTATTTTGATGAATTAAATGCTACATTGGTGAACAGAACACTATCGTTCTGAAGTTTCAGCTCAGTATGTTTTTTGTTTTGTGTGAAATTATTACAATTTAAAATAACTTTTTTCTATTTTAATTTTAAAATGTAATTTATTTCTGTGATGGTGATGGTAATCAGTCTAATATGATGATTTGCTTCTAAATATCAATGTTGAAAGCTATGGAGTCTCTAAGTTTCTCGGAACGCAAAATATTTTTCGCGAGGGAAGAGTTTCTTGGGGAACGCAAAACATTTTGTGAGCGAACGTAAAGTTTCTCTGGGGAACGTAAAACATTTTGTGAGTGAATAAAATGTTTCTCGGGGAATGCAAAACATTTTGTGAGTGATCGCAAAGTTTTTCGGGGGAATGCAAAACATTTTGCGACTAAAAGCAAAGTTTCTTTGGGAAACTAAAACATTTTGCGAGTGAGCGCAAAGGCATTAAAAAATAGAAAAGAACAGCATTTATTCGATTTTTTTTTTTCAATTTATAAACTTTAGCAAAATAATAAATTCCTTTACTGTCACATTTAATTAATTGAATGCATCCTCACTCGGTAAAAGTTTTACTAAAGTAATAAACTAAAAAAACTATACACTACAAAAAATTCTAAAGTGCACTGGTTGATTGACAGGTGAGTAGGGGGTCCATCCATAGTCTTAGGCTTTTTTTTTTTAACAAGTCCTTTGATTTTAGCTGGCCCGCCAATAGAGTCTGTTAGCTATTTCTCATGTGGGGTCTTTCATCACCTGACAACACCTGTCGTGAGTCATAATATCTGACTAGAACTTTGGCATGAATCATTTTTCATCAAGAGTTGCACAATCTAGAATGAGAATGTTGCAAACACACAGAGCTTCCAGTTTCTCTTCAGCCCCAAATCTTTTCTTCATGTGCTCCATTTCCCCCTTTTTTCCCCAAATCTCTACAGGATATGAGTTGGACTCTAAAAAATCTGTAAAATGCAGGCAGTGATGAAAGAGACATTTAGAGAGCGTGAGAGAGACGCTCTATCGCCAAGCCTGTGGTGAACATAAGCATAGCTCATCATCCTAAAAAGACTCGGGTCTGCGTTTTGCCAAATTACTTGCAGTGTTCGCCAATAGGTTTTCCTACAAGGGTGGTCAAACCTGACCAGTACATATGCAATACATCTGCTTTAAAAATAAAAAATAAAACCCAGATTCCATTGGTTGTACATTTCAGCTAGAGGAAAAATAATAATGTGGTTTTCCTGTACATACCTTTCCTCCTTAGTGTTTCATTTCAGAGTACTTACTGTATATGTGCAGTGTGATTTTTGTGGTCTCTAAATTATTTCTACAGGCATTAATGCTTCCTGCATGTTTAAAATATCACGATAAGGTTTAAAAGAGAATTATAATAGCTGTAGCTGTAAGCCGTGTGCGATGAAGACTCGAGACTCATAAAACGAAGGCTGTCTGACATGACCAGCTGGGCCTCTCCTAAAACGCCAGCTTTCACACATTCCATCCAGAACACCGGAAAACATCCACCCATTCCTCATCCCTTCTTCCATGTCATGCACCCTCCATCCATTTCTTTCTGTCCTTCACTCTTTCAAGAAACACAGTTATTCTTTCCTTTAATTTGCATGTATATATTATATAATGTATGAATACACATTCATATATTATGTTTATATGTCAAAAATTTGGAAAAAATATGATTTTTGAAAGTAGTATCTTATGCACACCAACGCTGCACTTTTTAAATAAAAAGTATGATTTACACTTTAAAAGATTTAAAAATAAAGTTTTGTGATAATATTTTACAAACTTCTTTCAAAAACGTTAGAAAACCTTGATTATTCCAAACTTTATAGAGAGTGTGTGTGTCCTGGTAAACCCTAAGTTATGGAGTCCCCACAGAGATGTCAATATCCAAAATCCGAAGTCCTTGTGGGGACATTTTTGGTCCCCATGTGGAAAACTACTTTTAGATTATACTAAGTGATGGTTTTTAAAAATGTACAAATGCAGAAAGTTTTCTGTGATTTTGTGTGTGTGTGCGCTCATTTAGCTATACTTTTGAGGCCTAAATGTCCTCACATTACACTGGTCATTTTACTGTTTCTTTTAAAATAATACAACCAATATATTGCTGAAAAAAGATTTAAACATATTTAGTATTTGCATAAATATATTTTCTTTTAGGTTTATTTCATTTGTATTATTATTTCCTATCTTAATGTCTTCATATTTATTTGTTAATTCATCTAAAACGAGGCAATATACATTAACATCAATATTCAAATAAATGTAAATGTACCCCAGTTATGTCAGTACACGAGTTATGACAGTCCCTGCGCCTGATGTATCCAAAACTGGAAATGGATTTTCTTGCCCCTTGATGTAGGTTTTGTAATACTTTGGCATTTGAAGATTTAAAATAAATATATTCTCAATTAGGAAAAAGAATTTAAGCTCCACTGTTCACAACAGATGCCATCACATTTTGGCTGAAAATGTATAGTTTTACTGTACGAGGAGAAAATATCGCAGGGCGAATAAGTGTCAACACTGTGGCGAGCAAGACGGATGACAAGATAACAAGTGCTCTGGCCGTGCCAGAAATTTGTTGCGTTTCACAGAAAAGCGAGACATGTGTTCCGCCTTAAAATGCACTCTAGGATTCCTAGAAAAACGATTCCAGTTCACTGGAAAGAGAGGAATGAGAGAAAGGGAGATGGAACACAGAACGAATCGGAATGCCCGTGTCTGCTGCTCGTTTGGCCACGCCCCTTCTTTAGAGCTGCGTTATGACTGGCTGCCCTCTCGTTGCCATGACGAGTGGGTTCACTTGAGGTTCTGTGTTCGCGAGAGGAGGTGATGGCCAGAATGGGAGGAGTTGACCTACATTCTGCTGTTGCCTCTAAACTGCCTAGCCAGTGTTAAATAAAAACATTTAACACGCCACACTAACGCTTATGTATACAAAGATCGTGATCCAGACAGTTTTTGGGAAGTCTATTCAGGGATGTTTAAGTGGGAACATCTTTTTAACAGGACAGCATATCACTCTGAAGGGTCCTTCAAAGTGACCGTTACAGGAAGGTGTGCTTTCCGGTCAAAACATTAAACAATCCCATAAGGCTTTTCACTGGAAACAAGCTTGGGTGTCATCCTTGTTTGCAAAATAAGATAACTATAAATTGTGAATTGCGCTCATGTGTACTAAAACAATATTGCAATATTGTGAAATGTCATTTACTCTTGGACTCTATAAACACAGTTTATGATTCATATTTCCTGAGTCTGCTTTAAAGTGTTATAGGAAAAACAATGTTTGTGTCAAATAACCAAACAAAAGGTTAAAAAACGCTCATGGGCTTTAAAAAAAATAAAAAAAATAAAAATATAATTATATTTATGACTTTTCAATATAGGCTATATTATTTAATTTATATATAATGTTTTGAAATTTAAATAAAGCAGGCTACACTAAAAAGTTGCTGCCTTAAAATTTTAAGTATGAACTTGGATGTTTAATTCATTCCAACCTAAATTACATTAAACTGACTTAAATTAGTTGGAAATTGCTTAACTTACTTTGATTTAAATAGGTAAAACATTGTAAAAACATATGTTGTCATAACTTATTGACCATACATATTTTTTTGTGAAGTTAAATAAAGTATTTCTTACTTAAATAATTAGATTTTTCCCCCTTGAGTTTAAGCTTTTTATTTTTTATTAGGCTCTCAATGTGGACATATCTTAAAATCTTAATAAAGAATTATTAGGATTATGAATATTTAATTGGAGGGGTTTCTGCTTCCAAGACCCAAAATCAAATCAAGTCAAACTGAAAACTTAACTGAAACTTAAAATCAATTTATATGAAAACACAATAGGCTAATATTACCATAAATTGCACAAACCCAATAATATGCAAATATGAACACAACATGGGCTGAACAAGAACATATTTTATGACATTTTAATTATAAAATATGTAATTTTATTTAAAAAATACATTATTTCTATTAAATCTACTAAATTATATTTATAATTATATAATATATTATTTAGGACATTTTTTTGTGCTCGTTTAGCTTTGCAAATATTTAAGAAGGAATTTAATGAATGCTGTTTGTCGGTCTCTCTCCTGCTTAAACACTCTGTTCTGTTCCTGTCCTGTGTAGCCCCTGTTGATGTTTTAAAAAGTCATCATGACAGGAATGTTCCTTTACCAGCTGTTGTTCTGTGTGAGGTGTATATGTGTTTCCTCATTCACAAAGAACGCTGCCGGTTAGTCCGCAAGTGCAGATCAAAACTGTAATAGAGAATGTGAGTCAGACTTGTACAACAGTGTCAAGTTATATAGGCACGGATAAACACAAGTCAATAAGCTCTCTGTCCGTCATCAACGTTCCCTTTCCTCACGTGGGCCATCTGACCTAATTTCAGGATACAAATAGGAAAATGAAAACAAAAACAGCTGGAGGGATATTTCTACAGTAAACGCTGAACTCACATGGGCACAAAGCCAGTTAGACTATTGAAAATCTCTTCCTTATATGAGACATTGTGCATATATAAACACAGACAATCTCTCTCTCTCACACACACACACACATTCATCATGAGAGGCTTGCATAACTAAAAACTGACTGTGTTGTGCAATTTGTCTGAGCTGCTTGCATTTTATGTATATTTACTTACCGCATACTGCAACATATATATATATATATAGGCTATATATATTTACAAACTTGTATGTCACATGCGATTATGCAAATTAATACCTTTGTAAATTTGAACAGTATCCTCCTCCTCTGAACTTTGCAAAAAAAATCCTACAATTTACACTTTTTTAATATCGATAACACTGTGATGAATGTAAAAAATTTTTTTTATTGCCTTGCATTTGTTTTGCACTCTTTTTAGACCTTGTACTCACCGTTTCTGTAAAACTAACTGAATAAAAAGTCAAAAGTGTACATGGTCCACACATTACATATCATTATTGGAGGGATAAACGGGAAGGTGAAAAACAGAAGGTGGGGGAATGTTTTTGGCTTCAGGAAGGAAACCGAGCAGGACGAGATACCGTCCATGTTTATCTTTTGAATTATACCCAAACACATAAAACCTTTTTCCTGTATCATATTAAACACGCCTCTCTTAATCTCAATACCTCATTGCCTTCTTTCTTTGTTATATTGTTATTAATGTACTGTTACTTGCACAATGAGGAAAAAACTGTGGCCCAGTTTCCAGGCAGAGGCAGATTGTTTTATTACCATGTGCATCATGTTTGCAAACTGATAATAAAAAGATTGTGTTTTTAATATACGACAAATATAGAACAAGATCGGTTTAACCAGCTTACCCAGTTTCTTTCTTTCACCTCACTACCGCTAGATTTAATATTACATAAATCCATCTGCAAGCACAATAAATGTAAAAACAAAGGCTAATGTTTTATAACAGGGGAAAAAATATGCATGTATATGTACGTTTCACTCCCTTTAAGAGCTCTGCAAAAAGTATCGGACACTGCGAAAACATCTACTAGAATATAATAAAAAATGAAATTTCATCAGAATATATCCTAATAACCTTGATCCCTTGGTCTCCGTGGCTCCATGACACACATCCGAAGCATATCCTGCACTACTGATTAAACATAAATGATTGATAAACATGATTGATGATGGGCAGTTGTTTGTAATGGAGATCGTAAAATATGATTTTGGGTCACAGATTGTGGAGTAAAAAAGTCAGGTCAACAGTCAACAGGGAGTGGCGTGTGTGTGATCTGTGTTCATGATGACATGCTTGTGTTTGTCTGTGTGGGTGGAGGACACACTGCAGCGGGTCAAACGCTTTTGTCTAGTGTTTAGTTTTTGTCTTAGTTACATAAAAAGCCCTTTCAAAAACATATCAGCCCAAAACAAAAAGTATTATGTACTACCATTTTTCTTTGGACATTTACATATGTACAGGTGTACTCTTTGAAGTACACTCCACTAAACATGGATATGAATATAATTACTAACATCAATACGGTAATCGCTCAGTCAATCACACTCTTAGAAGAAAAGTTTCTGTATAGAAGCTTAAAGGGTTCTGTTCTGTCATGTTCTGTCTTCCGGTTTGTTTTTCCACAGCATTAATGTAAGATCTTACGGATTTATGAATGAGCCGCTGGTTTTAAAATCTTTCCGGTCGACTGACATTTGTTATCACATCCGCTTCATACATTACAATGCTCATGATATCTTTAGTTAACTCTACAGTAAGTAATTCCACTTCACCAGTTAATTACTCATCAACAGCGATGCCATAGAAATATACAGAGCGACCGCTAAAACGGAAGTGCAAAAATCTAAAGATGGCTGCATGCTTGTTTCTCTGGCGCATAAGGTGACACACAATGTGTGTGTGTGTGTGTGTGTGTGTGTGTGTGTGTGTGTGTGTGTGTGTGTGTGTGTGTGTGTGTGTGTGTGTGTGTGTGTGTGTGTGTGTGTGTACAAAATACTATAGTACAATTAACACAGTACTTTTTTTAATAGAGACGGAGAAAGTGGAATCATTTTAATATGCACTGATGAATTTGTGCATCAAACCTGCATTTTTTTAATCCCTGATCAAAATCAACCTGAAGTTTATTTAGAACAATAACTTTTAGAACAACCATTAACCACATGCAAACCATATGCAAACATTTCAGCCTAATGTTATTATTTATATATATATATATATATATATATATATATATATATATATATATATATATATATATATATATATATATATATATATATATATATATATATATATATATATATAAATAAATATTAGGCGTGACTATACGTGGCTACACAGTGTCTAACTTATTTCTAGGTAACAATTATGAGCATATTAGTTTATTTGGGGAACACTGAAAAAATATTAGAGTAGGAAAACATGTTTCACTCAGAAATTGCTGGTGAATTTCACAAATAATTACAGGGAAACAGCAAATAACTCATTGAATTAAAAGTGAAATTTTGAAGTTGAAATGTAAAACTTATTCCAATCATCTTTATTTCCAACTTTGAAAGAAAAAAAAAGTTTGTGTAGTTTTTGCATAAAAATGCAGCTGATTAGTTGAGTCTAGATCTACAGGGCATAAAGGTGTTTATTTTATGATTTTCAGAATGAATGCCAGATTCAGCAGACTTAGCTTTCTGTGTGAACAAGCAAGCAATTTGCATTAATAAAATAAATAGTTTTATGTCAACTTTGTCTGTAGACTGAGTTTGCAGAGGGCGGTCGGATGGTGTTTCTGCAGACCTGTCCATGTGGAGGAAAGCTAACAGCGAGCCAAGACCCAGTGCACAGGGTTTCCGTTGTGCAATGGCACAAACACACGCAGCAGTGGCCGGATCCGTTGACCTCTCCTCGCGATTCCAAATAAACCAGGTAACTCGAGAAGACTGTTTTCCCTCAGCTTACCGTGAGCTTTCCTCGACAGGACAGGCCAGCTTCTCTCTCTCTCTCTCTCTCTGTCTCTCTCTCTCTCTCTCTCTCTCTCTCTCTCTCTCTCATATTCCTCCCTCCCTTCAGTGCTGACCTACTTTTCAACTGACCTGTTTATGCAAGCTTCCATGCGCTCCAGTCACAGAAAGAGGGACAAAGGGGAAGCCGGATCTATATAGGGCTGTGCTACTGTTTCCACTGCTGTTGTTTGGGGAACATTACCTGCTGCCCCACCTCTATACAGACACTGCAATGGTGTTTCTAACTTCTCAAAACAGGTTACGACACTGACTTCAAAGAAGGGATTATTAATAGCAGTCATGTAGTTATGAGGCTGCTGGCATTGGTTGCATTGGCCTATTTCACGTGGTTCACTTTAGCGGCACATATTTCTTTCATTGCCCATATTAACAAGCACTCTAATCCTATTTATCAACATGATCTTTTGCAATATAGGCTTTTATGAAACAACACGTAGTTTGAAAATAGTCCAGCTACAGTTTGCAGTTCGACTGCAAATATATGCTAAGTATAATTTTGAAATAAATATGTTTTGTAATGTAACTAACTAAAACTTATATAGTTAAAGCGTTAATATATTTTAACATGTATATTAGCATTATATTTCATATAATCATTGATTATATGAAAGTCCATCATAGATTTTGAAATCTATTGAAAATATACTTGTACAAAAGCTTGGGATCAGAAAGGACAAAAGTGACAGTGAAGACATTTATAATGTGACCAAACATTTCTATTTTGAATAAATGCTGTTCATCTGAACTTTCTATTTATTAAAGAATCCTGAAAAACAATGTTTTTTTCCCCACAAATTATTAAGCAGCACAACTGTTTTCAACATTATTAATAACCAGAAATGTTTCTTGAACATCAAATCATCATATTACAATGATTTCTGAAGGATCACTGAAGATTGGAGTAATGATGCTGAAAATAAATTACATTTTACAATATATTCACAAAGAAAACAGTTGTTTTAGACAGTAATAATATTTCACAATATTACTGTTTTTACTGTATTACTTATAAATGCATATAAATAAATACAGCCTTGGTGAGCATAAGAGGCTTCTTTCGAAAACATTAAACAAATCTCACCAACCCCAATACTTTTAAACTTTTAGTGTATCTGAAAAGATACAGATCTTTTTCCCCAAAATAAAATCACTATATCTATGTATATTCCATAACCTTGCCTTTCTAGTGAAGAAAACAGACCTTATCTGGGCCTCATCTACAAAACAAGCCTTCATTGTAATGAGTGTTCTAGTTTTGTTGTGTCGCGCCGCTTGTTTTTAGTGTGGACCGGGTCAGGGTGTTTCCGATCAGACGATGTCTCAGGAGAGATCAGCCCAATCCCTCGTTCTCTCGCTGCCAGACTCATTATGTCAGCTCTGTGTTTGGGACCAGTCTCTCTGCTTCTATGTCTGTCCTCACACACAGATTGTGTAACACTTTCCTTGTTGAAATGTATTCAGATCAAGGGCTTCAGTTTTATTTGAGGACAATGGATTCTGAGAACACAAGTCAATGAGAGCTGTTCGATTTGATACTTCATTGATACTGGAACTGTGTGTTTATTTCATTTAGCTAAAGTAAACCAGGACTCGGTAGTCCATTACTGAATACAAATTACATGATGAAAATTGTGGTTAGTGACGACATTACACGTTTTACGTAATAAAATCGGACTACTTTTTGATTACTTTTAGATCCTTTGACCTAATGTGTTTGAATAGGATAATCTTCATAGTGATATAAAAATAAAAAATAAAGTGTTCTCAACAACATGAAATGCATTGAACATTACATTACATCAGGGGTTTGGTGAAGGAACTGCTAGATGTTTGTAAGTTGATAAAAAAATTTTTTTTATGACTTAAGTAATTAATAAATTAAAGTAATAGTTAAAACAAAAATAGTTTTGTATTTATTTAAAAATATATATATTTTTTAAATAATAAAAAGATTAAATATTTTATTTGTTTATGCTGTGTGCATGACCTCTTAATTGTACATATAATTATGTCCTTTACAAACGTATATAAGAAGTAGGCTGTTTTAGAAAGGAACATTTAAAAGAAATAACAGAAGAATTATGAAGAGTCAGTGAATAAGGAATAATTTAGTGGCAATTTGTGAATATTAAGTAATTATGTTATCAATAAAATTGTTACTGTTGTCTGATTATGAGCATTATAAAATGTAATATAATCTAATTACAAGTATATAATTTTTGCTTATATAAGCAAAAATTATATTATATTATATTCATTTACATTTTTGGTGCCATTTTGTTATATTTTACTGATTTTATTAACACATTTTAAATTTAACTGATGCCTCCGAACCCCTATACATTTTTTGTCCAACCATGTCTATATAGTTATATTTATTATATTGTCTCACACTGACCCTGGGCCATGCTTATTGTTGAGCAGAAGTCATAAAGCACCTGAAAATAAATCCATATTCTCTGAGGAGTTTGAGGGAGTTGCATTAAAATGGGAAAATCTTTTTCTCGGGAAACCGAGATTTTTAATTGATTTAGCTCACCATGGATTTGCCTTTGGCACGGCTTGGGAGGTATTAAAACTAAAAACACCTGATAGATCTGCTGACCTGTGCATGTTTTCATTAGCAGGACAGGCTGTTCTTTACATTCATGCTACACGAACATGAAGGAACGAGGGAAATAAGGGTTTAATTAAGTCTTTTCTACTGGTAGAGCCAATCAGATAGGGCAGATTTTATCCCGCTTGACTGCATTGTTTGTGTGTATGTTTATGCAGCGCTTGTCTGAAATACGCACATTGTGTTCTGCATATCATGTTACATTATGAGAACCTACCAATGCGCAAAGTGTACGTATCAGTTCGCTGGACACATCTGCATAACGTGTTTAAGCAGCACATTGAGTAACTAGGTCAGAGTTACATAAGTAAAGTAAGCCTGCGGTAAAGCTAGATTGATGTGTGTCAGTGTGTCAGTATCTCATGATAGGCCGGACCAAGATGTTCAACATTTCTGCCCTTTCGTAATGTTAAGCCAGGATATAAGACATTTAATCTTTCCTTTGTTTGCTAATCTCTTTCAACTTGAGTGAAATCCTTTTTAGAAAGCAAACAATTATGTAATCTGGTGTCAATAAATTTAATTCGATAAGGCTATAATTGCATGTTGCAAAATATAATGCAGTTATGTAATTAGATAACTAAGTGGACACAGTATAAAAAAGGACAAATGCATGAATAATGCAACAACATTTTTTTATTTAATTTTTTTGTAGAATTTTTGAAATGTTCCCAAACCTAGCACTGAATATTAGTGTTTTTACAATATGCATCTATTTCAAAGCAGTGCCATGGTCTACTCAATAACAGCAAACAAGCCTTGCTTTCCACTTTCTTTTTTGATAAAACCCATAAGAAATAATAATACAAAAAAACATCAAACATCACTCAGTTTGAAGCATACTGAAAGGACAAAGAGGGATATGGTGACATTGTGGTGAGCAATTACAAAATCCCAGTAAACAGGAAGTAAAGACGCAGTTAGTGATAAAAAGGACAACACTTGGCCCCCAAAAACATTTTAAAAAGCACAATACAGTGTTGTAAGAAAAAAATATTTTACATTTATACACAAGTGCCATAAGTTAACATGACATGTAGACTTATTTTGAAAAATAATTGAGGGGAGTTGTGACTAAAATTGAGCCACCTGAAAAAATACAAAAGTTCTTCTAAAAGTAAAAAAAATCCCCCAAAAAACAACTTTAATTAAACCTCATTTTAGCAGGAAAGCATATGCAGGGCAGCGGCTGACTAGTGAGTAAGGAGTCAGCAAACCAGTTAAAGAGTGAAAAAACTGCAGTATCAGCTAGCTTAATTGCTTAACTGGCGGCCTCGATGGCAAACGATCTGAGACATTATGCTAGTAATCATCCATTTATACTGATGTAAGCAGGGTGGAGCTTTCCTGTAAACCCCATGCTAATTAGAGCAAATCATTCACGTTCATAACCAGAGAGGAAGAGAAAGTTATTTCGCATTACGTCCAGAACAAAAATTGTTTCATATCTATCTTTCTTTATTATAGGTTCACTCTATAACAGGTTATGAAGCAAATTTATGTTTTACATCAGTGGGTGTACTATTAAAACAATAAATAAGAAGGCTACATAAAATGGAAGGTAAATGTAATTTTTAGGGTAGTTTTAATGTTTTAAACATCTGCAAAATACATATTACAATAAACAGTGTTTCAAGACTAGACATTTCAATTAGTTATAACTGCAATAAAAACATTTTAGTATTTATGACATGGAAATTACATTAACCTGCAAATGTATCTGTAAAGGCTTTGGGGCATTTTGTCATTTTCCTATAAAAGGAGAGTTTCAAAAAAATATTTATTTGCAAATTGGTAAAGTAAAAAAAGGAGTTTATATTAAGTGGTACTGCAAACACACTGATATTTTGACAAGGAAAAATTATTTAGTCGCTGAACTCTTTTTGTTTTCTTTTTAAAATATATTCATATATAATATTTATATCACATTTTATACATACAAACCAAGTGCCTGATCAAGAAGGAGCAGTAACTAGGCTGTTGAATGTGGGAAAAGCGATGGGGAGCACTAGTTAGAAAAGCAGAGAGGTAGGGAGCAGAGAGAGGTATGAAATTAAAGCCATGTTTCTTTGGTCAAGGGAACGTTCCCTGAATCTTCTGATGTTTGATATGTTTAAAAATGGTGCACAGCGCCCTGCAAATGTTCTGTTGTTTCGTTGTGGCCAAAAACTAAGAAAGGGGCACTTGAAATTGTCCATTTACATAGAAGAATCCGTTACAATGCCTCACAAATTGTAGATATTGCTATTGAATTGAATGTACTCTTATGTTGACATCTTGGTGCAGCACAGGAAATACAGGTAAGTGCGATCAATAGCATGTCATCCTATTTCATTCTGTCATAAAAGTGCCACTGTAACCTTAAGAGGAAGTTAAACAAACAAACCAAACCAACAAAAGGTAAGTCTATACATTATGGTACAATGCATCAGGTTCTGTCCTGATGTAGTTCTGGCAATGTCCACTTCTCTTATTCCTAGCCATATGAACAGGGAATGGGCGAAGGATTAAGGTAGGACCTCAAAGGGTTTAGTCTCTTGGGGATTTATACCAAGACCCAAGTGAGTCCTACGGTCTCCCATTCAGTCATGTCTCTTGTTGCAACTGTTACGCAAGCTGGATTCCTTCTTCCCACATTCGATGCTTCCAAACGAAGTGTCCTGCTTGCAAAACCCTGCATTCAACTGACCGCCAGATTGAGACAAGGCCAGATAAGGGTGCTGAGGTAATGGTTGGAAATTAGCAGGTGGTGTCGTTGGCGAGTCTTGAGATGATGCTGTGCCCTCACTCTGAGCTCTGTGCTTGAGTCTCAATTTGTGGGGTAAGGCAGTGCCTTTGATTTCCCCTTGGCCGTCTTTGCACTGGGTTGGTGAAAAGGAGCTCTGGGTCATGAATATGTGAGGGTGGTAGCTGCCTGTATCAGAGCAAGAGGAAGAGGGAGACTCATCATCTGTGGAGCCCTCTTTATCAGAGCTGCGGGGATCCCCGTCACTTGAGGAAGTGTCCTTTCCTGAGTGAGCCTCATAGTACTCTTTTTGTCTCAAGCTGCCTTCGTAGGTCAGCACTGGTAGCTCGTCGTTTTCCTTGGGGCTATTTGAACAGTGATAAATCTGTGTTTCATCTCCATCCTCGGGTCTCACCAGAAGATTTGGGGCTGCAATGTACGCTTGCCTTTCGGCGGCCTCTGTGTAGTCATGAGGAGAGTCCAAAGTCTTCCTCTCTAGCCGTCTGGTCACCTCTGCCAAGGTTTTTTCGGTTGGTTCCTCTGTAAGCTGGGTGAGGTTCTGCTGCTCTTTTGGAATCATTTCCTGAGTTTCTACAGGATACGAGGCACTGCTAGAACGGTACAAGATAACACTTCTTTGAGCAGATTGCGGGACGTCAGAAGTTTCAACCGTCTCCTGGTGTTTTTGCTTCTGTTGGTTGGCTGAATAACCTTGCTCAAAAGTCCGCTGGTGAAGAACTGCAGGTATTCTAGAATGAATGTTGAACATGAACTGTGCGGTGGTGCTATTGACAATGTCCATCTCTAGACCCATCCCTTCCTGTTTGATGTCATACGCCATTGGCTCTGGGCTGTCCCGAGAGGACCCATCGGACATATCAGAGAGGGAACCTCGTGGGGAGTACTTCGTCAATTTCAAATGCCCATCCCCCCGAACAGACTGCTCTGTTTCAGAAGAATCAGAGTTTATCATCATCTGAGAAACACTGGAGTAACCATTAGGGTAGAAGCAAGTGGAGGAAGAGGATGATGATGAGTTGCCCCCAGAAGTGCCATTGACTGCTCCACCAATCTGCTGACTCTTTTCCATGTAGGAGGCAGTACTTATCAGACCAAACCTGAGCTTAAGCTGTAAAAGTTCAGTTTTTAGGCGTACATTCTCATCGTTCAGTGCCATAACTCTGTTCTCGAGGATCATGTCATTAAAGCGCCGCTTCTCCCGGGAACGCTTGGCTGCCTCGTTGTTCTTACGTCGCTTTTCCCAGTAGGATGCATCCTTTTTCTCATCTGAGATAAATTCACGCTTGCGTCGACAGCTCATGTTGTTTGACTTCGGTTTGAGAAGGCGGCTCTGGCGAGGGTTGCTTTGAGGTGAATGGAGAAGATCGCTGTAGTCTGAAAAGCTGTCTGTGTTCTCTAAGGTTTTGCTAGAACTGGAATTTGATGGGATTTGTAAGTTCAAACTTTCCATCCTCGGCTTCACCACCGATAATGGAAATTAATGAAGAAACGGGGATGGGGGGATAGGTGGTTACAAGATTCCCTGTAGGATATCCTGATTTACAGTAGACTGGAGAATCTTCAACTAAGTAGCTGGATCAGCAAATACTTTATGAGGTGTTTTAGCTTCTGAAAAGCTGAACCTCATTGATTTTGTTGATTTGAATAGCAAGGAAATAATCCTTGATGATCAAGTGTCCAGGTTGGCTAAGAAGAGCAAGAACAGGTGCACTTTATTATGAGTCTCCTGCATTTAACAAACCCGAAGAATTCCTCTGTGAGTTAAATCTTTTACTCTCTTGCCACACAATGATGGTCAAAGCCAAACGAGGGGTAATACAGTACAGAGAAGGTCTCCAAAACTGCTTAAGATTCTGACCCCCTTTTTCTTTGTTTTCACTTTTGTTCCTTTATGTAACAGGGCTCTATCATGCCACAGAGATGTGTCCCAGTGCCTTGGGCGTGTTGGAGGATATAGGTCACTTGGTCTGCCCCAGCTTGCCAGCCTCTTGGGGAGGGGTGCTGTTGCTCTCAAAGCCTCCCGCTGGCTGTTCGACGAAAGGCTGCAGACATAAAAGAGAAAAGAAAGACCGATTTGTTAATTCTCAAAAGCTGAAGCAATTCATAGTTTGCCTTTAGGCACTTAAAGAAATCTTTTAATTTGTTGTAGTTTTTCATTTTAAATTCAACTCTCCACATTCTCTGCATGGCTGGTTAATCAAAAGATTTAGAAGAGGAATGTTCAGCTGTGCCTTTGTCATCTACTCAACCTTGACAACCACAGAATGTTTTCTGTTGCCGAGTAACCACTGTCTGACCTGCTAACCCTCCTATTGATTTGTTTGTCTGCGACCCTTGACCTTACCTCACTGACTAGACATTGGACTCTTGTGATGCAAAGGGACTACGGCAGTAGTTGTCAGTGATTATTTTGGTCAAGGAGGACCAACGGCTAAAGAAACTGACTTAAAATTAGTTTCCTAGTTCAGCATCACCCTTTGTACATAATTCCAGCAAGAGAATTCCAGAATTCCATCCATGTGTTCCGCAAACATGACTACACATATGGTAAACATTAGCAATGAACATGATTTGTTTCAACATTTTGAAACCTTATCCTGTATTACATCATCTTCTCAGAGGAAATCAGTGCAAGAGGTTTCGGCTTTTGAAACATTAACATAAAATGTTACAACACATCTCCTCTTGGCTGCACAGCCCGATGAGCCTGGTGCCCCAATGTGCAATGAGACCCAAAAACCAAATTAAAAAAACATTAACACTTCATCTTTTAATGACCATTCACAAAAAGGCTTTCAAGGAGAACTTTCGAAAGAAGCATACTTGAGCTAAAATAAGAAGCCAAGAAAACCTCATGACAATAATTACTTTAATGGGAGATAAAACAAGGTCAGGCAAAAGGCAAGAAAGGTTTTATGATCTGGGGATTGGGAGTTTGGCAATATAGGTCAGGCCTTTCTGGAAAAAAGGGGAGCCAAGGGAACATTCCATCAACATGAGTTCAGATCCAGGGGAGGTAACTGTTTCATCCATTTAAAAGTGAGCACTAAAGGAAAAGCGGAGTCTCCAGTGATGATGAACTCAGCAGCCAGTGGTTAATTCCACATTTGCTGCAATCCTATCATGACCTAAACTGAGCCACAGCTCCCTGTTGCAATGTCAGGATATTGTTGTTCAACTAAAAGTGTCTGATATTCCTTTTTTCTACAAGTTTGCTCAGTTTGGCTGCAAATATCTGGTCCCAGTATCCCAGTAATATTGAACTCATAAGGCCAATTTATGAGGCCACTGTACTCTAATAGTACAAGAATAAATAAAAGGGAACTATCACAAATTGTAGTTGAGAGTAAAACCATTATATTTTAAAAAGCAGTTAAGACTTGTATATCTAAAACAGACCAATGCCTCCGTAGCAATAAGTATGACATATGCATCAGAAAATATGCACAAATGTAGTGTAATCTTGTGATCTGGCTGCCCTTTTTATGGGTTATGGTCTCCTCATCCCAGACATCTGAGGGAACATTACGTAACTCGAGACAGCTTAAACCTCTTCTGATGGCTTCAATCAACACTTTCTGGTTTAGTCTGGTAATGCATAATGAATATGGCCTAAACTGTGACATTTCCTCCCCTAATTATTGTACGATATTAATAGAATATGTCAATAAAGTGCATTGTTAATGAAATGTAAATTGTTAATCGGGTATATTTATGGTCATTTAGGTAAGGGGCAGAACTAAAAGAGACTCCCTCCCTGAATGACCCACTAACCTAGAAACTGAGGGGTTAGCGAGTAAAAACTGGCTCTTTTACCTTGTGCTCAAATATAGGTCAGGAGTCCAACAGTCATCACGAGAGAGAGAGATAAAGTCAGAAAGGGAATTGAAGTGTTTGCTAAAAATAGAGAGGTGAGGGATGGATTGAGGATAAGCTCAATTAAGTATAAGAAAAAAAGAGAATACAGGTAAAAAAGGTGTTTGGATGCTTGCAGACATTTTATTGAATGCCAGCTACACAAACACTTTCCAAGCTTTCCAAGAGCTTTCCAAGACACCCTAACAAAATAAAAATAAAAATCCATCAGGGAGAAGTGCCAATTTCTGGGAAAATAGAAAGACTGCATCAAATGTAAACAATTTTTTAAATATTGGCACAGTATTCAGAGTTGTCCTAGGATATTATCATACAATGAAACATACGGTCATAATTGTGAATGAATCACTTGATTCCGTTCTTTTTAGTGATTCAGTCAAATCGACTGCTGAATCAGACTGAACTGAGCACAGGATTCGTGGATTGGGATCAATCAGACAAATCATTCTCTCACTGAATCAGTTCAGATTACTCAGAAATGCCAATGCTTATTTCAGGCTAACATTGAGCAGAGCACTGCATAATGCATTTTTTCGAATGCAACTGAAATAAATGGTATTTAATTTAAATTTTAAATTTAATTATTGTAAATGTAAATGCTACTGTGCCTCCTTTAAACTGGAGAAAAATGAAGAGGCTATGAATAAAAATAGTAAGTGGATGAGTTATTTACTCTGTCTACCACACCCATGAGTCAATAAAAATAATGTATCTCCTCGCATTAACAACAATGCAACTAATAATTGAAATCTTACATCACCAACAATCAAACCATCATAAAGAGTCTGACATGACACACCTGTCTGTTTTTCAAAATTGCTATTATTTATCATGTGACATGGATTAATAAAATAATTTCTTATAACCCCCTTCACTGGATGACGTGCAATTAGATCAACTTAAAACTGTAATGGCCAATAAAACTCACTTTCACTCTTACCCTATATATAGGACATGGGTTATATTTGCGCTTTAATCAGGGAAGAAATAGCATGTCTGGCCCACTGTAGACTTAACTTGGGCGAGGCCTGGAAACTATAATTCAGCTCAAATGTTTCATGTGTTGCTTTACAGCCGTTTCAGTAATGGAAATAATGGGTGAAGGCGGGGAGCTGGATTTCATTGTGGCCATGTAATTGACCCTGGGGCGGAATGTAATATTCGGCACGTGGGATGGGAGCTCTTTTTTTTTGTCTTTATCTTCTCCAGTAGGAGGAGGGCAGGCCTTGGACAAGCAGGAGGAGTTCCAGGCCAACTCTTTCTATAAACACACTCATATCATCCTCTATTGAAAAAAAATTAAATGCTTTGACCGAGTCCATGTGTTTCACCAGTCACATGCTCTCTTGCCCCACAAAACTAATGGTAATTTGCCTCTCCCTGTTAGCCACATCGGCACAATAACGACACGCCTCATCCCTACCTTCCTTTCTCTTTCACTAAAAGAAATTTTGAGAAATCCATAGAGGTCAGTAAACTTGGTCACACTCAAACACCGTAAATCAACAATGACACTGCACTTAACAAATATGCTTTCATAGCAATCTGAAAGATTTATCTGCACAATTTAACACTTAGAGAACTAGCACTACCAATGTTTATATATATATATATATATATATATTTGCTAAAGCAGTTGCCAATATGCAAGATTTAGCTGCACGGATCAGTAAACTGGCAGAAGCTTTGTTCTTTGTTATGGCAGACGAGGGTTGCTTTCTCCAGGTTTATGACCTACATTCTGCGCTGGCACACAAAGCAGTTGGTCTGATGCCCCCTGATGCTTTAAAGACCCTGTGTTTTTGTTCTTTTATTTAGACTTCTCATTTCTCTCCATTATGTAACTCTTCACACAAAGAGTGCATTATGTCAGAAGAAAAAGGCAAGATGTCAAGCAATCTCACATCCACAAATTTTAGGCTGATCATGCATGGTGCATGTTTTCTTAGGAATATATATATATATATATATATATATATATATATATATATTATTTTATCTAAACTGTGTGATGCAAGAGCTTATGATATAAAACATCATATTATGCATAGACCGAAAAAAAGTGACTTAACCTAATACTCATGTAAATTGTACAAACATGTAATCAAAGATAATGACCTCGGGAAATCAGTTTATATCCAAGTACAGGGAACTCTCTGATGAATAACAATAGTATAAAGTTTAAGTAGCCTACATACAAATATAATGCGGGGATTAGGTGATTTGACCACGATAAATAGCTACAACAGTAACCACAAGAACTGAGGCCGTAAAAACAACCGCTATCGCTTGCTTACGGGCAGAAAATGCCCCTGGATGTCAAAGAATTCGCACAATGTGTACCAAAATTGAATCTTAACACATATCAATACATTAAACGAGAGTTTAGTGCAAGCATTGCATGTTTCCGACTTGTAGTTGGGCATTTACATTTTACATGCAAGAAAGTTACATTTGGTTGCCAACTGGTTTGATCCTGTCTGAATTCAAGGAAAGAGTTAACAGGTGTGACTCCTCTAACGTAAACACCCGCGTTAACCTTTACCGAGCACGGCTACTCGTGACAGCGAGAAGTGTGTCCGGGATTTTTCCTCCCGAATCGCCGCATTAACCTTCTAACCCAATTGGATTGAACACTTGCATTAGGATGTCATTGTCGAACATTATTCAGTAACATGATATCAAGTCATTTTCGGCGATATAATGAAATTATGTTTGTTGGTGTTTTAATCAAGTCATAAGCGGTGCGCCAAGCTGAACTAACTGTAACTGTGAAAAACTGCCTTTTTTTAAATACACTGACCAATCATAAAATAGGGTAATATCATTAGGCTACTAGCCCTAAATAAACAATGATTCCGAAAACTTTTGTGCATGCCTGGATGATTGTTCATGGGCAACATTTGAAATATGGTATGTGCATCAAGTGCTAAATGTCCTGTCAACAGTCGCGAGGGGTCCTGGCCTCGCCTTAACATTGCGAACACGCATACTGAGCAACATCCCAATCTGTAACGAGCATGCGTAAACATACTAAACATAAACTAATTAATTTATCTGGATGTGAGCTTGGGCCGTTGCATTACAAATATAATTCTCTGATTATTTCCAGTCATCTAATTTCATAGCCGCGTAAAATGACCGCAAGATCGCGCAGAAGCATCAGCCATGCAGTTGTAAACATACAGTGTGCGCGCATCTAAAATTAGTAAAGCAAACGTACCTTTTGTGGCTTTTGTGTGTGTATCCAAATATTTGGCGCCAGATGTTTATTATTAGTCTCTTTGTATCAGCCTAAAAGACTTCAATGGAAAGCCGAGGTGATCCACACACACGCACTACACGCCGTGTCCTGAGCGCATGGATTCCGCAGCCAGTGTGTTTTTGCCCTGGTTCCTTGTGTTGTGTTGGCGAGGCGCTCCAGTATCCTGCCGCGAGCTGCTTCTGTTTAGAAATGTATGTTAGTAGGTCAGCGGTTGCATAACAGGACGCTTCGGGTGCCTCGTCACGTTTTGTTTCTCTCTTTTACCCCCACCTCCGTCCCTCCCTCATCCATCCGAAAGCCTGTGAGTGCATATTAACTGGGAGGAGGCAGTCCGCCCGACCTACTCTCGGGTATAGGACGGTGATATTCCTAATAAGATTGACATGTGGGCTAGAAAACATGTAGCTGTTAATTAAGGTTGGATGCAACTTTCCACTTTTTAAAATGTTAAAAATGTATTCAGGAAATTGCACATAACACTCTAATTCACATTTTGAAATGTGATTTTTTTTTTCTCTCCAGATTTTTAAAAAGTAGTTAACCTACTAAACAATTACAAGCATATGCAATTTCATTTACCTAATTTTCCATAAACAGAACAGCTGATTTTATTTAGCTGCATGTCTGGGTAAATCCAGAGACAGCTAGACTATTTTAGGATAAATCATTTGTACGTTAAATGTTAAATCAATTTGAAGAGTACTAAGATATCTTGTGTCACTTTTTTTGGACAATTTTACCCCAAATTATTACCCACAATTACTGTAATGCACCCTGACCCTTTACTACTTTATATGCAGTAAATAGCCATTATTTTCATTGATAATTCTCATTACTTTATTACAGCATTTTAGCAATAAAACATTTTTTTTACCATGATTTCCACTTTACAGATTTTTTTTGTAACATTATGATATTGAGAATATTAAAATGAGAGTCTTTTTTTCTTCTTTTTTGGGGGGAATATGATAATGAAAATGGACCGTAATGTTCCAAAAAAAAATATCTTTTTTTATTAAATTATTTTATTTATTGTAGGACTGGCCAGGAAAGTATTGCCTAATTTTTCCAAAATTCCAAATCCAAAATCATGCTCCTTAGATTTTGTTGTTTTTTTCTCAGTGATGGAAGTCACAAACACAATAGCATTGTGATGATGACCTTGAACTTGGCCCACTGTCCCCTCCCCCAATACCTTCCTGCCTTCATCCCCCAATCCCACCCCTCCCAGCATCGTCTGGAGAAGGTTTCCATGACAACCGTCACGCTACCCCCTAACGCCAGGCCCAGCCTCCCTTTGACTGGCAGAGTGATGAAGATCAGCCAGTCAGGGGTCAGTGGATTAGTGGAACAGGGCTGTCCAGGAGGGGAAATTAACTGGGAAGCAGGGTATTTGGATGTGAAGAAGGCTCATAAACACTGAAGCTCAAGAAAAGCTTTGTGTCAGTCCAGCTCCTTAAATAGACTCTCACAGCTATTTATATCTTCTTACGTCACCAGAAAGGTCTCAGAGGAGCTCAGTTCTCAGGGGATTTGGGTATTTTTGGTGTCAGGTGTTTATTCTTAGAGTAAAGGAAATACAGGGAAATGTCAAGGTGTAATTTGACCTTGAATCAGGTGATGTTGTTGCACAAGCCTGTGTGTGTCATTTAGTTCGGTTAAAACTGTGCATGTAAGTGCGTATGCGCTGACTGGAAATACAAAATTATTTGCTGACCTCTTGTGGATTGTGCTAGAGTTGCAATAACAAATGTGTGAGGCTTTATAGACCTGTAAAATATATAATGTATATGGAAAAATATGAGTTACAGAAGAAAATAAATATAATTGAATTCTAGACAAATATATTTTTTGCTTTTGATTTGCTGTAAATAAGATTTATTTCATTTTTATTCAGGAAGCCATGAATTATTTATTATATATACCCCTTTAATTGTTGTGCATGCTTAATTTTTACAGATAATTTTACCCAACAATCTTTTAAGAAACATCTTGAACATGTATATCTCAATCCACAGCACATGCACAAAATATATTTATTGAATAAGGAACTGTGAATGTGTTTTAAACTTTCTCACGAACAACATCTGAGCTGGTATATTGAGACATCTAAGATGTCATCGCCTCCAGGGCTTTGCTTATTACTGTTAAATCTTGATGAATACTAAGCAGAGGTGATAGTGAGTATTGCTTATGTGTACATGTCAAAACCTGTCCATCTGGCTGATTCTGGGAATTTGACTAATTCAGAGACAGTTCTCATAATCGAATGCAAGAGAATTTGATGTTTCCAAAGAACATTACTTGTGAAACCACTGTTGGTTTCACAACACACACACACACACACACACACACACACACACACACACACACACACACACACACACACACACACACACACACACACACACACACACACACACACTCACACACTCACACACACTCACACACACTCACACACACTCACACACACTCACACACACACACACACACACACACACACACACACCTCCTCCAGCACATCCCAAAGACGTTCAGTGAATTTAAGGTTTGGACTCAAGAGGTGCCAATTCATGTGTGAAAATGATTATTCAATACAATATAGTATATACAATACTCCCTCCCAACCATTCTTTAACTGTTTCTTTAACTGATATATATCCACGTAGAGGTTAAACCAATATCAACCACGTAGGGGTTATATTAAGATAATCTTGTTTAATAACAGATGCACAAGAGAACGGTTCAAATATTTATTGACACAAACATATAATATATATTTACCATACAAATACACAAGAACTCACAAGACAACAGAAATTTCACCATCAAAATACAAGTAACAGTGTAGTTCAAATTATAATATCCTTAGCTGGACGACGCCAGATAAGTGGTCTGTATGAAAAAAAATAAAAATGGAGTCATTCAGTGCCGAGTTGCTACTGGTTCATGACGATGACAATAAACAATTGATTCCACTATTTGCCTCTTCCTGGTGTTTCCTGTTCTGCTTTAATCAGGATCTATGTTGCGAAAGTCACCGTATAAATGTGTCAAACCACAGGAGGAACATTACAGTGTGAAGACTATCAGGCTCACGGCGTATCTCATCTCGCTGACTGACAGGTGTTGGCACGTAATAAAGGAATGACGTTACGACGGAGGATGCTTTGCTTCATTTTACACGTATAGTGACAGACAGTTCTGTGTGTGCAGACATTGTTTTACCGCCTGAGGAGTTATTGAGCAAGATCACAGTGTTTGAGACAAAAGGAGGAACTGAACTAATTGAGGTGAGGTGTTGTAGCTGACATGTCCCGATGCCACTGGAATGCTCTTGCACGGTCCTGAATGAGAGTTGAAGGAAAAGGGGTTAAAAAAAGCCATTATCCACCTTATTTTTAGCGTAAAAGCGGGTCCGGCCCATTTGTAACTTGAATGTGCGAGGTTTCTGTAGTCATTCACTTCAGTTCTTTTAGCTGTACAAAAACAGTCCGTTATGCTGTTTGTTTTCTGTACTTGATTCTTCTATTTATTTACCTATAGTGGCTAATGAATCAGAAAATGCACACATTCGCGGAAAATAGCTCTCAAAAATAAGGTGGATATGCAAGGTCCGTTTGGTTATGACCAAGTGTGAAGAGGTAGTGATACACATGCTTGCTTTCTTTCAATTCATGATCTATTGATCTTCATGAGTTCGACTGTAAATATTTGCAATGTCCCAGTTTGCTCAAACTTTTACAATGTCTTAATTCGTTTTGGTGAGCAACTGCTCAGAAAAGAGCTTTTTGAGCTGGGCCACCTCCTCGCTGAGAGAGCTGAGCTGAGATTTGAGCATGCTGTTTTCGGCCTGGTATTGCGTTTCGTTCGGGTTCATGTTGTGGCTGTAGTTTCTGTGCTGCAGCTGCTGTGGCAGTGGTGTGACTTTTCGGGTGTCTTCTCCGTCCTGCTGTGTCCAGTAACCCGCTCCTTCGCTTGTACCCGAAAGGCTGTGAACTCTGGGCAGCACGGGACTTTGCCGTTCTCCAAGATTGTCGCATTCGCCGCCGCCCGGAGATTTGAACCTCAGCTTGTGCGGAAGGCTCTTCAAACTATCCATCGACTCCATCCGGTTGGATGACACGGGTACGTGTCCCATTGCTAAAACATCAGTTGGAGAGTGATGGGACTCGTAACCGAGCTCATCAGCTTGATGCGGGGACAACTTTCCATGGTCGCTCAGTCTGTCCTCAAAGAAGACGGGACTACCGACACTGGACCCACTAGGCGTGGAGAAACCCGAATCTTCTGACATACTGCTTGTATCTCTGATGCTTCGCCCAGGTTGTGGCCCAGTTTGAGCATTGGACAACATTGGACCCGCATGGTGAGCACCATCCCCACGTGGAAGGTAGTAATGCGGCGCTGAAGGATGTGGGACGCATGTTCCTGTCGTGAGCGGAAGTATGGAAGCATTCGAGGGATCTTTAATGAGGCCGAAGCGGAATTTCAGTGCAAGCAGTTCTGCTCGTAACCTGGCGTTCTCCTCCAGCAAACCCAGCACGCGGTTTTCCAGCACCATGTCATTGACGCGTCGTTTCTCGCGAGAACGCTTCGCGGCTTCGTTGTTTTTCTTGCGCTTGTCCCAGTAGCCCTCATCCTTCTTCTCATGAGGAATGAACTCCCGCTTACGTCTCGCAGAGTTGGCGCTGGCTGAAGCGACATCTTCGCGTTTGAGCGCCGACGTTCGGCCCAGAAGCGAGCGTGCGAGCAAACTGCTGGACGTCAGGATGGACACGGCTTCATCAGTGAAAGACATTGTGCTGCTGGGAGCGGTCACGTTTAAACCCATCAACCCTGTGCTGGTGGAGGGTTCAACAGCCTTCAAAACTCCAGCATTCTGCTCTCTCATCTCCTGACATGACTCTTCATACATCTTGAAGTTATTTCTGTTTCTCAATTGCAGTGTTAAAAGTCTCTGTTGTGTTTCTGAGCGTGTGGTTTTCAGGTCAATTTCAAATGTTATTGACACAGCAGTGGCTCCACCTGCTGGCAGAAAGAACACAAAAACAGTTACATAAGATCAGTTACAACACAATGTTATGTAACTTCATTACCTCCCAGTGGCAAAGCACAGTATGTGCTACACCGCATAATATATCAGGTTAACAACTGTACAGTTATATAGCCATCTTACGCAAAGTGACGTCAATAAATGAACATTCGCACATATCAAGTTAGGCATCGCACTTGAATTTCTTTACATAAAACAGTATTTTTAACAACAGTAAGCAGCTACTTTATGTAAACCAGAAGTGCCTCCTCTAAGAATTCCTGTGTTGACCTATTTGCAGAACAGCTTGTGCGTGAGTTAATCTTATCTTCTTCCTGTCCCAGTGAGTCACTTTCATAATGAAATCCTGCCATACTTAACATGCTGCTCTGTTACATTGGTACAGATAAAATAAATATAAAAAATTAATTTTAAAAATTGTAGATTACAATTTATTTTAAGATGTCACTGTTACAGTGTAATTCTATGTTTAAATACTGAGTAATATTAATTAACAACATGTGCTTACTAGGGTTAGGGTATGATTATGTTGAGGGTTAGTTGCATGTAATTATGCATAATTTACTGTTATTACTATGGTAAGTACATGTAACATATGTAACAAGGACACTGTAAAATAAAGTGTTACCAAAAATAGTTTAATATAGCCTACAGAATGCTATATGTTAAGAACTCCTATAAAAATCAAGAACAAATTAAGAAAACCTGAATCAATGGACTAAACATAATTCAATTGTTTTCACCAATATAAAGGTAAACAATTTATAAGTTCACAATAACTTTGATTTATGTAGGCCTATTTAGCTCAAATAAACTATATTTTAGAAGCATTTAATATATATTAAATGCATTGTAAAGATCCAAATAAAAAGATGTAGGCTAAGTTTACTAATCATATCCAAAGCCTCATGCACTAGAATTGCATTATCTTAACATCCCATTATCGAAATTCTTACTCATCCATGCTGAAAAATAAATAAATAAATAAATCCATCTTAAGTTGTTAGCTGATTTGGAAAATGTTAGCTGGTTTCTAACTGGTCTAGATGGTCTAAATCATCTTTGGACCAGTAATGATACAATGATAGCCTACATTTGGACCATTAATGATAACACCGGAACAGGTTTCTCCAACTAACATTCCCAAAATCTATAATTTGTCCATATTAAACATTCAGACGTAATCTAGGTTAAGCTACATAAAAAAAGGAATAAAACTAATTGAGCACAAGTCATACAACTTTTCATGAATGGCAGCAAATGTAGATTCTATATATTATACACAAACATAAAAGTATCTTCAAACATATGAAATGGAAACTTCCAAAATAAATAAAAAAAACGGATTTTACCATTATAAATCGCCGCGTTGCTAATTCTGTTCAAAAGTTCTTCAGTCGAAATTGTTTTCAGTGACTGAAGATCGGCAGAGAATCTGGTTCTTGGTTCTCCTCAGAAGAAAACACACGGTGTTCACGGTTTCGCTTGTCGCCGTTTCAAGTCAAACACACTGTTCGCGCCGTTCAACCGTTCCGCGTCTGTTCCGCCTGCAATGCGCGCGGCCCCTATTTGTGCCTTTGCTTGATGAGGTTCAGTTGAGGACGCTCCATCAACCCGACTGAACCACATGTATGTGTGTGTGTGTGTGTGTGTGTGGATGCACGGACCGCCCCCCTCCGTATGCACACAGGACCCTCCTCTTCTCTCTAATCTCTCCCTCGTTACAATTTTCGTCAGAATAATCTTTGCGAAAGCATTAAGTAATATTGCTCAATCTCCCCCCGCCCTGTTCACTCTCCTCTCGTGTCCTGAAAACCGACTGTTGTCCTCAATAAAGGTACGGAAACTATATTTAGACCAGTGACGCGCGACCCAGCTGTCCTTTTTCAAGATAGCAAAAAGGAGGTTAATGCCACAACAAGCTATAAAACACTTATAATGTTGGTTTGATAAAAAAAAAAAAAAAAAAACTAAGTTGCTTTGTCAAGACAAAACTGCGTGCACTGCTTTAACACAGTGTTATGCAATGGGTAAACACTACTATATCAAGAAGTGAAAACAACCTAGTGTGTGTGTGTATGTATATATATATATATATATATATATATATATACACACTACATGGTACTGCCCCAGTAGGCTACTAGGAATTTTGGTTATTTTTTTCTCTTTTTAAACTGGTTTCTAAAGCATACAGAAATTCTGCCATAATGGCAGGCAAGCTTATTTATAAATAAATAGATTAATATAGCACACTTCATACACAATGCTAGCCTATTTAAATACTTTATGACAGCATATGATAATGAGAAAGAAAACACTTTTTTAAATTAAATATAGCTCATAATATAGCAAGTAATGCAATATTATTAATAATATAATAGCAATGTAATTTGTGAAGCTTGTTTTTCTTACATGAATACTGTATGTAAAATCAGACAAGTTGAGTTCTTACAGGCCTATTTGGAGTAAAAGCCGGGGTCTGTTAGATAACTAAAATGTGTCAAAAAATAAGATACAGGCTACAATTCAACATGATACAATAAATCCAATTATCTCATAATGCGCATAGCCAAGTAAATCTGCAATATACCTAGATCTTTTTTTTTGTCCTTCAAATTTGTTATCTTCAGTCTTATTGACCCTGATATACCACACACTCACACACTACTGTTCAGACAGTTTGTGCTTACACAACAGCTCTTACTAGCACTGCAAAACTGGAGGGAAAGAAAAACTGACAGCATGCATGTTTGTGTTGCATGCCGTGAGGAACAGCAGTGTGTTCGTCTTGCTGAAACAAACAAACAATCCCGCTAATTATAGCATGGCCCTGTCTTAAAGCAGCGTGTAACCTCTTGCTCTTGATCTGCAAGAAGCCACAGTGTTTTCACACTGCATTAGAGTGATCAGATCAACTTAGGACCAACTGCTGTCGCAACTGACACTATATGGGGCAGATTTTTACATGAGAATTTATTGTAGCTTTTGCTTGGCATGGCCTAATGGGCAATGTACTCATGTAAAGATGGATTTTTGTTCTACCAAACTGTTTATTATAACAACAAGCTGACTAACACTTGAGACCATCACTAAAACACTTTGGCGCCATATGACCTCTTTGGTATCATTAAGAACACATGGGATTTCCATACAAACTCCAATTTTGGTGACGAACATGAATCTATAAATTCATTCACTCACCCAATAATACTGTTGTGATTGAATAATTTTAACTCCAAAATGAAAATTCTGTTATTGTCTCACTCTCATGTCATTCCAAACCTCTATACTTTTCTTCTTCTGTGGAACAGAAATGTAGATGTTTGGTAGAATGTCCAGAATATGGAAATTAAGTAGTTTCTGTTTTTTAATCTAAAAAAAAATCCCAAAACACTATTAAATTATCATAAAAGTGCTCCATATGACTCTATTCCAAGTCTTCTGAAATCATAAGATAGTTTCTTGTGAGAAAATTTAAGTCACTTTAATGGTAAATTGCTAATGACAGCGATTTATTATCACCCAGCTATTTAATAAAAGTTGGATATATAATACATACCTGCTTACAGTATACTTATATGGAGCAATATATAGGTCATTGTGATTTTGCCAAGAGCAACATGTTTGTGGATATATATATATATATATATATATATATATATATATATATAACTTACCCTTACCTAACTTATCAGAGAAAAATGATATGAATAAAAATGTTGTAGAAGCACCTAACCCTAGTTTTAAGCCTAAAATTGACTAACTTTAAACTTGTCCCTCAAATCTGTATGATTGTTTGGAATGTTGTTCCAAGATATACTAAATGCGACTTTAAGGTTTGAAGGTATTAAGATTATAAGATTATACAAATGTACATCATGAATTTCAGTAAAGCTATTTACACAGATTTACCTTTTGTATATGTAATGCATACAGTTAATACATATTAGTTGGCATTTTCTTAGTTAACATTATTATCCAATGGTATGATTAAACTCAATAAATGTTCTGTGTTGATGCTAAAACATATACATTTTGTACTCGTCACATGTTATGATAAACTTGAATGTTTTCCTGTGGCCATGGTTGACTGTCATTGGCCCAATAACAACAGCGCTGTTCAGGCAGAACAACTAGGGGAAAGGGCATCTATCTAATACTGTGGTACAGTGAGACAAGTGAATGAGTTACAGTCCCCTTAAATAACCTTTTAGCGCATTACATTGACATTTTACAATTGTAATCCACATTTAATCTCTATGACGTGACATAATTAAGTTTTTACCTTTTAATCGGTTAGTTAAGCAAGTGTTTAAATGCCTAAAAGTGCTTGTTCATTTATAAACATTTTGGTCTTCATGAAAATGTTGATACCAAGAATTCTAGAAAGTACAATCTGTTAATTAAGTAAAAGCGGCTATTCCGCGAATTCTGTCTCTGTGTTTGTGTGTATGAGTGTGTGTTTGAGCTGTAGCAGATGCCCTGAGTTAATCCAGAACGGCTCAGGCTTTAACACATTGACACACTTAGCTGCTTAACCTCAGTCTACCCTTCACACAAACCGGCTAAACAAACACACGGGCAGTGGCGCAAGAGGTGCGCGGAACGGTCGAGGCATGGCAAACACGCTCTGCTTAAGCATATGTGAAGGTTCTTATTGATCCAGGTCATCGCAGAAACAGGTCCAGATGTAGCGACTCCATTTGACATGACATTCCAGTCTGGTTATGCATTAACTCATCGCATACAAAGAAGAGGGTCTGCATAGCAACAGGAATGTTCCTGAGCAGATAGTTAGATAATTTATGTTAAACAAGTAGAAGGCCTCTACTCGAAGTCTTGTGTTTGTTAATTGTGGAAAATGGTCAGTTTATGTAGTTTTTTTTAAAAGTGAAGTGCCTTGGAACGTGCAGTTTTGTGTGATGCGTTGATTGAATTTCTACTGAAACATGAAATTAGGGTGGGACATATTGCAGGCTCCTACCCTTTTTCAAATAGCCGATAGCGTTCAGTTTACCTCACAGAAGTCGTACTTTACAGCACCATGGAAGTGAATCCGAGCAATGATAATACGTTGGATTCAATAGTAGAGGTGTGAAGTAATTCTGGCCATTTCATTTTTAACCAACGTACAGTTGGCAAATTTAATAAAACTCGAGCGTTTGAGCAACTGAACACACATCTCCAGCCCATATTGCTCTGTAATGTGTCAACGGTCACTTTGGCCAGGTGGTATTTATAGCATAGGGGGCGGAGCTTTAGATTCTAGAGAGCATTTGATTGGACAGAAGATGTGATGAGAAACTGAAGTCCACGGTGATGTCATAAAAATCTGTGATCCATTTTAGCGGAAGTGAGAGATTGTACGTTTATGTTAATGTCTCCTAAATGAGAATTTTCTCATTGGTTTGCAACACACCAGCTTATTCATAACCTTAAGGCTAATATATTTATACTAAAAGCTAAAAACAAGAAACAATTTAGGGCGGGCTTGAATTTTTGTCCATGTGGAATTGATTGGATCACTTGTGCTATTGGTGGATCTCATGTGAGTGACAGGTTGCCCTTTTCATCAATCAGTTTTCAATATATTTGACAATGACAGTGCTGCTCTTGTAGAGGATTTCAGGCAGAGGTGTCAAGTAATGAAGTACAAATACTTCTTTACCTTACTTAAGTAGAAATTTGGGGTATCTATACTTAACTGGAGTAATTACTTTTCAGCCGACTTTTTACTTCTACTCCTTACATTTTCACGCAATTATCTGTACTTTCTACTCCTTACATTTTAAAAACAGCCTTGTTACTCCTATTTCATTCCGGCTTGTCATCGTTCAAAAAACAAACAACCAAAAAAAAAACCTATCCAGATAAATCGTGCCATCCGGATAGAGTGATTTTGATTTGTGGTTGGATGAGAAGTATAAACATATATCATTCCGACTCCCTATTGGTTTGTACGCGATCCATCGCACCTGCAATGTGACATTGTTGGCAGTAGCTATAGAATTGAACATATTACATACCAGGAAGGAATCAATATAATGTTAATGTTTATTGTAGACAACCATGCAAGGGTAATTGATACTAAGCCTGCCCTGGGTACACCAATTTTCTTGTCCGTTGCCCTCCCAGATTCCTGCAGCTAAGCTTGGATGTACATTTACATTCCAATAAAAGTTATTGATAATATGACTGAATATTGACTGAAGTTTGACTTTTTCCACCATTACAATACATATAGGCAACTAGTCATCAATACTTCCGCTCCATTAAAACACATGCTAATGCTCAGTAGTACACATACAGTGGTGTGAATAAGTTAGGCCCCCCATGCTAAAGTTGCCTAAAAAGAGGAATAAAAAATCATCTTTTGGAAATTGATCTTAATGGCTTAATTGGAAAAATGAGGAAAAATCCAACCTTTAAGGACACCAATTTTCTTTGTGTATGAATAATGTATCATAAATAAATAAATGTTCTTCCTTAAAATACAGGGTGCATAAGTCATTGCCCCCCTATGTTAAATTCCCATAGAGGCAGGCAGATTTTTATTTTTAAAGGCCAGTTATTTCATGGATCCAGGATACTATGCATCCTGATAAAGTTCCCTTGGCCTTTGGAATTAAAATATCCCCACATCATCACACACCCTTCACCATATCTGGAGATTGGCATGGGGCACTTTCCATAAGATCATCTTTCAATGCAAATCAAACCAGCTATTAGGCTAACTGAAATAAAACCATGCCAATCTCTAGATATGGTGAAGGATGTGTGATGATGTGGGGATATTTTAATTCCAAAGGCCAAGGGAACTTTATCAGGATGCATAGTATCCTGGATCCATGATATAACTGGCCTTTAAAAATAAAAATCTGCCTGCCTCTATGGGAATTTAACATAGGGGGGCAATGACTTATGCACCCTGTATTTTAAGGAAGAACATTTATTTATTTATGATACATTATTCATACACAAAGAAAATTGGTGTCCTTAAAGGTTGGATTTTTCCTCATTTTTCCAATTAAGCCATTAAGATCAATTTCCAAAAGATGATTTTTTTATTCCTCTTTTTAGGCAACTTTAGCATGGGAGGCCTAACTTATTCACACCACTGTATATGGTTCTTTAATGTATTTGCATTGTACTAAAATGCGTTCATTTTCAATGGGCATATATGCGGCTGAAACAGGTAGCCTAGTGCAGGGGTTCCCAAACTTTTCCATGACAAGGCCCCCCAAATACCACTAGGTTCTGGCCAAGGCCCCCCTTTTGCATGATGTGTTATTGAACCCATCGACAATACTACAAATGTATAAATAAATAAATAAATAAAACATCTAGGTGAACATCCATTGACCTTTATTGGTGTTGTAATAATAACATTTGTATGTCAGATCTTCATATATGGTAAAGTAATTTTTAACCCGGCTCCTCAGAGACGTCGGATTCAGTGGCCAAGAGTTGCGTCGCACAGTAAAGAACTTATCTGAAGCAGCAGAAAGGAGCAGCAACTGGCTGTGGTTGAGACGGAAAGATTCTAGCTGGCTGTGTACAGGCCGCCATGCTACGGTTTCGTAGAATTCTTGAAAACTTGAAGAGTCTGTTGTATTTATTGGTATAGGTTGTATAGTATTTACAGTCATTACGTTCCTGTGTATATTGGTTGAATGACGGGAGGTTTGGCAGATATTGTGTTTTGCGGTAGGTGGTATGCCATACGGAACCGTTGCCACTGAAACTGCATATTAACGCACCAGTGGGGCTCGACAGCCTTAGTCAAACCGGTTGGCGCGTATGGTTGGGTTGCGGAGAGATTGTGGTTAGGTCTCAGCAGCAGGAGGGATGTAGTGGTCAGTAAGCCTCTTGAGGTGTCGTGGGCTAGTCGACGAAACACTGAGGACGGAAGGTGCCCACTTGAAGACCCTAGAGATGTCCCCTACTCAGCTCAATCCAGACGGTTGTCAAGGGGGGACCGCACTGTGGTTGCAGCCGTTGTGTGTGCTGACGCGTGTTAACACTAGACAGAAGGAGATTCACGTCACCAGATGGAAAGAAGCGTAAATGGATGGAGAAGCATAGGTTACTGTAAAGCTATGTCTTAGTTGGTGGTTATCTTGGCGAAAGCCGAGTACAAATCAGCGTGAAGTTTTAACATCTACTCTCGTGTAATGGAAATCATGAAGATCTGGATACGTCCAGTGACTGCAGTGAATAGTGCTGCTGGCAACAAGGGAAAGACCTTGTGACAGCCTGGAGAGACACCTGACAGGAGGAAGGATACCCCAATGGGGCTGGTAAGGGTTAGTTACCCTTGTTGGCAGTATCCAGCTCTGTGTTTACAGGATGCTGGAGACACCCGCCCAAGGCTTCAGAGAAATTAAAGAGAAAAATATCCCTAGAGTCTGCGAGAGCAGGGGCGGAAGATGACTCAATGTTGGACAACATGGTTAACGACGTTGGAATGGAAAAGGATATGAGTATGGAGAGACTAGTTCAGGTTCTGCAGTTAGCAAAGTCATTGAACTCCAAGCTTGTGTCTGTGGCTGGAGCAAGGCGACAACGGTCAGGGGGTTGAAGATTCATCAAGGGAAAATGAAATGCTTGAGGGAGAAGGGACAAGGGCCTCGCATTGATCAGTACTTCTTACGAAGTCAGTCGAATGAAATCCAGCGACCGGAAGCAAACCACAGTTCGCAGGATATCAGTACCCCTGTCATAGAGGAGATGAGGGTTTGCACAGTTAGTGATGAACACATTGATACTTGTGAACCCAGTCAGACTAACCAGCATAAGAGAGAAAAGAACCTCAATGGGCATAGGCCTGGAGTTAGATGGCCAAGAGCTTGTGAGAAAACTGCATGGGATACGGTAAACACAGATCTATGCTTTGCATTGGAAAGATTACCTGGTACAGTTGAAAAGAAGCTGGATAAATTTGGGGACATCATTTACGCATATGGAAGTGAGAGGTTTGGTGTGGAAAAAAGGAAGGAAAAAGTACAAACTACTCCTGCTGTATCTAGACGGCAGCAGAAAATTGAAGGAGACAGCTGAGGAAGCAATGGAAAAAAGCAGAACAAAATCAGAAGGAGGGACTCAATCTCTTACAAAGGGCCATAAAAGATAAGCTTGCAACATTACTATAAAGTATTATCACTATTACTATCTTACAATTTCTATAAAGACCCATTCAAATTCGTAAAGAAGTTATTCACCAGTGAGAAGAATGGCACTTTAAAAGCATCTAGGGTTGAGCTAGAGAGGTATTTGGAGGAAACGCATACAGATGCAAAAAGGCATGAGCCTATGTCAATTCCGTCAGATATCCCACCTATCAATCCACCAGAATACCAAATGGAGGTCTGTGCACCTAAGTGGAAAGAGATAGAGCAGGTTGTGAGAACGGCAAGGGCTTCATCATCTCCAGGGCCTAATGGAGTTCCGTACAGAGTGTACAAGAGTGCATCAGGAGTTCTACGAATTCTGTGGAAATTGATAAAAATGGCATGGGAAAAGCAGGTTGTACCTAGAGCATGGCGCCGAGCAGGTGGAGTCTTTATACCTAAAGAAAAAGATGCTACAAGCATCAGTCAGTTTCTTCCTATTTCACTATTAAATGTCGAAGGTAAGATTTTCTTCAGCATTATTGCGCAGAGATTGTCAACCTACCTATTAAAGAATGGCTTCATTGACACTTCAGTTCAAAAAGCGGGCATTCCAGGGTTCTCAGGATGCTTAGAACACATCAATGTTATTTGGCAACGAATTCAATCAGCTAAAAAGGAGAGGATGGAGCTCCATGTGACATTCCTGGATTTGGCTAATGCTTATGGTTCAGTGCCACATGGGCAGCATTTGATTTTTTTAGAGTACCAATGTCAATAACAAATTTAGTGAAAGCCTATTTTGGAGATTTGCAATTTAGTTTCTCAACTCCAAAATCCACACCGCACGGCAATGCTTAGAGGTTGGAATAATGGCAGGATGCACCATTTCTCCACTGGCTTTTACCATGGCAATGGAAGTAATCATTAGGGCATCAAGATGGGTAGTAGGAGGAGAGCGCTTGGCTTCTGGGATGCGACTACCACCAATCAGAGCATAGATGGATGACATGACAACCATGTCTACAACAGTAGCCTGCACTAATCGGTTATTGGGGAAGTTAACAGATAATATCGAATGGGCACGAATGCAATTTAAGCCCTCTAAATCAAGGAGCATCTAGATAGTTAAAGGAAAGGTAGTAGATAAAACATTCTTCATTAATGGTGAGGCTATACCAAGAGTTTCTGAGAAGCCAGTGAAGAGTCTTGGGAGATGCTACGATGGGGATCTAAAGGACACAGTTCGAGTGGGAGAAGTTAGACGACAAGCAGTGGAAGGGTTGAAGAGCATAAACAGCTGTGCTCTACCAGGCAAACTAAAACTCTGGTGCTTTCAGTTTGGTCTACTGTCATGGTTGCTGTGGCCACTGACTGTGTACGAGGTTTCTTTGACAACAGTGGATAAGCTGGAAGCTTTAATAAGTTCATACATCAGGAAATGGTTGGGAGTTCCACGCTGCCTCAGCAGAGTGGGACTTTATAGTAAAGGAGTATTGCAGCTGCCAGTCTCTGCTTTAACCGAGGAGTTTAAGTGTGCCAAGGTCAGACTGGAAATGACTTTAGCGGAGTCACGCGACAAATGTGTAAGGGAGGCAGCCCCTATGGTAAAAACTGGTAGAAAGTGGTCAGCAAAGAAATCTGTAGTAGAGGCAAAGGCTGGCCTTCAAATTGGGGATATCGTGGGACGGGTACAGCATGGAAGAGGGGGTTTTGGGCTCAGTTTAGCTCCTCCTAAATGGCACAAGGCAGGCCCAGCTCAAAGGAGGAAGATGGTAGTCAACGAGGTGCGAAAGCAGGAGGAGAGGATGAGATGTATAAAGGCCATTTCCCAGGCCCAGCAGGGAGAGTGGATGAGATGGGAGAGTGTGGAACAACGCAAAATGGGCTGACAAGACCTTTGGTCAATGGAAGAGAGTAGGATCAGTTTCCTTATTAGGTCAACATATGATGTTCTCCCATCACCGCAGAACCTAAACCTCTGGGTAGGAGAGGATCCCTCTTGTCCTTTGTGTTCATCACCTGCCACATTAAGGCACATTTCGACAGGATGTAAGGTGGCTCTTAGCCAAGGTCGGTTTACTTGGCGCCATGACCAAGTATTGCGATGTTTGACTTTAGCATTGGAAGGCAAGCGTAGTATGACCAATAAGTTGCCACCTGTTCTAGCAAAACATTACACGCAGAAGACAATTTTCCTCAGCTCAGGCGAGCAACCACCAAGAAAAGGTGCTAACACCAATTCTCGCCCAGGACAACTGGAAGCTGCTAGGGACTGGAAGATGCTGGCTGATCTTGATCAACGGCTTATTTTTCCACCTGAGATTGCCACCAATAACCTACGACCAGATATTGTTTTGTGGTCTGGATCAGCATGCATTGTTCAACTGATAGAGTTAACAGTGCCATGGGAGGATGCGGTAGATGAGGCATATGAGAGGAAGAAACTGCGGTATGCTCATCTGGCCACTTGAGGGGACCGCACTGTGGATGCAGCCGTTGTGTGTGCTGACGCGTGTTAACACTAGACAGAAGGAGATTAACATCACCATATGGAAAGAAGCGTAAATTGATGGAGATGCATAGGTTACTGTAAAGCTATGTCTTAGTTGGTGCTTATCTTGGCGAAAGCCGAGTACAAATCAGCATGACGTTTTAACATCTACTCTCGTGTAATGGAAATCATTTCAACATCCTCAAATCTGGTACAGTAATTTCAACATTGTATCTGTGTGTGTCAGTGAATGGAAAAAGAGAGAGATTACTTGAGAGAGAGAGAGAGAGAGAGAGAGAGAGAGAGAGAGAGAGAGAGAGAGAGAGAGAGAGAGAGAGAGAGAGAGAGAGAGAGAGAGAGAGAGAGAGATTATCCATACTTTATGTATGCTGCATCATACCTACAAGTCTTACTCGGCAAAGAGTTTGTTTTCTGATTTTTTAAATCTGAGGTTTCGATAGTTGGCTCGTCAGGTTTTTTCCTTTTTTTTTTAAAATCTATTCATTTTGATAGAGCTAGCCAGCTAACTAAATAAATAGCTGAATAGCTGAGCACTGGTGGTTGTTACCAAGGCTACACTGACAGATTGTGATGGTGTACCAACCAATAAGAAAGATTAGCATTAAAAGTTTATTGTTCAGATATGCGACACATTATTATAATGCTATTTCATAACAATACTCATAATTATATAAATATTTTAATATATTATTTAATATTTATAAAATATTGTATAAAATTTTGCTTTCATTTTTTCTTCCAACTTGCTGCAGCCCCCCGGGCGGCCCCCACTTTGAAAACCACTGGCCTAGTGCATCCCACATTTTTCAACATTAACATTTTTAATATAACATGATGGCCTTTTTTTGAGGAGGTGGGGTTGTCACGGTTCATAAATCCTATGTTTCCTTCTTGTCTCCTGTTTCTGTTGTGGTGTGTGTGTGTGTGCTGATTTTGTCACCTCTGGACTCTCTTCACCGCACTGCTGCCCTCTCTGCACCAAGTTCATCTGGCCATCGGGTCCCTGCGCCACTAACCTGTCTTCTCTGGACTTTACCTGTTACTTCTTCAATTATAAATAAAGAGTTTTACTTGCACTTTGCTTCCTTCTCTCAATCCTGACAGGGGTAGTGCACTATAGGCCTAAGCTTTTGTCTTTAATGGCATATTTTTCCTTACATTACTTTTATTTTTATACTTTAAGTAGTTTTGAAACCAGTACTTTTACACTTCTACTTGAGTAAAAAGCTTGAGTTGATACTTCAACTTCTACAGAAGTCTTTTTAAACCCTTGTATCTAGACTTCTACCTGAGTAATGTGAATACTTTTGACACCTCTGATTTCCGGGCAGAAAATGACTGAATCTGCAGTAACTGAATAACCGCAATAGATCCTCATTTAACCTTCCACAAGTGTTTACCAGTTCATGTGAGGAAGCGGCTTAACTATAAACCCCTCCTCTCTCCCTTTCTCTGTTCTGTTCTGAAACCCCCCCAAAATAAATGTAGTGCCAACAGAGTAAGATGTTAATTTTTAGAAAACAATCAATACATTTAAATAGAAAGTATAAAATGAAGAATAAGAATAAATGTGCCAGTGGTGCAGATGATTAACTTTTTGCAGCAGCCTTGGTTCTATAAGTATTTTGTCCATACATTTTCTTCATTTTTTCCCTATATATTTTTATTAAGAATTCATCAATGAAGAGTTCTAGGCCAGCTCTGAGATTAATCACAACTTAAAAGCAAAAATAAGTTCTTTTTGAAGCAAAAAGTTTAAATAAGGCTTTGAAGCAATGCCCATTCCATGAAACACTCCAAATGATGTAATCAAATCAAAAACAATGGTGCAAAATACAAAAGCTTTGACTTGTCGGTTGCTAACAAGTGGTTAAATGGGCTACAGAGGATGTCGGGTATCACGATGAACGGGTAAACTCATCTACTCACTAGTCCGATTTTTACAGCCTTGTGTTTATAATCAAGCTCTTGCAAACTATTGAACTTGCAGGGAAAATGTTCTTTAAATAAGCTTAATGGTGGTGACCTTGAAGTCATGCGATAGTCTGTTTATAGCCTATGTTTAGTTTTTAACATCTGCCGATTAAATTTAGGCTTCAAAATTCATACTAGTTGTGATCAAATTTTGAAGATTATAATGATAAACAAATGCAAGTATCAAAAAATCAAAAACATGCAAGTATCATTACCTTTTGTTGGTCACATAGCTTATTTTTTACAAAAATCAGAAAGCTATTAGAAAAATCCTATTGGGTTTTTATCGAGGGAACCCGGGTCATGCAAACTTCTGGGTTGACATTTAAACACGTCATCACTGCAGAGCTCTATAGATTAGAGTGTAGGAACTCGATTACGTCATTCACAATGGTGGGTGGACGCAGATGCGCTATTTGGCGCAGTTCACATAACAGTTACTGAGTAGTTATTTTGTCTACTAAATATTTAAAAACAAAATCTCCTTATAGATCTTTCTTGAGATTTATATGTTATTGTTTAAATTTAGAATTTCTCTATGGAGAAAACGAATGGATTTTTTTTTTCATTCAGAACTGAGGTGCTCTATAGACCTTATGTGCCAGAGCGCAGAATTTAAAATCTTTAAAATTTTGAAGTGGATTTACTTATCGTAGAGTTAACTGTTATCCTGAGCATTGCAATGTATGAAGTGGATATCATAAGAAATGTCAGTCGACCAGGAAGATTTTAAACCCAGCGGTTCATTCATAAATCTGTTAGATCATAGTGGTATGATCTTATATATAAGATTTGTGATGGATTTTTAATAGATAATATGGTAAACTGTCTTTTAGAACTAATCCTATTTCTAACTCTAAAAATCTGACCTTTAGATTATCTAACCTTATGATATACTTTTACCTGACTTCCCCTTTGAGTATAATATTATGACTAACTTTTACCTGACTTCCCCTTTGGGTCTAATATTATTACTAACTCTTACCTGACTTCCCCTTTTAGGCATCCTATCATTCTAACATTTGAACAAAATGTAATGTTCGAAACTAATGAAAACTCATGTCATGATTTTGGTTGTGTGAGTATAAAAATGACAAATATGGAAAATTAAACTAGACAGAGGTCTAAACTTGAAACCTTTTGGTTACCTAGTAACAAGAGGTCATGTCTATGAAGAACCAATCAAATTGTGGGGAAATTATGTAATGTTTCATGTCATTTTGCCATACCCCTATTCTATAAAAACTGTTGTATTTGTGTTTACTGGTGGAATTCTCAATGGAATTTGTCTGAGATCCTCCGGCTGTGCTTAAAGCTTCTTCTTGGGAGAGATTCTCTGAGAACTGCTCGGGAAAATCTCCCAGCTGTGATTAAAGCATTTAGAGGAAATTTGCTGAAGTCTGTTTATTATTGCTGCGCAGCAGGTTAGTTAAAGGTGCTCTAAGCGATGTCGGGTGACGTCACTTCTTGTTGACGTTTAAAGTATTGTCAAACAAAACGGAGGCTAGCTCGACCCTCCCCCCTCCTCATCCTCGCACTAACTCCCCAAATCCTTCTTGTCGGTTATTGGCTGGAACAGTTTGTTATGTTTCGTGGTGCGGGTTAGCCCAGTTTGTTTTTGTTGCCGTTTGTGAAGCCTGTGGTGTCTGCAGAGACCGCATTTTTTTACAGTGTGTTCAGGGGACAGGCAGCTAGCGGATAGTGAGGAGATGTTTGCTGTATGTGACAAAAAATGTTTTGGCCTAAAAAACGCGTGACATCGCTTAGAGCACCTTTAAGGGATCAAGTTGGGAAGAAAGAACTCGAAGCCAGTTGTCGACTGTAGACGCAGAGCTAGAGAATAAAGTAGTAAGTGTCGATTGAAGACTCTTGGGTGTCGATTGGAGACGCCCCAGGTAATTGGGTTCCAAGTACGTAGTTAGGTTTAGGGAAAAATCTATGAAAGATTATAGTGATGATAAAAAATCTTGAAACAAATGCAATAACAATCAACACATATAAACGCACTTTCATATAATCCTAATTGTGACAAATGACATAAGTAAATGGTTCTGTCTGACACAGAACACACACACACACACACACACACACACACACACACACACACACACACACACACACACACACACACACACACACACACACACACACACACACACACACACACACACACACACACACACACAGCCTCCTGTAGTAAGAAGTTCTACATTATCTCAGTTTATGTAACACCTTAAAAACAATTGCTTTAATTCGGCTTGCCACTGAAAGGCAGTATGAACTTCTATTGTTCTCTGAAGAAAGTGTGAATCACTGACTGTTATCTTCTCTTTGTATTTCTCCTTGCATAAGGATCTGAACTTTGAAATATGTTTCTCCCTGAATGCAATGCCATGAAGTTAAATGACAACAGCTTAACAGTCACTATTTGTTCATGAAAATGATTGCTTACACAATACAGATACACAACGAGAGTTGCCCTACAAACTATTGTCATTGCATTAGATGATGTTTTATTAGATGATGTTTCATTAAACCTTACAGGTTTGGAACAACATGAGGGTGAATAAATGATGAAAGAATGTGTGTATATATATATATATATATATTATATAAACATTCATATTAAGTGTCCATACACTTAGCTGCAGTATGCACAGTATGTGCAGATGTCTGGTTTAAAGAGTGGGCAGAGAGGTATATTTATAGGAGCATGTACCCTATATTTTTAATTTATGAGCATTCTCTGCAAGGGCTTGAGTAGCATTTCTCAGGCTATGAATAGAATCTGACTCACTCTGTTGTGTTTAGCATGTACAAGAGAGTGTCAGTTCATCTCTTTTCTTACGTGTCCACAAAGACATTAAAATGCTTTCACTAAATCCTCAGCCACACAACACTGTACTCTTTAACACTATATATCATCTCATCTCTCACACATAAATGCTTAAACAATATGCAAAAAAAGCATTTGAAATGAATATATCTCCTCCCAGGCATTTCATCAGGTTAATAGCAGGTTATTAACCCCCCATCCCCCCCCCCCCCCCCAAAAAAAAGGTTTGTTGCCCTGAGGAGAAGACACGGCCTGAGACACCTTCCTTCTTTATCTTTCTATTTCTGGATCCCAAAATACGTCAACATGTTGCTATGGCAACCATCGCCAGTTGCTTGGAACTACTGTAGGAGCGTTATGAAATAGTCATAAACAACTCAAAAGGGGACATCAGTATGGTCATATACATTTAAGTGGAGCTGATAAAAATACTCTTGATGGCTTTTTGGTTTGCGTAACCGGCATGTTATGGAGGACATTTTTTATGTTCCTTAAGGTATCCTTCAAAGCCGACTTTCTCATAAAATATAATTCAGGCAAAGCAAATACTATAAACTGATCAATCTAAAAGTAAATGAGTAAAGGCAAGTTAAACCAGTTTGATAGTTAATTTGAATATAATAGATGGTTTCTTGGTGATTTGCTAGGACATTGCAAAGTGGTTTAAAGCAGATTTTTCTAAACCTGTCCAACGATTGATTTATTAGAATATTTAATACAAATATTTCTGAAAAAGTAAAACTAAATATCCTCCATTTTAAAATGTGCTTTTTATCTTTTCTGCATTTTGTTTCTGCTAGCTTGTGGTTTAGCTCATATGTTCAACTAGGCATTGTATCCTGTGATTACCGTTGGCTCTCATGATAAAAGGCTTGTGATGTTCCTCATTTGGAAATTGTTTTGAATTAAGGCGTCCTCTTAATGAATAAATGTAAATGCAAACATAACATTAACCGAAGAAGTAAAGAAGCCTAAAATTGTGTTACTTGGTTACTTTTTATGTAAAGTAATGCAGTACATACTTTTGCTTACTGGGCTTGCTTGTTTGTTTTTTATTAAAAGAAAACAAAAAGTTTATTTTTGGCAAATGCAAAGGCCCTTTCACCCCTGAAGTGAAATGAATAAAACCTCAGGCTGAAGGAAATGCTAATTCACACCTGTACAGTAGAGAACGCAGCTCAAACAAAGCTGTGCTGTTATTCTGGATCGCAGAAGACAGTTAAACACTATTACTTTAGCAATAATAAAAGTAACACAAATGTGATGTCTAACTAAAGTCAGTTTTGCTAATTAGTTGTTGAATTGGATTGTTGAAGGTCAACAGTAAATAAATTGGTTAATAAAGTGAGATTAAACACAAGGTATATTTGTGTTATGAAACACAATTATTGCAGGTTTGTGTAATATTCTGAGTTTGCAATTCACAGTTTTTATTCTAAGATTTGCATTCTCAAAGGATAAGCAGTAAATATGTTCCCATAATCCTCTCATCTTTCGCATCACCTTTCACACATGACATAAATCATACATGGAATGTCTGCTTATGGTTTAAGACGCTTGTTTGTCCTCTTATGACATTTTTCTTCCATGAATTACTAATCTTTTTTGTTGGCGTCGAATGGCATATTGGGTTATGGAAGGTATTATTGTCACTCGTGTTTTGTGCGTAAAAAGCCGGCGAAATCTCATAACCCCTTGCATTCAGGAATGGGAGGGGGAACAAAAGAGACAGAGGGACTATATGAGTGCACAACTGCAGTTACGTAACAGGCGCTGTGTAACTTGCATAATACATTCACAATCAGTGGGGTAGGACAGATATAGATGACCTAATTTTCCCGCATGTGCATGTTTGAGGGTTTACTGTCCGGAAGGCTCAGAACATTCTGTTCGTTGCTGAAGCAATTAGATGTTTTATTTTATTACAATGGACCTTTTCATTTCAGATTTGCTGTACCCACCAAGACGGTCAGACAATGATGCGGTTATTTTAAGACTTACTGAATATATAATTTTTTGTTAAGACCTGGTATAAAGCGCAACAGTCGGATTCCAGTAGGGTGGGAAAATCACATTATTTTCTCCATTTAAAAAAATAATTTTTAGCAGTTATGTATAAAGCTTTCAAGACTGGGATTGTCTGAGATTGTTTGGTAATAAATTTCTGTAGAAGTCATTTTTGTAGTGGTCAGACTTAATTTTTAACTATTTGTGTATTATTATTGCTGGAAAAATCGACTACCCATAATCCTGAGATCCATGTGCCCTCAAAAGTTTTCATCAAAATAACTTCCCCTCCCTCTTGCAGCTCATCTCTTCTCTTCTCTGATGACGTGTTTACTGGTGTGGGCGGGATCAACCTGTCATTCACATGATGTCGACAAATAGGAAACCACAACCATCCAGACGCCAATCAATTCCAGATGGACAAAATCAAGCCCCGCCCTATTTTTTCTTGTTCAAGAAGCCGGTTCACTTGAATACGTCATAAGGAAGAAAATACTATCGCAATTTCTTTTTTTTTAGTTGCCAACTTATCTAATTTTGGAGCAATTCAAAATACACTGAAAAGAAATTCCTTCAAAAAAAAAATCTAAGTGGTGAAACTGGAGATTATTGAAAAGACTGATTCTTCAAAAAAAGGAATACTGGCATAAGTAGCTTGGCATAATTAACTTTTATAATTATTCCATTACAAAAAAAAGTAGTGAAGCGATTTTGTTTTGAAGTAATAATTAATATTTGAAAAAGGTGTCAGCCAAATCAAAGTCAGTGTTGTTTAACAAACATCGAGGAAGCCAAGGTTATTACATTTATTAAAAAAATTCTAATTTGACCTTTTTATGAAAATAAATTTTTCGTTAGGTCATATTAAGTAACTTCTGAATCAATTTGCGGACTGAGTGCACCCTATAGAAAGATAAGTAGTAAACATCTTGTTTTCCCTCCTGAAGAAAATATGCTTTGGCTCTGTCCTTGTAGTTGAAACAGCAACTATAAACAGCCTACAGCATATTAAAGTGTTGCTCATGTCTCTTAGTATTCCCATTGTGCTGTCTCTACATCCATGGAGAGGCATTAAGAACACTTACATAAGGAAGACAAGTGGTAGAATAGATTTAACAGTGTGAAATTATCATATTATTTTAAAAGACATTTCTTGATTTGTCTGCCGCCGACTCGTGGTGTTAAGCCTGTTTCTAGACTAGCCTTTACTCCCTCGTGTATATTAAAAAAACATGCTGTCTCAGAACAACAGTTTCCTAGAAGAGTTTAGCTGAGAGTGGTGCTTGGCCCTGATCCCACCAGCCAATCAAAAACCAGAGCCTTAAGCTAATTCGCATTACATGCTGTGATTGGTCAACGTTGGTTGATGTCCCAAAATGCTCCCAGCTTAGAGCAGTTGACCTTACTTCACATTACCCAATCTGCACTGCTATGTTCCCTCTTATGATAGTCTTTCAGTCTCTGTTGAACTGTGCCAGTGTAAACCACAGATTCTTACAGCAATAGCATATTATAGAGCAGTGCATACCATATTTGACTAAAGGCACATTCACACCAAGGATGATAACTATAACAAAAAGAAATTGTTTTAAAATCTGTTCTAAATGTGAAGAGTACACATCACAACTATAACAGTAATGGCACTGTTTTGTTTTTTTGGAACGATTAAAACGTTGACAGCCAATTGAAATTCACCCTGCTATATCTGGTTTCATTTTAAATTAGCTATTTATGGTAACTTTTTCATCCATGCAGCATATATCTATGCGTATGTATCAGGAGATTACATTTGTGTAGTCATTTTGACAGTGGATTAGTGCAAAAAGATGTGCTTAAATGAGAGAGAACATGGATTATATAACATCTCAAACAGGGTCTGATCCGCTCTAGGCCAGAGGGCAACAAAAAAAACCTGGGTTCTTGTCAGTACCTTTTTATTTCAATAGCGGCTCCACAAGCAGTGAAATCTTGTCGATGCTTGGATTGCATATACAATCAAACAATTGAGTTTTGTTGTGCAAGACAGAGAACGAAAGAGAAACAGTAGAAAAAACACACAGAATAAAGCAGAGAGGTGTAACAAGGACTGTTGTTCACAGCAGAAGCCGTGTGAGGACTGTTTATGTGGCTCTCTTTGTTTATTCATTCAACCTCGGCCGGTATTCATATCTTATGTGTTCATGTATTCCTTTTGGTAGATGTTTTTTTAAAACAAGGATGGTCAGTCACTCCGACCCTCGAAAAACATCTAGTTAATCTTTGCTTCGTGACCGGATGCCCTTTGGTGTGGCCCCCGAAGCACATAAAGAGCTGCTGTGACTGTCTGAACTAGGCAGAACGCTCAATATATACTCTTAAAGCCCGGTGCAACTCTTGCTCATCCTCTGAAACAGGAAGAGCAGAGAGAGTAATGACTTGTGCTCTGAACGGGATAGAGAGCACCTTAGTTATACACATGTGTCTTGATTTGAGTATGACTATACAGTCATTAGGCCCAAACTCAAGGCAAGACTCTCGTAGGGAGGTATGTGGCTGAGGTATAGAAAGCGACCCTTAAAAACGCAGTGAGCCGCTGAATTGTCAGCGTCCCTGGCGATTCACTGGCTGTGAGATAGTGATCTTTTGGCAACATTGATCCCAGGCCCTTCAAATGACTGAGGAGCAAAGATCTGTGAGTGTCTAACTCAGCCTCCGACTAGGCCAATACAAGTCAGTCGTCGAGGTAATTCAGGATGCTCACCCCTTCTGTCTCAGAGTGGAGAGGGCTGCATTCATGCACTTCGTGAAAGTGCCCAGAGCCAGAGATAGTCCGACTCGGAGAACAGTATACTGGTAAGCCAGCCCCTCAAACGCAAATCTCAAGAATGGTCTGTGATGGGGGGCTATCTGGATACAAATCTAGACATCGTTTAGATCCACTGAGAAACATCAATCCCCTGGGCATACTTGCAAGAGGATTTTCTTCAATGTTAACATCTTGAACGGTGTTTCATAAAAGCGTGGTCCAATGCTTGCCAAAAACACATTGCTTCCAACACCGGGAACTGATCAGAGGGTTGGAAGGCAAACACAAGGCTGTTTGGGGGGTGGTCTGGCCGTGAAGGGACTTAGCCCCCTCCTCTTCCTTCCTGAAGGAACAGGACAGCTTCTGTGGCACGGGATCCAGCGTTATCTTAGGACGGGGACCCTGGCGCTTAGGAAAGGGGTAGCGCTTGGCAGAGCAGGAACGCTGTCAAGGTTCAGGCTCTGGTTTGGGCTGGGTGGTCGCAGGCTGAGGCTTCACGGGCTGCTGAGTCAGCAAGCTTTTCTGGCGACTTGAAGCAGCTGCAGAGCTGGAGCGCTTGGGCAGGAAGTGGCCCATTCCCTGCGACGAATTCTGTTCTGCGGTGAAGCATTCAGCGAAACCGTGTCGAGGAAGGCAGCCTTGTCTGCGCCCTTAATTCCTGTTTAGTTTAGCCATAAGTGGCGTTCCAACACCACTAAGCCGGCCCTTCTTAGCTTCATATAAACACAACAAGGCTTTAAAAGCAGACTAGTGAGTAGATGAGTCAGCGTTATGATGTTTAATGTAGAGTTGGATTAGCGCCCTTGTGGTATTGGTCTCAAGACGTCTTGCAGTCTTGGTCTGGATCTGGTTCTTGGCCTATGGTCTAAGGTCAAAGCCGCTGTGCATTAGCGCACAAAATGTGATAATTATTTTAACCACTATTTGGCATTGCATCCTCACCAACGCCATTAATGACAATTTGCACTTCTGCCTCTGTACCATCATGTATGCCTCAACAAGCACTGTCTTGTTGTCTCACGTGAGTGTAAGTCTAAGAACTATCTGTAGTTTTACCAATACAAAGCAATCATTAGTTAAACGCGGTAGCTGTGGGACCAAATGTTGTTGGTGGGAGTTAGGCTACACGATGATGACTAAAATTCTAATTGAAGTATATTTCCCTTAGTATTGTAATCAACTATCCAGATTGAATAAATTACATACAGAAAAATTTACAATTGCTAGATCAGTTCAGCAGGAAAACTCATATTGTAATGACCCAAGCTGTCACAATACATTTCTTACAAAAAAATACATTTCTTACATAGTTTGTACCCCTTGATGATTACAATGAGTTCATTACAAAAAGTGTGTAAAAGTCAGCCGTCAAACTTTGGCTCACATGATTGGTTGAAAATTGTTCTTGTGAAGTACACTAATAAAGCACACAAGGTGGGTTTCGGAAGTAAAAATTATTTTTTTCCATAGGAAAACTGATTTTGAACGATAACTTATAAACTTTTAAAGAGAGGCCTACTGTAAGCTGCAAGTGTCTCTATTCACATCTGTGTTCCCCTGACTTGTCCCATGTTAGCAGTTCCCTGTTATGTTGATTAGTCAGGTGTTTCTTATTAGCCACGCCCCCTTGTTATCTTGTTTAGCTTGTTAGCCTGTGTATTTAAATCTCTGTGCTTCAGTTGTTGTTTGTTTGCTGTTGCTTGTAGCTGTCTCCATGTTCCTGTCTTGAGTTCTGTGTTCCTTTGTTTTGTCCTGGATGACCTGTTTGTTTTATTAAAAATAGTGCTTGCATTTGGATTCTGCACTGAATCCTGCCTGCTCCGCCCTGGTCGCCTGCTCCGCGCTGGTAGCCTGCACTGCCTGCTTCGCCCTGGTAGCCTGCACTGCCTGCTTCGCCCTGGTCGCCTGCTCCGCCCTGGTCGCCTGCACTGCCTGCTTCGCCCTGGTCGCCTGCTCCGCCCTGGCCGCCTTCACTGCCTGCTCCGCCCTGGTCGCCTGCTCCGCCTTGGTCGCCTGCTCCGCCCTGGTCGCCTGCTCCGCCCTGGTCGCCTGCACTGCCTACTCCGCCCTGGTCGCCTGCTCCGCCCTGGTCGCCTGCACTGCCTGCTCCGCCCTGGTCACCTGCTCCGCCCTGGCCGCCTGGACTGCTGCTCCGCCCTGGTCGCCTGCGCCACCCTGGTCGCCTGCACTGCCTAATCCGCCCTTGTCGCCTGCACTGCCTGCTCCGCCCTGGTCACCTGCTCTGCCCTGGTCGCCTGCAATGCCTGCTCTGCCCTGGTCGCCTGCACTGCCTGCTCCGCCCTGGTCGCCTACACTGCCTGCTCCGCCCTGGTCACCTGCTCCGCCCTGGTCACCTGCACTGCTGCTCTGCCCTGGTCGCCTGCTCCGCCCTGGTCGCCCGCACTGCCTGCTCCGCCCTGGTCGCCTGCACTGCCTACTCCGCCCTGGTCGCCTGCACTGCCTGCTCCGCCCTGGTCACCTGCTCCGCCCTGGTCGCCTGCACTGCCTGCTCTGCCCTGGTCGCTTGCTCCGCCCTGGCCTTCCATCCTGCTGCAGATTGTTGTTGTTTGTCGGTCGTTGTTTGCTGTTGCTTGTAGCTGTATCCATGTTCCTGTCTTGAGTTCCGTGTTCCTTTGTTTTGCCCTGGATGACCTGTTTGTTTTATTAAAAATATTGCTAACATGTGGATTCTCTCTCCGCTTCGTCCTTGCCTCATCGTAACAGCAAGGTTGCTAATCTATGGTATTTGCTTCTGTAAGACTGGAAAAACTGTAAGGACTTTAAGAGAGGGCCACTCTCTGAGAAAACAAAGGAAATTAACATTTGAACTCCCCCTCATGCACTGTTGAGACGAAGGTCTCACCTCCCTCATCCTAATCTACATTTCTCTCCCCCATTCTTCATCCTGGCAGAGATCTCCCAAACTCACACAAGAATCTAAATGGTTTAATGTGAATGATTATCATCAAGGTTTATACATGTTTGGTATTATTTGAAATGTCTCGGTGCGACTGGTACAAATGTCTCATTCTCAAAGAAGTAAAACAAAAGGTAATAAGGTTTTTAAGAGTTTAGGAATAACTGGCACACAAAGGAATGTGGTCTCTAGGCACTCCCAAGGTTTAAATTCATGAATGCTGATTTCCACTATTCTTAGCAGATGGTCAACTTCTACCCCCAGTAATGGTGGGGGAATACAGTAAATTTCCACTAAACTCAAGTTTTACATATCAAATAAGGTCTGGCTATATAAGGAAAATGCAACGAGAGCTCAGGGCTGTTTTCTGTATTCAGATTAGCCCGTGTGGTTGAGGGTCTCGCGACTCTCAGCTCCCGTAGCCATACAGTGTTGGGTAAAGGATTTTCCTCTTTGTTCTAGAACATTTGATGGTTTGCATTGATTATCTTTCAATTGATTATGGAATTGTAATAATACATTTTCCTGACATAATAAATTGTTATATTTGATTATTCTAACAGACTTTGACTTTATTTTCATTGGAGTTAAAAGGAATAGTCAAACATTAACGTATATTTAATGATGCACAGATATCATTGAAAAACCTTTTCATTGTATGGAGTCAGATGTAACGAGTTAATACATAAGATAAAATGTATTGCATTTAACCAAAAATACTTTGCCACGAGAAAAGACAGTAACACGCAAAGACCTTCACCGCTAATTCGAATACCGCCATTGGATCGAGTTAGACGGCCTTACACTTCTCTTGAAGTCGTTGGCCTGCTTTATTTCAGCTTGTTTAAAATAATCATGTGGAATTCCTGGTGAAAGACTACATCACCCATGATGCTGTTCAGAAAGTTACAACAATCAGAGAATCGAAAAAAAGCAACATTGGCGAAATAGCTCGTTAGCTCCGCCCACTCCCATGAAGCACTGCGAATGACGTAATTCTCAGTTAGTCTCCCTACACTCTCAAAATGCTTAACTGTTTGTTTATGTATGTGTATATATAATATGTATAATGTAATGTTTATAATGTAAATAATATGCATATTTTGCAATAAACTACATAGTAGTTTTATAATTTTCCATCATTTATTTGATTATGCTGTTTGCAATGCTTCATGGGATTGTACTTGTTTCCCTCACTAAAGCCGTTAAGTACCCAGTCTTGTACCTTTGTATTTTTGGCAGATTTTGTTGTGACCCCTCGTTGCTGATTAACTCATTAAAACCTTTTTAAAAATCCTTATGGTAAAAATGAATGGAAAATACTTCCGGAACCAGCACCAATGAAAAAGGGGACGGGCACTGTTGCACTCTATTGGCTGAAATGTTCTTGGAAATTACTCTGATTGGTTGAAAAGTTCCAGTATCATGCTCTGATTGGTTGACAAGTGTTGTCAGCACCACCATAGTGATGGTCTCCTAACGACACATTGAGGGAACCAATGGTTCAGCACGTCTTAAAAAGTTATGTTTGTCGAAATTAAGTTTTGTCATGACTACTACTAGTTAGTCTGTCAAAAGTAGATAGAATAAACACAAGTCCTCTGTAATAAATAGAAATGCATGTTGTATTTAATCGTTGCGAGTGTGGGTTTTTGCTGTGAATGTAAAATACACAGGACGGCTTTGGGCCTGTCACGGTACAAGCGTTAAACTCAGTGTACCGTGAAAATAATGGCAAGAAATGTCTTTCTATTGAGTTGTTCTGTCGGGGTTCACCCAAAAACAACATAGCCTACAACCTGTCCAGTGAAGTTCGTTTCACTAATAAATGACTCATATTAGCCGGTTCTCTTTATTGAATCATAAACATTGAGATGAGTCTGATTTGCAAACTAATGTGAGACCAGTGGAATTTGATTAAACGGTAATTTTAATCACATTATTTATTTCTTTTAAATATCTGTGTAAATGCCTTCATGCCATGTCAAGCACCACTATACAGCCCTGTTTAAATGTGGGATTTTTTCCTTTTTCACAGGATATGTTCATCTTCAGGCAGCTTCTATGCTGTCTTTTCATTGTAAAGATGTCATAGTGCTCTTTTGAGCACTGTCTTTTGGCTTGACTGCATTACAGAGAAGGAATAGAGGAGAGGTGAGCGAGTCTGTTGTGGTCAGTCTTGATGTCAACAACACTGAAAGCTGAAATGACTCATCTCTGAGATGTTTCTCACATACAAGCAATAAGCTCCTTTGCTTCTTGTCCTCATTTGTCCTTAGCATTTGTTTTCTTGAGGAACACATGCGAATCTGTGGAGCGCTTGCAGCTGACAATCCATATAAAAAGTGTCAGGACAATAAAGGTACAGGGTTGTTTGTCCTTTTATTTATTTATTGATAATTTATTAAGTTTTATTAACAGAAAGTGGTTGCTTGGTTAACTCTTTGTGGAAATGTGGAAAGTAGAATTATAGACATTTTAATCCTTTGCTCAAATAACTCATTTGAAAAATTGTAAGGTCATAAATAAATCTCGGAAGACCTGGGGCCTGTACCATGATGGTAGTTGAACAAACTCAGGGTTCCAGGATTAGTTTTGAGTTGACAAAACCAAACCAATCTAACCAGGCTTTGTTGGTACCATGATGCTGATCATCAACTTCCTCTGTCAACTCAGGCTTTGATCCTGAGTTTAGGAGTTTAGGTGTGACATCAGTAGCGAACAGCCAATCACATGCTGAGAAATAGTGAAACTGTGATTCATTTCTCACGAGAGAAGATGTGCGATTCACTTCTCTCTTCTGCAGAATATTACGGAATTGAAAAATATTAAGAATTTAAACAAATTTACACAGCAAGAAAAAAATAGCGGTCTATGAAAGAGGACAACTAAAATAAAAGGTCTTGCTATATCAGTGCAAGTTAAAGTTGTGAAGTTAGTTTATACACTTGATAAAGGTATAGAGAGAATTGAACATTTAAGCTCAAATGTAGGCTATATAGTCATTTTATAGCTTTATCTATTGATTCTAAAGCGTATTTATATTACCTCTATATATTTCTTCATTTAAACTGTGCTTAATATTTAATTGATAAACTAAAATTTTACATGTGTGATCAATTAAGGGTGTAAAACCCAGGGTTGGCGCAAACTAAACTAAAACATACCTGGCTAGCCACCCAAACCGGCTTCATGGTATAGTGCCCTGGTGTGCATTAAACATATACCATTCTACTGGAGAATGTCAGGAGAAAAAAAAGTGAGGGGGAAAAAGAGAGTTATTAAAAATAATGTAGGAAATAGTAGGCAAAGAAGATACATTTGAGATTTTAATAGATTTTGGTTCACTTCCTTCAGGTAACTTTATATTATATCCCTATACAGGAGGAGATGAAAGCCAACAAGATGACTCAGTTCCGGAGGCTGGTGAAGGAACGGTGCTAATTTTATACTCTTTAATGTGCGTAAGAGAGGACTGATCAAACATGAAATGTTCTCTCTCCAGATGTATCACACATGACTCATCACTCAATAGAGTTACATAAGACAGCCTGTTTTCATCATTTGTTGACAACACCCCACATTCTTGCAGTCCTTGTGCTGACTTTGAGGAACTATAAGCCTATGTCAAGTGTTCACCAGCATGTCTTGGACAGCTATGCACCTTATTGGTGAAATATGAGACTAGAATTTTTCATTTAAATTCAGTTTCAGTTCAATTTTTCTGTGCTACAAGTACAAAGTGGGTCAGGTGCACTTGAGTGCTTCATGAACATTTCATGCAGTGCTCCATTATTTAACCTTCAGGCCATTTTGTATATGACACTGAGTAAATGAAATGCTCATAAATGTTTAATGAAGGAGCTGTAATATACAGGTGAAACTCGAAAAATTAGAATATCGTGCAACTGAAATATTTCAGTATTTCAAATTAAAAGGTGAAACTAATATATTTAGTATATACAACTATATACATATGCATGATTATACTTTTCAGAGGGCCTACATTTCTGTATTTGAAATCCTTTTTTTATTGATTTCATGTAATATTCTAATTTTCTGAGATTTTGAATTTGAGGTTTTCATAAGCTGTAAGCCATAATCATCAAAATTAAAACTTTTGCACAATATTCAAAATGTTAGAGTTTCACCTGTAATGCAAGCATTTGGAAATGCTTTGTGCTCTGCTTTTCATTGATGATTATGCCCATTTAGTGCAAAAGATTCAAAACAAAATATATATAATATTAGGTCTCCTGCTGCTTTCAAGCAAGTTATGTTCATATATACTGTAATATAAAACTTGATGGTAAGTCTCCATGCCTGTTTCCCAGTGATGCTGAAAGGCAAGTTTCTTCCTTGCTACCTTTTGCAGTTCTGTAAGTATGCTAACTAATTACAAAACTGATTAAATAATAAATATTTTTTCAAAAAAAAAATCATATATGGGAAATTATTACAATAATGTCACATGACAACTGCTGGTGTAGTATAGACTGATGGCATAGTATTGACTGCTAGAATAAAGAATTGTGAGGATTATATATTATATGCATAATGTAATTACCCACTGCAATATGTGCTTTTTCTAATTTCTGTATTAGTTATAAATTTGACCATTATTGACACTAAAACTTAGCTATAAGTTACAATAAGAGAAAAAAATGCTCCATTCCATTTTAATTGACGTAGAGATCCAAAGCGTGTTAGAGTAATTGCTTGAAGCCAGAAGATTGCTTGAAGCCTACTATTTGATTTTAAAACCAAATAATTACTTCATTTCAAAGCAGATTAAACCTTCTGTGGTGTTTTATAGCTTGATTTCTTACAGTTGTCCTGTATATTTTCCATATGTACTCTTATTTAATTCACATTTTTACCATAAAGTTGACCCATCAGCTGTTTTCATTCCCTTGCCATTACTTCTGTAATATCCTGTTCAACATCACACTGCTGGCCACAACTGGAATTTTTTCTTTTTAAACTGTTCTCAGCTTAATTTTTGATACAAGGCATTGCTCTAGGGACCTGTGTGAACACTTGTCCACTTTGTGTTTTCACTGATCAGATAGCTACCTAATCTTTGGATCGTAAAAAGACCAGGTGTAAATGCCCTCCAAAACGCATTCAAAACTGTTTGCAATCCGATTACTCAAACCACTTCAGAAGTATAAATGCAGTTGTTTGTTCAATCCAATGTATGTAGGTTACTTCTTCCAAAACGGTTAAAAATATTAAGGTGCATGTGATTATTAGCCAGATAGCACAGCACTACTGAAAAAATGCTTATCCACAGATTTGGCCTGCCACAGATGAGGATCTCTTCATGAAGCAGATGATTCAGTTTTTGTCATGCGAACTCCAATGAATTTCCATATAGCACAGGAATTGAAGATCAGATTATATTCATTTTGTGAAGATACATTTAAGTGTCCAAATATGAATGAAACCGTTTTTACAACTGATAGCTATCTGATCTCTGAAACACATCAAGCAGCCAAGTGTTAAAGGCCCTCGAGTTCTTTTAAAGCAGTGCTGAGGGATGTGATCAGGGCATTATCCACTTGTATTTTGTTCTTTTGACTGTTATTTCTTGTCTCTGCTGCACCAGATGAAATCTATAAAGCAGCAACTCCCCCTCCTGGATATCTTGTGCTACCACATTTTTTGAGGAGCTGCTGAAATCAACTGGTTTGCAACTTTATAAAGACATATATCAGAGCGCAGCTCATCATGTCCCTTTTTACCACTTTCATTTTTTTTCAGTATGATTGTGCTGGTAAAACAACTTCTGGGATATTTTCTACTTCTGATATACGAGTGGAACATCAGCTCCAGAAAGCTTCTTCTATGAGGTGAGTGTCTTTGAGCAGCCTAATACCTGTTTTCTTATAGAAACCATTGAATCATCGGTATCTCCACATTTCAGCTGAGCTATATTTCATTTCACATTTCAGCTGACACAATTGAATCTAAAGTTATCTGTTCTTGAGTAGATGTCATTAGATATATTTGCACCAATTCTCTTTGCCAATTGGAAAAAAGGTACAAACAAAATCTAAGGCAGTAGTATATGTGTAGTATATTAATTTATGCTATTTATAGACAAAAACATACACTATTGATATTCACTATAAAAAATAAAAACGGAAAATGCCAGGACGCAATTTTCCGTTTATCTACTAATCTACCGGCCAATCTACTTCGAGTGAAACTAAAACAAGCCAATACACATTGGCGTGCAATCATTTGCATCAGCTGTGCGGCCCCCGGAGTGGGGCAGCGAGGTGGAACACAGAAACACGGCTCGGGAGGCTCTCTCTGGGAGGCGGCCCGTAGCGGTGTCTGAGTGTGCTGTGCAGCACTTACCTGGTTCCACGGGGCAGGAGGTGTAGGAGGCAGCTCGGTGGCACTCTCTGACCGCACTCTGCTGCCCGCTGGCGATAGAAGAGGCGGATGAGAGTTGAGAGGATTCTCTTCTCCCACTGCTCTCCGGACCCTCTTCGGACCCAGAGGTGAAAGAAACTGCTCTTTTATTGAAAATTTGGGTACCGCTGGTTTTATCCAAATAAAACGAAACAAAGGATTTCACCCATCAGGATTCCACCCGGCCCTCTTCCGGGGGAGGGAGCGATGCAGTCATCGTCTTCTGGAGAGCAGTCCCTTCCATCTCTGTGTCACCCGTCCTAGGGCCGCTTGCTTCTTGCTTTGCCGCCCTTTTTGGCGGGGGCCTGGACGGGCGGGGCGGCCTGCCTGCGACTGGCTCCACGGCACCGTTTAGATGGAGGCTGCTGCTGCGCCGTGGGAGCAGGGGCAGGCGCAGGAGGACGCCCCGGGCGACGAGCAGACTGAGGAGCCGCGGACGGTCGGGTGGAGGCAGCAGCTGACCGCCATGGCAGGATGTGTCTGATGGCCTCAGTCTGCTTCTGTGCAGCCGAGAACTGCTGGGCAAAGTTCTCGACCACATCGCAGAAGAGTCCGGTCTGGGACACGGGGGAATAAAGGAACCGGAGCTTGTCGGTCTCCCACATGTTGGCCAGACACAGCCAGTTCCTGGACCACTAGTGTGGACATCGCACGACCCACTGCCCGGGGGGTAACCTTCGTCGCACAAAGTTCCTGGAGAACTTGTGGATCGTGACCACCCTCGTGCAGTTCCTTCAGTGTCTTGGCCTGATGGACCTGCAGTAACGCCATAGCGTGCATGGCAGAGGTAGCTTCCCCACAGGCCTTGTAAGGCTGCGTCTCATTTCTCTGTCTTACCCTTTACCCTTACCCCTCCCCCTCGGTTTTGCACATTCATGTAAGGGGAAGTGGTGTCTCAATTCTCATTTTGATTAAGGGCTAGGGCCAAGGCGTAGGGCTATATAGCCCTTGAAACGAAGTTTGCAGAGGACCACACTTGAAAGAGAGGGGTAACAACGTAGGAATTTCTCAGAAGTGCCTCATTACTATTCCTTGATTGATTTTACCGGTGGACTGGTTTGATATTGGTAGAGCTAGCTTACTTATGCTACGTGATTCACCTATTCACACCTATTCTTGCGTCTGTTTTCTGAATTTTTATTTCTGTGTTGTGCTTAAAATACTGAATGTTTGAGATGTCGGTTGTGATGCAGGAAATTTGTGAAAGAGGTTGGTTTAGAGGTCAAGGTGACTGGACTTCAGGCTTCCAAAAAATGGGAGAATTTAAAAAAAAGTTAAAAAAAAAGTTATATGATGTCCAGTTTAAAATAATATCAACAAGCCGGTTGTTTATTGTGTGTGTCAGGAATTGAGGACTCCAAAAACCGGCTCAGGGACAGACCAGGGTGAGGTCACTGTTGCTACATGGCAGTACTATGGAGACATGCATGAGGTTTTGGGTGCCCGGCCTGCGATGGACCCCCCTGTGGTGGTGGCATCATTCCAACCAGGAGCAGAGAATCCCATGACAATCCTCATAGTAAATCTAATCAATTACCATGTAATTCATACTTTCATGAATTCCACTAACATCAGATTTGCAAACATTCTCTTTAAATTTCATGAGAAGATATTTGCTGAAAATTTCTAAAAAGTAACACGATTTGTCTTGTTTCTTTAGGATATTGTGGAGCCCTCCACCTCAGAGCTCTCCACCACAGCAGCATCCTGGACCCCTGACACAGGACCCAGTAGAATACCAACGAGTACCCCAGCAGCAACAAGTTCCAGACATCTAGGAGGAGGTCCAATCCTTTTATGGAGTACCTGATCGAGGAGGCCCTTCAGGAGCAAAGGCGCCATGAAGAGAGTGAGGCGAAGTCACAGAGGTTTTTAGACCTCTTTGAAAGAATGATTGAAAAGATGTGAAAAAAATTACCCTGTTCAATTGCACAACTGTTTACATATTAATGAAATATATTTATGTTTTAAGAGTTTATATCATTAACATTTGAATATGTACTATTGTTCTAAAAATTACCTGTTCAATTGCACAACTGTTTACATATTAATTAAATATATTTATGTTTTAAGAGTTTATATCATCTACATTTGAATATGTATTATTGTTCTAAAAATTACCTGGTCAATTGCACAACTGTTTACATATTAATTTAATATATTAAGGTTTTAAGAGTTTATATCATTTATATTTGAATATGTATTATTGTTATATTTACATATGTTGTAATATTTACTGCTGTTGAGCAATAAATGTTGTTCTTATAAGAAGGCTTTTCTAGATGTGGATAAATTCTACAGTAATACGAACCATAGTCACTATATGTAGTGTTTTTTAAAATATTTATTGCAAACAATTGTAGAAATCCCACTACACCCCACCCCAATCCACTCCTGGAACAAAAAATAATACCAAGGTAAGAACACGCCTACTCGTCATTAAAAACTTCCTTTCTTAGTTCTCAGGCTATTGTTTTAAAAAAAATGCAATAAGAAAATATGCAAAAATAACATTTATACAAAAATACAAACACACGAATGCCAACGGTGTAGAAATTGGGGCAAGACAGTAGAAGAAAAATATTAAAATACTATGAAATTCTTAAATATATTACATATATATAATTCTTATGAAGGACAATCAACAGTGCAACATGTCTCTTCATGTGGCCTGCACATCCCCGGAAACTTGGGTAGCCAATGCGTCTCGTTCAGCATTCCCTGACGCTTTGTTAAGTGCCATTGGTTCATGGGTAGGATGGGGGTCAAGATTGTCCCTGGCAATATCCTCGTCAGGATCCAGTGTGTCCCCATTGTCCAAGCACACATTGTGTAAGAATTCACAGGTAGCAATTACCTGAGGTGCAAAGGTAGGTTTGACTTCCAGTGCCCGGAACAGAGTTGACCTCCACCTTGTTTTCATTAATCCAAAGGCCCGCTCAATTATGCTGCGTGCCTTTGAATGGCTGTGATTCAAGCGTTGCTGCACTCGTCCACGTACTGGCTCTTTGTATGGTGTGAGCAGGCATATAGGGGTCTGGAGGCAGGGGTACCCACCATCACCCAATAATGTATCCCGGTAGGGGGTAACGTCCAGATGTGTAAAAGGAGCTGTTTTTCATCACACGTGTGTCATGGACTGAACCTGGGTAACCCACGAATATGTCCAGGAACCATCTGCATCACATATGGCCTGCAAATTGATGGAGTAAAAGCCTTTGTAGTTAAGGTAGTCTAGACTATGTAGTTCTGGTGGTTTAACCCGATTGTGTGTCCCATCTATCGCCCCTACAATGTTGTGGAATGCAAGGGTCCCTGATAGAGCCACATATCCTTGACCCACAGCTTGCAGCTCATGTTGTGGGAAGGAGATAGCTTTGTTTAAAATTGTTCCAAATATTCTGTGCCACCTTGTGTATTACTCGATATACTGTTGCCTTGGGGACATTGAAAACTTTTGCCACAACCCAGTAGGAGAGTCCGTGTGCCAACCAATAGGTATATTCAATTCAATTCAATTCAATTTTATTTGTATAGCGCTTTTCACAATACATATTGTTTCAAAGCAGCTTTACAGAAAGTGCATTTCAGAAATGTACAAAGAAAAAAATACAGTTAGTTAATCATGTAGTCATTTAGGGCATAACATATCGCCGGCGTTGAGTCGTCTCTTCACAGGCGTTTAGTCGTCTCATATATATATGAGTATATATGAGGACCTCGAGTTGATTTCTCCAGCCATGATCTTGATTCCTGTCTAGAAGCCTCTGCAGGCTTTATTTCAGCCTCTTCGTCACTCTGCAGTACAGAGGTGGACGATCGGCCAGTTGGTACAAAAAAAACCCATGTTCAAACCTTTAATAGGCCGAGTCAAAAGGTTACATCTACCCTCCCCAGTAAACCACACATAACTACTCTTGTACCCTCAGCTATGAAGCAAAGTCAATATAACAATTGGGTACATGATATTGACCATGATATTGAAACTATACATCACAAAATTAATGCATACGATGTCTTCGACTGATGGCACACAAGCGTGCAAAGATAAAGAGAGCCCAGGCAATCGATATTACAACCTGAGACGACGGCAACTTCGTTTTTTTATGTCAACGCTTGTCGCCTCTGTTGACGTAGCAGGCAGCTAGCCGCAAGGGAAGATGACGCAAACGGTAATCAAGTGGTGTCTCATTTCTTAGAGGAACATTCTTACCCCTACCCCCCTTCACTCGGTATCGAGGGGCAAGGGGAAGACGCAGACAAAGGGGTAGGGGAAGGGGAAGTGGTAAGACAGAGAAATGAGATTGGCCATAAGCCTTGCCGGTTAGGTCCGACAAGTACTTACAGGCCCAGGAAGGAAGACACGGTTCTCCGCGCCAAGTGGAGTTAGGGCACAGCTGCATAGCAACGGCCCGTTCCACTGGTGGGGTACGCATGTATCACTTAGCTGCCCTGCCATCAAGGGTGGTGAGGGAGGAAGAGCCACCGGAACGGTTTCTGGTAGTGAAAGGTGCCGTCCACGTTCCTGTGAGCTCCTCATGCACCTCCGGGAAGAAGGGCACTGGGGTGGGTTGCTGAGAACCAGCGCGCGCCACCCCGAGATACCAATCATCCAGCCTCGAGGGCACGGCACACGGTGGAGGGTTCCACACGAGCCCGATCCTGTTGGCGGTCTGGGAAAGCATGGCCATCATCTCTGGGTCCGACTCGGGGACCGCTGGCACACCCAAAGGCGGCAGCGGGTCAGAGCCGTCGTCCGTAGAGACTTCTGACCCACCCTCCGATGCAACGATCGACATCTGGTCGTCGCGGGGAGCACCAAAGGAAACGGCACACCTCGAGGATGGTCCAGCACGTTCAGTTGGTGGCTCGACTGCCTGCGGAGAATGAGAGGGGTGAGAGTTCCTAGGGGGTTGGTTCCCCTAAGGAAGCGCGCTCACGGTGATCCTCAGGTCACCCGTATCACAGCCCGCAGCAACCCTCTGGGGAGGGTTGGAACGAGGCAGAGGCACGGGGACTCCCCCCTTTGCAGGAACGAGAGTCTCGACCGCAGTTCCGAGATGGTCATCTTCCCACAATGGGTACATGACTAATCCATGAACCCTGCCTCAGTATGTTTGAGGCCCAGACACACCAGGCAGCGATCGTGATCATCCCGTAACCCCAGGTAACGACCGCATCCAGAAACACACAGATAGAACGTCATCTTGAAGAAGACGCAAACTATCTGTGTAAGCTCTTTTAGGAACTGCTCTCACAGGTAGCCACGCAGGCAGGGGAACAGTCACCGCGAACACAGACAGAAAAAATCAAGACTCCATCTGGAATATCTTCCCACAAGCTTTTTCATATAATGGGGGTATGAGATTTTTATTGATGTGCAATTTCAACATATCAAAAATTGGAAAAAAAATTGCACATCAATAAAAATCTCATACCCCCAATATATGAAAAAGCTTGTGGGAAGATATTCCAGATGGAGTCTTGATTTTTCAAATACCGATTAAGCCAATTTATTTTAAAAGTATAATTTAAAGATCTAAAGTCAATCAAATTCAAGCCACCTTTTGTCAGGATTCAGGCTCTAGATAGAGGTAAGTGATAAACATAAATGTATCTTTATTTAACTCAAAGGTAAGTATGCAGGGTTTCGGGAGTTCAACGGTGATCTCGAAGAGGATATATGTGGCAGGAATGCATCCAGGTGAGTGAATCCTCTTCTTAAGGAATAACGTGGCGGGTAACACAGATCAATAACTTGAGTTTTTCTCTCTTTTCAGATCGTGGATAGGCGTGATTCAGGAAGGATTCCAGGTGAGTAGATCCTTTGAAGTGCACTTGACAATGAGCTCACCAGTTCAGTGATACTTTCCCTTTCTCTTGCAGCTCATCCAGTGGGAAACGGGACTCGTGGCGGATTCCAGGAAACGGAGAACATGAGTCATGGAGCGGATCCTGGGAACATCAGAACAAGGACAACAAGGTTAGTTTCTTTCAGGTAAGTATACTTTACGTCCGCTGCTGAAGGATGGCTCAGAGTGAGACAAGTGGTGACTGGTAAGGGTCGTTCCTGTTGGAGGCTTGACAATGACTGGGAGTGAATCGGGTGCTTTTGTGCTGGCTGGGAAGTGAGTGCTGAGTGGAAACAGGTGCAGGTGATCAGTAATCTGGGGACAGTAATCTTTGCGTGGTGACATGTGAGGGATCTGATTGGCTCCTGACAGTACCCCCCCCTCCAGAGTCCGCGCCAGCGGACCTTGGACCTCGACGTCGTGGGGGTCTGCCTCTGGGTCGTGGTGCAGGTTTCTCGGGATGCTGAGCATGGAATTCTAGGAGCAGACTGGGATCAAGAACATCATTACGAGGTACCCAACTTCTCTCTTCTGGCCCATATCCCTCCCAATCAATGAGGTATTCTAACTGACCTCCCCGACGTCGAGAGTCCAAGATCTCCTTGATGAGGTAGATGGGCTCGGGTTCAACGGGTGGTATCGGGGGGTTTTCTTCGGGTTCGACCTCGTTGACTGACTGGGGAATCTGTGGATGATGGGGTTTCAGAAGTGAGACGTGAAACGTGGGATGGATACGGTATTCTGGGGGCAACCGGAGCTGTTTGTTTATTTCCCACTGGATAGGATTTACGAATAACCTCTCGGGTAGAATGGTCTCAGGTTGATCAACAGGGCTCTCAGGGGCATGGATACGGGAAAGAGCGTCTGCACGGGTATTCTTGGATCCTGGACGATAGGCAATCTTGAAATGAAAGCGTGTAAAGAATAACGCCCATCGGGCCTGACGTGGATTTAACCGCTTGGCATCTCTCAGGTATTGGAGATTCTTATGATCGGTTAGGACTAGAAATGGGTGTTTGGCTCCCTCTAGCCAATGTCGCCATTCTTCCAAGGCAAGTTTTACTGCGAGAAGTTCTCGATTTCCAATATCGTAGTTTGTCTCTGCTGGAGAAAACTTTTTGGAGAAGAATGCACAAGGGAGTGGCTTTGAGGAGAACTCGGAACATTGGGACAGGATTCCTCCAACCCCGGTGGTGGAGGCATCGACTTCCACCATGAATGGTTTTTCAGGGTCTGGATGGTGAAGCAAAGGGGCACTGGTGAAGGCAGATTTCAGAGCATGAAAAGCTTCCTCAGTCTCGGGGTTCCACTGCAGGATCTTAGGTTTTCCTTTTAGCAAGGAGGTCAATGGAGAAGTGAGAAGACTGTACTGGTTGATAAATCTCCTATAGAAGTTGGCGAACCCGAGAAATCTCTGAAGCTCCTTCACGGACTTGGGAGTTGGCCAGGACAGGACGGTCTCGGTCTTTTGTTGGTCCATCTCCACTCCTCGATCGCTGAGTATGTATCCCAGGAAGTCGATGGTGCTTTGATGAAAGGTACACTTCTCAGCTTTCAGGAACAGAGTGAATTCTCTGAGACGTTGTAGGACTAGAGACACATGTCTCTGGTGTTCGATTGGATTCTTGGAATAGATCAAGATGTCATCGATATAGACCAGAACAAACTTCCCTAGAAAGTCTCTGAGGATCTCATCCATGAAACTTTGGAAAACGGAAGGAGCGTTGACCAAACCATATGGCATGACAAGATATTCGTAGTGGCCAGCAGGGGTTATGAAAGCAGTCTTCCACTCATCTCCTCCTTTGATACGGATTAGATTGTACGCACTCCGTAAATCAAGCTTGGTGAACATCTTTGCCTCTCTGAGTTGTTCGAGAGCAGCAGGTATGAGAGGCAAAGGGTAGCTAAACTTGACAGTGACTTGATTCAAGGCTCTGTAATCAATGCATGGTCTTAAACCACCGTCTTTCTTGGCCACGAAGAAGAAACTTGCGGCGGCAGGAGATGTGGAAGGTCGGATGTAACCCTGATCTAAAGCTTCGTGGACATATTTCTTCATGGATTCTTGCTCTGGAATGGACAAGGAGTAAATCCGACCCTTGGGGAGGCGTGCATCAGGGATCAGGTCTATAGCACAATCCCATGGTCGATGAGGGGGTAACTTGGAAGCAGTGACAGGATTGAAGACGTCAGAGAACTTAGAATAACAGGCTGGGATATTAGTTGACAAGTTTTCCGTGGGACTCTCTATGGACGTGGAGTTAACTTTGAGCACTTGGGTCCTTGGGTTACTGGATGAACGGGATACTGGATCGTTGATCTCTGGACATTGACATCCCCATTGCAGGATTTTCCCAGACGTCCAATCAATGGTGGGTTGGTGATGGACGAGCCATGGCCGACCAAGGATGAGATCTGTTTGGCTGTTTAGCAACACAAATGGTTCAAACCACTCTTGGTGCGTCTCTCCCACACACAATTGAATAGGACCAATCTGGGTAGTAACGTTCGTCTTGTTAATTAACTCACCCGTTACAGCGTAGATGGCGTAAGACTTGGGAGTGTTGATCTCTCGCAGACTGAGCCTCTTACAGAGTTCTCAAGAAATGAAGTTTCCCGCGGACCCTGAGTCGATGATAGCTGTTACAGAGATGTGTTTTTCTTGAATCTTTAATATCACAGGAATCGTGAGTGGTGCTGAGACAATGGGTTGATTAAAGACTGAGCTTACCATCATTTTCCCCGGTCGAATTGGGCAGTTAAGTCTGAAGTGACCCTTGGTACCACAGTACATACATAACTTCATCTCTCTTCGACGAACACGTTCAGCCTGAGAAATTTTTGAAGTGTCGACTTGCATCTCTTCAACTTGATTTTCTGGATTGAGATTCTTGGGATTCTGAAAAGACACAGGATGGTGATGAGACTGATCAGCGTAACAACTCAAAGATCGTTGATGGACTCGCTTGGCTTGCTGAATGAATTTCTCAATTCCTAAGCTGTCATCATAGATCGCCAGTTGGAGGCGCAAAGCTGGGTTTAAACCTCGACGGAAAACAGAAATCAGAGCTCTCTCATTCCATCCACTATTTGATGCAAGTGTGCGAAATTCCACAGAATACTCAGTCAATGACTTCTTTCCTTGACGTAATTGTAGGAGCTGTTCTCCAAATGAGGAATCATCCGCGGGTCGTCCGAAAACTTCCTTAAAATGTTTGACAAACTCTTGAACTGACGCAACCACTGTGGATTCCTGCATCCATAACGCCTCTGCCCACCTCAGAGCTGCTCCAGAGAGTTGCTGAATGATAAATGCCACTTTCGATCTCTCATTGGGATAGAGCTGAACTTGCTGTTCCAGAGCTAGCGAACACTGGAGTAAAAATCCGTTGCAGTCCTCCTCCCGGCCAGAGAAGGGCGCTGGGCGCGACGGGGGAGTTGCAAAGCAGGTAATCGAAGAAGCGGCGCTCGCGGAAGTTCTCACTGGAGTAAACATGGGTTCTGTCGGAGGATCGGTGGTAGGTGTGGAGCTGGTAGCAACAGCGGGCTGTCCGGAATCCATCTCTCACCTCTTTCTGTTGTTAGGTCAAGCCTTCTGTCAGGATTCAGGCTCGGAGAAGGGGTAAGTGATAAACATAAATGTATCTTTATTTAACTCAAAGGTAAGTATGCAGGGTTTCGGGAGTTCAACGGTGATCTCGAAGAGGATATATGTGGCAGGAATGCATCCAGGTGAGTGAATCCTCTTCTTAAGGAATAACGTGGCGGGTAACACAGATCAATAACTTGAGTTTTTCTCTCTTTTCAGATCGTTCGTGGATAGGCGTGATTCAGGAAGGATTCCAGGTGAGTAGATCCTTTGTAGTGCACTTGACAATGAGCTCACCAGTTCAGTGATACTTTCCCTTTCTCTTGCAGCTCATCCAGTGGGAAACGGGACTCGTGGCGGATTCCAGGAAACGGAGAACATGAGTCATGGAGCGGATCCTGGGAACATCAGAACAAGGACAACAAGGTTAGTTTCTTTCAGGTAAGTATACTTTACGTCCGCTGCTGAAGGATGGCTCAGAGTGAGACAAGTGGTGACTGGTAAGGGTCGTTCCTGTTGGAGGCTTGACAATGACTGGGAGTGAATCGGGTGCTTTTGTGCTGGCTGGGAAGTGAGTGCTGAGTGGAAACAGGTGCAGGTGATCAGTAATCTGGGGACAGTGATCTTTGCGTGGTGACATGTGAGGGATCTGATTGGCTCCTGACACCTTTCTTGTAATAGTTTAGAATAACCGATTTCTTAGTGGTTCATAGTGGTTTTTATTTTTCCAGACAAAGTCTGTCAGATCTCTATCAATCAATTTACTTGTGGACTTATCAACATAAAGAGATTAGGCCGCATACGAGAGACCTGAAAGCCCCTCGACCTTGGTGAGCAAAATTCTTCCTTTAATAGATAGATCCCTTTGAAGCCAGCAATTAAGTTTTTTCTTTGTTTTAGCAATAATCGGATTAAAATTTGTTGCACATCTATTTTTATCTTTAGTTATTTCTATACCAAGATATTTTACAGTGCTTTTAACAGCTATGCCACATATTGAAAAAACACTAAACTTTTTAATGAGAAATAATTCACATTTATCATTATTCAGACTTAGACCAGAAGCTATGGGGATTTGAGAAGAGTCTTCTAAAAACAACGCTGTGTCATCAGCTAATTGACTAATGATTAATTTTGTAGTTCCAACAGTGATGCTGTTTAGGTTGCTCCTTGTAATATGCAAATTAAGAAATTGTACTGCAATTAAAAATAAATAAGGAGACACTGGACATCCCTGTCGAACACCACGATCAAGGAAAAACCTGGGAGATGTACCGTTTTGTAGTTTAATAGAACTATTTCCATTTACATATAATTTTAACCATCTTACAAAAAAAAAATCACCAAATCCTATTTTTTAAAGTGCTTGAAATAAAAAAAACGTGTTCTAAAGTATCAAAAGCTTTGTAATAATCTAAGAAAAATTAAACAGTCATTATTAATTATCAGAATAATCTAAAGTGTCTAATAATCTTATATTGTTAGATATTTGTCTATTTTGTGTAGTAGGAGGGAATTTCCCTTCCCTTGTTTGCGTCATGACCCTTATATGGGATGGTCTGGATGAGGTAATTAGGGGCTGGAAAACTGTTCCCTGTCGAATCCTGGTCGGACAAACACACACGTGGGTGGAGAGTCGAAGGAGTTTTGGCGGGTTAGCATCAACTGTGCTGAGACTGGAGAAGATTGATGCAGGTAGTATGGATGATGAAGATGATTCTTCAGTAATTGATAGTGGGGGATGGTCACAGATTACTGATGCATCAAAGAAAAGGAAAAATAGAGATTCTGAGTCAGATGACAACATTACAAGAGTAGTAGGAATAAACAAAACAAGGAAAATGGAGGTAGAATACAAAGTAATGGTTGCATTTTCTGGAACAGTCGAAAACATCAATAATCCAATGAAGCTTACAAAAATAATCAAAAAATCAATTGGAAATATTAAATCAGCAAGGTATCTATCAAACAACCGTGTCCTCCTTTTTTGTGTTGACAAAAAGCAACAAGAGATTGCATTGATGATTAAAGAGCTAGGAGGTAAAGCAGTCAAATTTTATGTACCGGGAGAACTTGATAATCTTAAAGGAGTGATCATGGGGGTACCTTTATCTTTATCTGATGAGGTTTTAAAGGAACAGATTACAAACGAAATTGCGACAGAAGTGAAGCGTCTGCTTGCCAGTAGAAATGGTAAAAAAGAAAGTAGTACTACTGTTGTACTAACTTTCAATTGTAAAAACTTACCGGAACGTGTTAAGATTGGATATATGTGCTATACGGTCCGGCCGTTTGTGAGACCAGCATTGAGATGTTTTAATTGTCAAAGATTGGGTCATGTGGCAACAGTATGTAAGGGGAAAAAATGCTGCAAATTTGGTGGAGAACATGACTATGGGCAATGTAGAGAGGGGGTCGAACCCAAATGTTCTAATTGTGGAGGACCACACAGTGCAGCGTTTCTAGGTTGTAAAGCTCAAAAAGAAGCTACGGAAGCAATGAAACTTAAAACAGTACAGAACATATCATATGCTCAAGCAGTCAAGCAAGTACAAGTGACTAATGGAAATTTGAGGGAAAATAACATAACCAATCTAAAGATACTTGTAGTCATAAGTGTCTTGAGGACGGAAACATGCTTGTGGTAAACAAAATTAATTTTGTTGCTTTTATACCAGAGGTCATTAATTATTCAGCTCAAACAGACAAAAGAACAGAAAAGCTGAAAATTATTATATCTGCAGCTGCCCAACATCTGGGTATTACTGAAGTTTCAGTTGAACAGATTCAAACGATACTTGGACAAACTGAAGGAACAGCAAGGATGGGTGATCCTTTGGGAAGTCAAAGAGGTAAAAATAAAATATGAAAATTTTACAGTGGAATGCTCGAAGTTTGATTGCGAATGGACAAGAATTTAAAAGATTTGTTTATCAGCTAGCAGTCTTACCAGATATTATATGTATTCAGGAGACTTGGCTCCGTCCGCAATTAAATTTTAGCATTCCTGGCTACAAGTTGGTTAGAAAGGATAGAGTTGGTACAAACGGTGGAGGATGTGGTACATTTGTTAAAGATGGGGTGGCTTTTAGAGAAATAATAGATGCTCCAGGGGAATGTGTGATTGTGGAAGTTTGGACACAGGGAGGGGGAATAAAGGTGGTAAACTTTTATAATCCTTGCTAGCAGTTAATTTTAGATTAACTAAACACAAGAATCAAGGCTGGGGACAAGTTGATATGGTGTGGGGATTTTAATGCACATAATTCACTTTGGGGAAGTTTATGCACAGATAATAATGGTAGAATAGTAGAAGATTTTATGGAGGAATATGCTTTAGTGTGTTTAAATAATGGGAAGGGTACTAGATACAATATAAGGGATTCATCAACTTCTTGTATAGATCTAACTATAGTCTCTGGAGCTATAGCTTTAGAATGTCAATGGGAAGTTTTAAAGCAATCAACATTGGGAAGTGATCACTTTCCAATAACAAGTGATGTTGGATTGAAAATTTATCAACAAAATAAAATAATGCAAAATAGATGGAGGTTTGATAAAGCTGATTGGGATAAATTTAACAGTTTTTGTATTGATGGAATGGACAATTATAGCTTAGAAGATGATATAGACTTGTGTTCTGACAGATTAAATGCAATTATTATAAATGCAGCTGAACAATCCATTCCTAAATCAGAAGGTAAAGGCAGGTTGAAAATTGTTCTATGGTGGAATGATGAATGCACTAAAGACGTTAAAGTTAGAAATAAGGCTTTTAGAGATCTAAAGAAAACCTTAATACCTATTACTTTAATTATATATCAGAGGAAACTGGCTCAGGCAAGGAAGATAATAAAAGCAAGCTAAAAGGAAATATTGGCAATCACTCTGTTCCATAATAGGTAGGGAAACCCAACTAGGAGAAGTATGGAGGGTCCTTAAAAAGATGGTTGGTGTTTATAGAACTCAGAATATTCCAGTCTTAGGAGATGAAGGGAAAACAGCAGTGACGCAAGAAGATACAGCGGAAATGTTAGCTTCCACCTTTCAAAAGGCAGGATAAGTTCAGATAACCTAGGAACTAATTATAAGAGAAGGAGAGAAATTTTTTTTAAACTACATCAAGATATTTATTAAAAAAAAACTGATAGTCAAACAGCTTTGGATGCTGCCTTTAATATGTGGGAACTTAAAAGAGTATTAATGAGGGTAAGAAGTACTGTGTCACGACACACACGAGAGAGACAGTAGATCCAAGTGCAGTGAGATATTTATTGGGTAATCCGTGAAACGTAATCCAGTCCAGGCAAGGGTCAAATACCATACAAGCAATCCAAACAAGAACAACGAACACAAGGAACAGGCAGGAACAAACCAAGAAGTGTGAGACATTAACAACGACTCCTTACACATACTAACACAGACAGGGAATATATACACATATCTAACAAGACTAACACAGAACAGCTGGGAACAATGATTACGGGGAACCGCTGAGTGCAATGAACTGATGAGTGACAGTGACAGACAGAATGCTGGGAATTGAAGTCAAATGTGAAGGACACCGTGAAAACGAGGACCTCTAGTGATAAACAAGGGAACACAACCAGACACTGTGACATAACCCCCCCTCTACGGAGTGGCTACCAGACGCTCCACGACAACACTAAAACATGACACAAGAGTTCAGGAGGGAGGTGGAACGGTGGAGGATCAGGGGGAGGGATGGTGGGCCAGGTCCGTGAAGGGAGACAGGAACAAGGGGTGAGGGCTTAACCGGGGACCAGGGCAAAACAGAGAGTCCATCGGGCATCCAGGGCGAAACACAGAGTCCATCGGGCGGCCAGGGCGAATCACAGAGTCTATCGGGCGGCCAGGGCGAAACAGAGAGTCCATCGGGCGGCCAGGGCAAAACAGAGAATCCTTCGGGCGGCCAGGGCGGTGAAGACCCCTCGGGCGGCCAGGGCGGTGAAGAACTTTCGGGCGGCCAGGGCGGTGAAGACCATTCGGGAGGCCAGGGCGGTGAAGAGCCTTCGGGCGGCCAGGGTGGTGAAGACCCCTCGGGCGGCCATGGCAGAGGCTCTGGAACAGACACTGGCACTGGCTCCGGCTCAGGAATAGCAGACACCGGCTCTGGAACAGCAGACACCAGCTCTGGAACAGACGGCACCGGCTCCGGCTCTAGAACAGCCACTGGCTCCAGCTCTGGAACACACACTGGCACTGGCTCCGGCTCAGGAACAGCAGACACCGACTCTGGAACAGCAGGCACTGGCTCCGGCTCTGGAACAGGCATTAGCTCAGGAACAGACACCGGCTCAGGAACAGACACCGGCTCAGGAACAGACACCAAAACTGTAACAGCCACAAGAACAGACACAAACACAGAAACAAACACTGGTTCAGGAACAGGCGCTGGCTCCGGCTCAGGTACAGTAGACACAGGCTTCGGCTCTGGAACAGGCACTGGCTCTGGCTCCAGCTCTGGATCAGCAGACACTGGCTCCGGTTCTGGAACAGCAGACACTGGCTCCGGCTCTGGAACAGCAGACACTGGCTCCGGCTCTGGAACTGCAGACACTGGCTCCGGCTCTGGGACAGCAGACACTTGACTCGGGACCACTGGACTCGGGACCACCGGCACTGGGACCACCGGAACTGGGACCACCGGACTCGGGACCATTGGAACAACAGCGGGCTGCACTGGGACGCCCTCCAAAATGACCGCATGCTGTACAGGGACGGCCTCTGAAATAACCGCATGCTGCACAGGGACGGCCTCCAAAACGACCGCACGCTGCACAGAGACGGCCTCTGAAATGACCTTTGTAAAACTTTTTTTTTAAACTTTTTTTACTCTTCGCCTGTAGTCTTACAGAAGCCTCATTTGGTTTGCACCCCTGGTCTGTTAACGAAATATAAATCATTTATAGATCTGCCTTGGATGCCTCCACATTCCGAAGTTGTCTCAAGAGATGGGGGATACATTTCCGTAATTGTAAAGTCTGAGGAGGATCTGACAACTCTGTTGGAAAACCAACCACACTCAAGGTAAAATAACTAAAAAACAAGCTTATAGAATGCAAGAAGACGTGTTTGTGTGTGCGTGTGTGTATGTGCCAGGGTTATTATAGTTTTGCATTTTTCATTAGTTTTATTTTTATTTCGTTTTGACTTTTTGTTTTCAAATTCAGTTTAGTTTTAATTATTTTTTAAAGTGGGTTTGCTAGTTCAGTTTATTTTTTATTTTTTGAAAATGCTTAGTTTTAGTTTAGTTTTTATTAGTTTTAGTGTTAGTTTTAGTTTTTTTGGGTTAAGGGAGAATTTGACAAATGATGTATATATTTGCCTGTTGAAAACATTGCATTACAAAAAAAAAATGTATTGTGTATTGACATGATTAAAATCTTGCATTAAGGCCTGTTTCTATTTCATAATTCCACTTGTAATAGCAGTATTGAGTCTAATTAGTCGTTACTGCTTGAATCACCTAAAGAAGAAACATGAACTGGTTAACTGGAGTTTACAGGAAGTTTACTTTTCTGCAATACAATAAGTAGGCCTAACTTTATCGAGGTAAAGGTTTCCCCGCTGTCACCAGACGTAGGTCTAGGAGTGGAGAGAAGAGTGACAAAATCACGGTAGGGCTGTGCAAACAAAGTAGGCTATCTGTCTAGCATTGCCATGTCAGTGTATTGATTGATTCATATTCCCTTCATAGTTTGTAAGAGATATTTCAGGTTGGATGTATTTAATAAACTGAGCGAAGCCTATTCATCTGTTAATATGAAACACGACTTGGCCATTGTAATTAAGGCTACAGCACATCTTGTACAACTTAAACCCATGGTAGCTAGGTAACGATAAACAAACTGAAAGACCGCAATTCCTGATTTCGCTTTCGTTCACTAAACAAAGACTATGGAAATTAAACATCACTTTTCCATCAAAAAACGTGTTGTATTCTTTGCATCCCATTTCCTGTAACTTTCTTATTAACTCATTCCTTTCCTGTTCATACCTAGGACAAAATAACAACACATGCTCAACTGTTTCCTTTACTTGGCATATTTCGCATGATCCTGTACCATGTTTCCCTATAATATGAAGAAATTGGAATGAATTTAAAACAGGAAGACATTTCTATAATATACATAATACGGTAAGTCTAAGTATTTTAACACAAAATTTAAATCGAGACGATCAGGTTATTTTAACAAGACTAAGGATGGGACATAAGAAACTTCATATTTTTTCTTTGTTTGTTTCTTTCGGTTCCCGTCAAGGCTGAGCGCGCCAAGGGGGAGGCTTGTCACTTGGGGTGAAACACATTTGCCGGGAGTGTGGAGCACCAGGGTGGAACACGTTTTCCCATTTTTTTGTTTGCTGTGCACACTTAAGTGGTTGAGAGCACTTTTTTTTTTACAGCTAGGTTGCCACCCCCAAGGTAAACTTTAGCCTTGTTATTTTTTGTTATTAACTTATTTCCTTTGTCTTATTTTGTGGGAATGGTATATTTCTTTGTTTGTGAGGTTTGATGTGATTTTGTGTTTGGATCAAGTATGCCGTGAGGAATGTCTTTTGTTTTAACATGATGTTAATTTTATTGTTCAAATAAACGTGTCAGTATTAATATCGTGCTTAAACGATGCCAGTAGAATGGATTTCTTAAATAAATAAAATTACTAGTTTTTTCATTGTACGAAGCGACTCTGTCTTTTCACTGCACCACCGAACCCGAGTTCCTTTCTTTACTTCCTTGGGTGAAATTCCCGAGGTGGCTTAGTCAGTGCTACTTGAATTAAGATATATTGAACGTATCGGCCATGTTACAAACTGGCGTAGTCGGCAGGGTGGTTGCATTGTAAAAGCAGAGTTGTGGATTTTGATATTTTCAATTGGTTAAATTTTTGTTTGGAGTTTTATTTTTTTTATTTTTTTTGGCGTATTGTAAAACAGCAGCCGACTCTGACTCTGAGGTGATGCCCAAGCCCTGGACTAATTGAGGTCCCTTCTGAACGAACGCCTTCCCTGGGTTTTCTACGTGTAGTGTTTTTTTTCTCTCTTTTCTTTTGTCTATGTTCTGTTTTAGTCATGGAGGAAGAACTGATGCAACTTAGAGACATTGTGCTACAACTGAGAGCTGAAAATGAACGTCTTCGCCAGGAGCCAGCAGCAACGGTGTCAACAGAGTCGATTCCGGCCCTCTGCGACAATACTGCAGTAAGACCATCTACAAGCATGGCTGCGGAAGGTATTAGAACTGCTACTGAGAGACTTGTTCTTATCCCACGGGATAGAAAATGCCCTATGTTTCGAGGTAACTCTGGTATGAATATTGACGAGTGGGTGGAGGAGGCACGTGCATGCATGCGAGCTCGTCACTTGGCTCCTGTTGATCAAGTTTTTTTTTTGGTTGATCACTTGGAAGGTGAGGCCAGGGATGAAATTAAATACCGTTCAGATGCAGAGCGGGGAGACCCAGAAATTATTATTAAGATCTTGCAAGAATTGTATGGCTGTTGTCAATCATATGTTGCATTACAGGAGGCTTTCTTTTCCAGGAAACAGCAAGAGGGGGAGAGTCTTCATGAGTTTTCTTTGGCTCTGATGCGCCTTCTGGATATGGTAAAACGTGTTGCACCAGCGGGCACGTTGAATTTTGAGGTGCTATTACGTGACCAATTTATTAAGCATGTTTCTGATTGTTCTCTCCGCAGAGAGTTAAAACAACTAGTGCATAGTCGGCCCGCAAGCACCCTGTTGGATGTCAGAGGAGAGGCCATTAGGTGGGAGCGGGAGGCGCAACAAATTTAAAGTCCTCCTGCCCCCATATAGAAATTCTTATGGGTGGACTTAAGGTGTCCTGTTTATTGGACATCGGCTCCATGGTGTCTACCGTCACCGAGAGTTTCTTTTTGCAACACTTTAAGACAGGGAGTTTGCAGGCTTGCCGGTGGCTTCAGCTTAAGGCTGCTAATGGTTTGCCCATTCCTTACTTGGGTTATCTAGAATTGGATGTTTTCTTGTGTGGTAGGGTCATACCTGGTTGCGGCATACTTGTAGTAAAATATCCTCCCGGGGGTATTAGCATCCCGGGGGTCCTTGGGATGAACGTAATTAGCAAATGCTATTTACTTTTGTTTTTTCAACATGGACCGGCTCTATTTGAGTTACCAACCACGTCTCAGGCACCTGGTCATGTGTTCCAAGCCTTACAACAGTGTTATCAGGCAGGTGTTAAACCCCTCCCTGATGTGAAGAGTGTTGTTAAACTAAGTCAGGGTAGGGTCCAGCGTATTCCAGGGGGTGTGACCAAGTTTGTCAGGGCGACATGTGCAGATCACTTGTCTGGTAGTACTGCTTTATTTGAGCCTCTCGACTCTGGCTTGTTGGGTAGCTTGTTGGCATCTCCCTCTTTAGTGCGGGTGTTCGGGGGTACAGTTTATGTTCCTATGGTAAATGTTGGCACTACTGATGTTCTGCTCTACGCTCGCACCCAATTAGGTTATTTGCGTGGGGTGGATGTGGTCAGTCTGCCTGAGGGCGTAGCTGAGTTGAGGGTTATTGAAGTTGCGGGTTCATCTCCCAGCTCAGTTTGTAGCCAAATAGATGCCCTTGATTTATCTAACCTTATCAGAGAGGAGGCCCAACATGTAAGGGCATTGTTGGTTGAGTACAAGGCAGTGTTTTCAGCTCATGAGGGAGATTTGGGCTGTACTAGTCTTATATCCCATGAAATCCCCCTGTTAATTGACGTTCCGGTTCGGCAACACTATAGGCGGTTACCACCATCTGAGTATGAGGTTGTTAAAGCCCATATAAATCAACTGCTGGAGACGCAGGTTATTAGGGAGAGCTGCAGTCCCTATGCGTCCCCCATTGTGTTGGTGCGGAAAAAGGATGGTAGCCTTCGCCTCTGCGTGGACTACCGTCAATTAAATAAAAAAACTCGTAAAGATGCTTTTCCGTTACCACGCATTGAAGAATCGTTGGATGCTCTTTCTGGGGCCCATTGGTTCTCTACTCTCGACTTAGTCAGCGGTTACAATCAGGTTCCGGTGGCAGAGAAGGATAAGCCAAAACAGCCTTCTGTACTCCTTTTAGATTATTCGAGTTTAACCGTATGCCTTTCGGTCTCTGCAACGCCCCAAGTACTTTCCAGCGCCAAATGCAACGCTTCTTTGGAGAACAGCATTGTCAATCCCTCTTACTTTACCTCGATGACGTTGTGGTTTTCTCTTCTTCCATTCCACAGCACCTGGAACGATTAGAGGGGGTGTTAAGCCGACTGGGACAGGAAGGACTCAAAGTCAAGCTGGAGAAGTGCACCTTCCTTAAGCAGGAGGTTGGCTATTTGGGACATGTGATCTCCAGCTCTGGCGTCTCTACGGACACGGGGAAAAACGAGGCGGTGGCCCAGTGGCGATGTCCAAGCCAGGTGTTGGAGCTGCGTTCATTCCTTGGCTTCAGCAGCTACTATCGGCGCTTCGTGGAGGGCTTTGCGAAGATAGCCGCACCCCTTCATAAGTTAGTGGCAGAGTTGGCTGGTACGAGGGCTCTGAAAAGGACCGGACAAGGACTGGCAGGGGCCTGGACAGAGGCCTGCGAGCAGAGCTTTGAGGGATTGAAAGCTAAACTTACCTCCACCCCAGTATTGGCTTATGCCAATTTCACACTACCCTTCATCCTGGAAGTAGATGCTAGCCATAGTGGCTTGAGGGGAGTTTTGTCGCAAGAACAGGATGGCAAAGTCCGGCCAATAGCCTACGCAAGTTGTGGTCTTCGTCCCCCTGAACGTAACATGCTTAATTATAGTTCAATGAAATTAGAGTTTTTGGCCCTGAAATGGGCAGTTACCGAGAAGTTCCGCGAGTATCTCTTGGGACAAAAGTGTATTATCTACACAGATAATAACCCCTTGAGTCATCTTGCCTTGGCTAAGTTGGGGGCAACAGAGCAGCGATGGGTGGCCCAATTGGCATGCTTCGACTACGAAATTCGATACCGGTCTGGAAGAGCAAATAGGAACGCGGATGCGTTATCCCGACAGTATCCACCAGAGAATATCACCACCTCTGTTCCGGAACTGCTCCAACAGACCGGAGTGGTACCATCATCTCAGGTAACCCAAACGGCCATCTTCGCTTTACCCCATCACTCTGCCTCTGATATATGTTCTCTCCAGTGGTCAGACCCGGATATTCAAACGATTTGGACCCTTCGGAAACAGAAGATGTACTCTGGTTTAATGATGCGTCAAGCACTATCCACCCAGACGTTGGCGTTATTATGGCACTGGGATCGTCTGGTGGAGATGGATGGGGTATTACATCATCGCACTCTTCGACCTAATGGGGGTGAGGAGGTGTTTCAAGTAGTTCTACCAGCAGTGTTGAAGCAAGATGTACTTATCCAGTTACACCATGACCATGGGCATCAGGGGGTGGAACGGACAATGGAGTTGGTCCGTCAATGCTGCTTTTGGCCGGGAATGGCGGCGGAAGTAAAGCGCTGGTGCCAAGAGTGCGCGAGGTGTCAAGTGGCGAAGTTTACGAATCCCGCTGCCCCTAGCTTCATGGGACATCTTTTGGCTTCACGGCCCAATGAGATTTTGGCTATGGACTTTACCGTATTGGAGCCCTCACATAACCGCCTAGAAAATGTGCTTGTCATGACAGACATTTTTAGTAAGTTTACAGTGGCCATACCTACCCGGGACCAGAGGGCCTCTACTGTGGCCCAGGCTCTCGTGACAGAGTGGTTTTGCAAGTTCGGTGTGCCTAGTCGTCTCCACTCCGACCAGGGTCGTAGTTTCGAGGGCAACCTAATTCAACAGCTTTGCCGTCTGTATGGAATTACACGGTCACGTACCACACCGTACCACCCCGCTGGCAATGGTCAATGTGAGCGTTTCAATAGGACAATGCATAACTTGCTGCGCACCCTACCTGCCTCAAGAAAAAGAGACTGGGCCTCCTGCCTTCCGCAGTTAGTCTTCTGTTACAATACAAAAACGGTAGACTTCTTGTTGGGCAGAGTACGGGAGTCGGGGACTGGTACGGTACATGACTGGATTCAGGAACATGAGACCCGACTGCAGGTCGCATTTGAGCGGGCGCGAGAGAGACTGGCAAGTGCTGCTGGATGCCGCAAGGACTATCACGATAAGAGGGTGAAGGAAATGCCACTATCTGATGGTCAACGCGTTTACCTGTGTAATGTTGGGGTAAGGAGCCGGAACAAAATTCAAGATCTGTGGAGCTCTGTTGATTATCAGGTGCTGAAGGTACCCAAAGATAAGGGAGTGGTGTACACGATCGCACCTGTGAACGATCTTGGGAAGGTACGACATGTACATCGGACGATGCTGAAAGCACAACTGCAGCCAGAGCCCCAAAACACTCCTCAGGATTGACCATCCACAACAGTGGAGCCAGCCCAGGAGGATGTTAATGAGGAGGATTTGTGGCTGGTATTACCTGCCAGTTCGAATGATCCCAGTTCAAGTGCTGGCCCTGTGAGAGATTCTCCTAATCTGTCGACAGTAACAGAGGTCGCAGGGTGGCCTCTGGTTATGCCAGATGCCCAGGAGGCAAGCCCGTTGACTCCTCCTACTGTCCTAAATGACCATCCAGGTCCAACCTTGCCTGAGGAGACCCGACCATCCTTACGACGGACGGCTCACTTGACTGCTAGGCAACATTCCAATTTGTACCGTCTTCCTCAGACCGTACAGGGGGGCGCTGGTGGGACTGTTTGCTCTTCCAGGGTTGCATCTCAGGTCGTTCCAGCTTTGTTTAGGCCCTGGCGCTAGCCAGGTTAGACGTTAGTTTAGCTAATAATTCTGTCTCTACTTTTCATATTTGAGTCGACCTACAGTCGGGGTGCCGATAAAAGAAGGGGGGGGGATGGAATGTAGTAGGAGGGAATTTCCCTTTCCTTGTTTGCGTCAAGACCCTTATATGGGATGGGCTGGATGAGGTTATTAGGGCCGGTGTAGATAGGAAGCCCTAGAACATAGGCTTGGTCATATCCGCCCCTCTTTCTGTTACGGGGATCACTATAGTCGAGTGATTGCTGTAGCTGTTTCGACGACGTGCCCTCGGAGTTGCGTCAAGCGCTCATTTGAAAGCTTAAGGTATGTCGGCTATCTTAATATGTTGTGGTGTGCGTTCTATGGTGTTAGTTGAGTTTAATGGGGGATATTGTGTGTTTTATCAGAACATCCGCGAATGCATCCTGACATCGCGACGTGCGTGTAATTTTTGTTTGGTATGTATGATTTAGGGAAGGTTTTGTATTCCTTGACTGAAATAAATCATTGCTTGATTGTTGTTTTGTTTTGCAGTCTCTTGCGTACCACGTGGTGGTCAACTCAGGTCGTGCTGCTGTTTTTCATTATTAGTTATTTTTGCTGTCTGGTGTAATTGGATATTTTTCCAAAGTTTAACTTTAGTAGGGTTTTTTTTTTGGATTTGGTTGTGTTTTTCTTTTTGTTTTGGGTTATTTTGTTGTTTTTGTTTCTGCGTTGGTTGACCAGTGTGATTGGGCCGTAGGCCGTGTGGTGTAAATATCACCGCGTGTAGTGGCCACCTAACCACCAACCACCTCGGTATTTAGTGGTCCTCAACGTTGACGAGGTAGGGCTTATTAGCCGTGCACCAACTAATGCAGTCAACCATTTTATATTTTTGTTTGAACTATGTTGTGATGATTGTGTAATTGTACTTTTCCCACTATTTTTTCTTTCTTTGTTGCTTTCGGTTCCCGTCAAGGCTGAGCGCGCCAAGGGGGAGGCTAGTCACTTGGGGTGAAACACATTTGCCGGGAGTGTGTAGCACCAGGGTGGAACAAGTTTTCCCATTTTTTTGTTTGCTGTGCACACTTAAGTGGTTGAGAGCACATTCTTTTTTTTTACAGCTAGGTTGCCACCCCCAAGGTAAACTTAAGCCTTGTTATTTTTTTTGTTATTAACTTATTTCCTTTGTCTTATTTTGTGGGAATGGTATATTTCTTTGTTTGTGAGGTTTGATGTGATTTTGTGTTTGGATCAAGTATGCCGGTAGGAATGTCTTTTGTTTTAACATGATGTTAATTTTATTGTTCAAATAAACGTGTCAGTATTTATATCGTGCTTAAACGATGCCAGTAGAATGGATTTCTTAAATAAATAAAATTACTAGTTTGTTCGTTGTATGAAGCGACTCTGTCTTTTCACTGCACCACCGAACCCGAGTTCCTTTCTTTACTTCCTTGGGTGAAATTCCAGAGGTGGTTTAAAATAATTAAAATATTTTGAATGTATTGGCCATGTTACATTTGCATAAAGCTAGACTGTGCTTCATCAACAATAGAATGTAATACTCCTTTTAATCTTTTGGCTAATACTGAAGCAATTATTTTATTTGTTCATCGTTTATTCATTGTTTAAATGAGTTATTGGACGCCAATTATCTATTAAAGTAATGTTTTTATTTGGTTTGGGAATTAAAGTGATCAACCCTTGGCATAATTTAGGAATAGACGATTTGTGTATGCTTTCCTTAAAGACATTTAATAAAAAAGGAGCATGTTTTCACTAAATACATGATAGAATTCTGACGTTAGACCATCTGTACCAGAGGATTTATTTGTTTTTAAATATTTAATGGGCCACTTCAGAGTCCGTCTATGGAGAGTCTTGGCACTTCCTATTAGCGCCGTTGTACAGTATATCATCTTGGTTGCAGTTCCATTAGAATTCCACTGGAGGTGATCGCGGGCAAGTGCAGAATGAATGGGAGTCTATGGAGCTAGACGGCTAAATGTATCCCTTTCTCCTGCTTGTCATTGAATCACTGTAGATTTTATTGTTGATTCCGCAAGTTCAATATAGATTATAGACCAAAAGTCGAATGAACGAGTACTTATGTCCTTTCGATTTCTTACAGCTTAGGTCGTTGTTGGCCGGAACACGCTAGCATTCTGCTATTATGTGACGTCATCACATTTTTGAACGGATTTTTAGAACAGATATGTGAACTTAAAAATTCAATTTTCAGCTGAGTGTATTATCTTAGCCCCCTCTTTTGAATACAACTTTCAAATTACTTGACAAAAAATTACATTCTGAGAAAAGCGGATTTCTGGGGGTGAAACCCCATAGACTCCCATTCATTCTGCACTCGCCTGCGAGCGCCCCCGCATGGACAGAGACGTGTTACTGCAGCCAGTCCAGAAACCGGAAGTAACCAGACAGTGCCAATCATAGACATCATATAGATAGACGCCTTATCAACCGCTACTGCCTATTGGCGCAGACGAGCCGTGGGGCCGCCATCTTAAACCGGTCACCCACTCCGCTCAGTGTAATCTGTTTGGCAGGTACCATAGATATAAACACTAGATGTCGCCTTGGGGTTCTAAGCATGCGTCAAAACCACCGCCATCTTGGAACAGGGGTCTTGTCATAGGAAGTAGCTAGGTAACGCTGAATTCATGGATGATGCCGGACTTTTGTGCTGCGTATGGATGTTCACACGAACGAAATCTAAAAACCAGACAGCAAGGGATTACATTTCACAAGATTGTGAAATTTTTGTATTTTATTAAATATTTCTCTGGACTCTATAATAAATACATATCTGACCGTTTGAACGAACCAAAACAACTAGAAAATCGCATTCATGACGATTTATGGTGATTTTATTTCCGTTAGACCTTTTCCTACATTGACGTTGATGAGGGGCTCCCCTGTTTCAAGATGGCGGCTCTATTGAGGCATTTGTTCCAATGAACTGCTATAGACAAGGCGACATCTAGTGTTTATATCTATGGGCAGGTGCAATGAGGTGTCAGCGCATTTAATTAATTATATCTCACTGAATACCAAATTGATTTTCACGCTGATTAATTGCTGCAAAGGTCATACACGTAGCTATGATACAGGACACATTGAATATTTTGTTCACAAAATACAACCAATAGTACGGTAATGTTAAATGTATTTTCAATGTACTGTGGTCAATGAGTTGAACAAACGTCACCTAAAATAAGTGTCCGCAATAAAAATTTAAAAATTTGGACGTTTTTATTGACAGGAGAAGGAATATTCTGATGTTTACTGTGTGCAGAATTTTCCAAACACATCGGAAAATGAAGTTTTAATGCAAACCAAGCCTTTTTCAGAAAGCTGCGGCTGTTAAAAATACGCCATTATTTCACCACAGGGTGTCAGTGTTCTCTAAACTAGTGACCGCAACGCTGAAGTGTATGAGAACCATATACTGTAAAAAAAATATGGACGTAGTGTCCATGATGCCACCCGTAGGTTTCTGAAGAGCGTTTTTGAAGCCTAAAGTGGGCGGAGTCGCTCGTCGCCATCTTGGAAGCGCGTCACAGTGTGTCACTCCCGGATAAAGGAAAATGGGCAAAAAGGCGGGACGTGGGTGGAGTTTAGGTGCCTGGATGCTGAAACTACGCCCGCCTAGCTCGACGTGATCGAGTTTGCTCAGGCAAAGGAGCTAATGTGCTACTGGCCTCGCGCTAAAGTGACAGCTTACTTGAAGTAAACCTAAAGCCAATAGTTAAAGTTCATGTTTTTGCCCTTTGAAATACTATAATAGTTAAAAGACATAACTAACCATGAGACTAGCGTTATGTGTATTGTGATTAGAGGTGGGCATAGATTAATTTTTTTAATCTAGATTAATCTCACTGTAATCTTGGAATTAATCTAGATTAATCTAGATTAAAATGGCTCATTTGAATTCTGCCGAAGGCATTCAGAATATGCGTGCTACCCAAATAATGACTAAAAGTAAGTCTTTGAGAATAGTTCGCCTCGCGTAGGGATGTGAATGTCTGCCAAAAATGCTATTCGACAATAGAGGAGCAAAAGTCGAATATCGTTCGAAAAAAAAAACGCACACTCATAATGACAGAAAGGGAGGCCAATTTCATCTTTAGCGATTTGTCATCAAACAAACTGGGCTACAATCCGTTTTTGCATCGCCAAACCAGATGCTCGTTAGATCAAAAAATAATTTCATATGTCATAATGATTTTATGTGAACCTGCCTTTACTGGCAATAGCCTCCTCCTTTTTAAACAAATTAGTTTTCAATCAATGTAAACTTCGTGTGACTATGCCCCTGCGCAATACACACACATTACCGCGGGATGGCGGGTGTTCATTTCAAACTGTACACAATGGTAGCTTAAACCTGTTAACCTTTGCCAAAGAGCCGACGCTCTGAAGCGTTTTTTGTAGCCTATAAATTAATGTATGTCCAAAAAACGGATAATGTCATACTTTTTAGTAGTGCTATCGTGGCGTAATAATCTGTTTGGTTGTAAAATGTATTACCTGAATGAAATGAAATCGAATGTATCGTCCTGTGGAATCATTCATTCACAGACAGCATACGAAAATGTTCAACTAATAAATATCTTCATCGCTGGCAAAAATATGATGCATTTGCAGATTTGCTTTCACTAGACTAAACTGTAGATCCACGGCCACTTCATCCAATGCTCTTGATGTTCTTAAATCTTCCTGTTACGACTCCGTGTAGAGTGTGATTGAACGCGCTTTAGACGATTCAGTGCGTGAGGAACTGAATAGATCATTCAGACTGATTCGCAAACCGATTTAGACAGATCTGCCAACCTGTTTGATGAAGTCTTTGAACAGAATCGACTCAAAAGAGTGATTCATTTGTAAATTGAGCATCGCTCATGCTATGAATACAAAGATACAGCGCGCTTGGAATAAACTCATTTAACAATATGTAATTGCATTAAATTAAAGTAACGAGAGGAACGTCGCCCAACGTAACATGTAAAAGTATACACATTGTGTCCCTGACAGGGAAATACCCTGCTGCGCGATCTGTGACAGTAGGCGCGCCGTCAATTATGTCAAATATACTAGGCTACACATGGAATTGCGCGAAAATATAACGATATTCGAAAAAGCTATTTTATGATCCCAACCCAACTTTGAGAATAGATTAACGGCGATATTTTTTTTATCGCCCGATAAGAGTCTCACGTTAACGCAGCACGTTAACGCCGATAACGGCCCACCACTAATTGTGATGCATTATTATTTTCATGCAGTAACTTACAATATTTGCTCTGAGTGTGTGTGTGAGACAGTGATTCATGCGCATACATGTCAGTCAGCGCGGCATCGCACGTCAAGTTCGTAGAGAGCTTTATTCAGTCCATTTTAAATTCTGATAGATATTACCTAAAGCCTAGTTCACACTACATGATTTTAAGCCCGATTTGCAAATCGTTGAGGTCGCCGACAGGTCAGGGTGTTATCGCGTGCAAATCGCGGGGGATTAGCGGGCGATGAACGCTCGCCAATCTGTTAGTATGAAAGAGCCAACAACGCATCAAAGACGCTCGCAGACGCCTCGCAGACGCCTCGCAGACGCGTCGCCAAGCCTAGAAAAATCCAGAGCTGTCGCACGACTCAATCTCACCGATGTCATGAGCAACAGCCAATCAGAGCAAGTAAATAAATACGCGGTAAATACGCGGGTAAATACGCGATTTTTGCCGTCAGCCAAACATAAACATGCAGCTACATCTCCGATATAAACATGCTGTACTCACCTCCAACTCTCTCTGTAGCACAGACCTGCTGTTCGCGTATGCACATCCACTCTTTCGCCCATACTCTCTTATTTTTTCTTTTTTTGCGTTTTTTCTCAGAGCAAATCATCGCGCAAACAGTTTGCAGCACTAGTTTCTGCCTAACGTCCATATTCGCGTGTTGTGTTCTTCTTCGCTGTGTATTGGCGCGCGTGCTGTTTCGCGTCAAGACAGACATTAGACAGATCAGAGCCGGCCCGAGCCTTTTGGGGGCCCTAAGCAGAATTTGATTTGGGGGCCCCCTCCCACTATGCGGAGTCACCTGTGCTTGACGATTATTGACAGAAATATCACGCAATAATGATACTTTATAAATTAATACAATGAGGTTATGTATTAATACAAATAAATACTTAATAAAAAATAGATAGCCTACTTAAATAAAAAAGTTTTAACTTTTACTTTACTCTTTTACTAACTCTCTGAAACTTCTTGAAACAAACTCTCAGAACATATCAAATAAATGATTTGCTAAAATAATGACAGAACTGATAAATCAGAAACATAATAATAAGAGCAAGGGTTCAACAATGACAATTATTGTTGAAAAATGTAAAAATATTATTATTTCTCAACTGTCTCAATACAGTGTAACTGCCTCAAAATATTTTTATTGTTATTATTATTATTGTAACAGACTTTGTTGGATTGTACATGGCAGAATCCAACAAAGTATGTTACTATAATACCGGTAACGATGTACTGGCGCTCGTTGTATATGTGTGTATGCAATGTATTTTTCCCCTCGGGGCTTGCCGTAGATAGGAATGGATCAATTGCTGCACAAAACATACCGTAAATAATCATGCAAACATACTTTTATCTTGCCCTTTTTTTCTCCTCCTCTGTCATTTTCTTTTTTCTATTTTTTGGGCACCAGAGGGATACGTCCTTTTTTGTGACATGGCTTAACATTACCGTGACTATGCGTAGTTGCGCTCGAACTGTCTATGCACGCGCGAGGTGTCTAGATTATGCGCATGACTTAAACGCTGGCAGACACAGCAGCAGTTCTAGGCAGGTATATTGATCATGAAATCAGAATTTTCTTGTCTTTAATTATTCATTCACATTAATTCATTCAATCATGTCACTTGTTTAAGTCATCTAAAAAAATTTTTTCGATTTTTCGACTCGATTGGGGGGCCCCCTGGTGGCCAAGGGGCCCCAAGCAGCCGCTTAGATCGCTTATGCCTCAGGCCGGCCCTGAGACAGATAGATTTGTAGACAAGATAGAATCGTTGGATGACAGAGTTGTTAACTCGTGTAGTGCGTTACCTCCTGTTGCGGATCAATCACGTTGTGTCGTGTGGTGTGAACAGCTCAACAACTTGAACACTCCTGATTTCTCAGAGAGCAAGTCATGTAGTGTGAACTGCACAGTTCAGCCTGACGTTTTAAAATCATGTAGTGTGAACTAGGCTTAAGAAGTTCAAGTAATGCACTAGAAATCCGCGCTACGAAGAGAAAGCACTGACACCTGCAGGATTTCATCTGACGGTACTTTTTATTGAACACTAAAAAGTTAAATAAGCATATTATAGTCTATCTGCTCCGTAAGATCAACGGTACAAAGAGTGTGGCCTCTATATCTTAGACGTTTTTAAATCTTAACTCCAAAAATAAATTATATTGTCAGACATCCATGAGTGCATGTTCACATAGGAAAACAACTGAAGAACAGCGCTGGTTGTTCACTCGACAACGACGGAATCCAACGGCGTGGGTGAATGTGCGTGGCGTGTAATAAACTGTATGAAATAATCCCGAAAAAAGTACAAACACGGCAGAGATGACAAATCCAGCAGCTGGAATCAGCTGAGGTGACGTGATGGTTAACAGAGAACAGACAAACGGCTAGTAACGGCAGCGGCAATCACCAGCTGTCACTCAAGTGGCCACGCCCTTGATTATGCAGCATTTTAAGGCTTAATATAATTTAAACAGATACGTTCTAAAAAAAAATCACCCCCCTCACAGTTGTCATGAAGGGCAAAATTAGCTGTATAGACCAAAACCACTTTAGACACCAGGCTGTAAACATATTTTTTTCTACGGTAAAGTTGGGCATTTTAACATGGGGGAGATACAGATTTGACTCACTTTTGCTGCCAGCCTCAAGCGGCCAGGCGATGAATTGGAGTTTAATTCACTTCCGTGTTGGTTTCAAGAGAGAGGCAGGAGGTTGCCGTGTTTAAAAGAACACTAAGAACGAGAAATGTTTAATTTCACAATCTATAGCTTCGGTTAAATACTAGTATATGAAACATATAAGTTAAAACATATCATTTGTCGTTATAACGTAGTTCAAACGACTTAATAAAGTGATATCTGATTTGTAATAAGGCACTAAAGCGATTACCCATTTAATGTGCTTTGAACCAATCGGATAGCTTGGGTCCTAAGCTTAGGACCCATCACTTCAGTGGGACTCTTCACCAAACTGTCTTGTTTTCCTGTGCGTCCTAAGCTGCAGGTACATTAGCTTCCAGTACAAAACATCTTGATTTTGCATGTTGATATAAACAATCGTTCTGTTCTTTGTATTTTAACGTATGCTTTCATGCTTTGCGTCATTTTATGTCAGTTATCGCGTCGCACGAACAAGCTTAGCCCATCGTTTTAGTTTAAAAAGTTTACAATTTTAGTTTTGTGAATGCTGTGAAACGAATAAAACCATAACTTAAACCATACGTATTCGGTGACTTCAGTTATGAATGGCTTGAGACAAACAAATGTCGATTTGGTTTTGGTTTCGTTTTGGTTGCTTTTGGGGAAGGGAGCTCTGTATACTGTAAATCTTTGGAAAACCCGGAAGGACGATAACAGCTTTCTTGCTTTAAAAAAATACTTTGTGAATTTAAGTACAGCCTGTAAATATTTCAGTTGTCAATGTAAGTTTGCAGTCTGCATTGAATGCGATAAAAACAGTTGTGCTCGCTGGGCGCTGGCTGAACTTAAACAAGCACAAAGCACGATAAATAGTCCGAACAATGCAAGTTATCATTACTTTCAGTCTAGAAAATAACTTTTGTGTACTTGTCATGAAACTAGCCTTTACATTTAATGTAATGTAAAATGTAATGTAACCTACTGTTCAAAAATGTTAGATCTGTAAGATTTTTTAAATGTTCTTAAAAATAGTCTCTTCTGCTCACCAAGGCAGTTATTTGATCCAAAATACAGTAAAAACAGTAATATTGTATATATTACTGTATTATTACGATTTAAAATAACTGTTTTCTATTGGAATATTTTTAAAATGTAATTTATTCCTGTGATCAAAGCTGAATTTTCAGCATCATCACTCCAGTCTTCAGCGTCATATGTTCCTTCAGGATTCAATCTGATACATGATTTCAAGAAACATTTCTAATTATTATACATTTTTTCAGGATTCTTTGATGAATAGAAAAAAAACAGCATTTATCTGAAATGGCAATCTTTTATAAATGTTGTTACTGTCACATCTGATAAATTTAATGCATCCTTGCTGTATATTATTAAAAGTATTAATTTCTTTAATTGCCCCCCCCCCCCCCCCCCCCAAAAAATCTTACGTACACCAAACCTTTGAATGGTAGTGTACAATGTTACAAAAGCTTTCTATTTCAGATAAATGCTGTTCATCAAAGAATCCTGATGTTTTCAACATTGATAACAGAAATGTTTCCTGATCATCAAATCATCATATTAGAATGATTTCTGAAGGATCATGTGACATTGAAGACTGGAGTCATGATGCTGAAAATACATCTTTCATCACATGAATAAATTACACTGTAAAATATATTTACATAGAAAACAGTTCTTTTAAATTGTAATAATATTACACAATATTACTGTTTTTGCTGTTGGATCAAATAAATGCAGCCTTGGTGAACAGAAGAGACTTTTCTCAAAAACGATACAAAATCTTACCGCTCTAAAATTTGAAGTGTACATCATTAATTATTGTCCTGTTTTTCATATGACAACTTGAAGTTAAAGAAAAGTTTAAAACAGATATATTTTTTAATTTATTACATATTAATTTATTATAATAATCATATTTTAGCCATTTAATTAAAGGAACATATTAAATAATATCCTGTCTTTTCCCATTTTTGTAATTGCATTGAATAGTGCGCTGGTTTTTGAAACTCCAAAAAGTGCATCCATCTATCATAAAAGTAATCCATACGACTCCAGTGGGTTAATAAATGCCTTCTGAATTGAAGCGATGAGTTTTTAGAGAAAAATATCCATATTTAAAACTTTATAAACTTTAATCACTGGCTTCCAGCAAAGGCTGTATACGCACGCTCATGAGAGAGTCGAGTTCTGGCGGAAGGGTGACCTCTGACCCGGCGTAGGATGGAGTTCTTCTTATATCGAAATCCTCAGGCATTTTTTCTTTTCTTCAAACTTCTAATTTGTGACTGGCATTTTTCTTTTTTTTTCTTTTTTGCTCAAAGACCTCTGCGCATTTGTTAGTTAGGCTAATTCTCACATTAAAAACTCAGTGTTCACTTTCTAGGCTCACGATGTCCTGGACACCAATATTTTAATGATTCATTAAAGAGGAATCACTGGCCATCTGAGATTTTGGTGTGAAAATAAAGGTTAGATTCATGATTTGGTAGTATTACAGCACAGTGTGAGTTTATTAGCAACATGTTTTGTTTGCTAACTAATAAACTTTGAGAATGATTGTAGATAATCAAGTTCACATAAACCTAGTGTATTAAGACTTTTTTCTATAGTACACTCTTATGTGAAATTGCTCAAATGTGAAAATGTAATTAATAATTGTAGTGTTGTTTGAGTATCTGTCTTGTACCTCAGGTTTGAAATGCCTGCAGTATGGCGTCTGCTGGGCAATCTGCTATTGAGTTCCTCAAAAACGCCAGGACAAACCTGGTGACTGATATGAAGAACCTTCCTCTGATCATTGAGAATCTTTATCAGCAGAGTGTTTTCAATGACCATGAGGTCGATGATCTCAAAGCCGAGAGGACAGAGTTTGATAAAGCCAGATGTATATTGGATTGGGTCATTAAAAAAGGGGAAGAGGCCAGTTATGAATTACTCAAGATTTTGGATGTCACTAAGAAGAGTACATTACATCCTAAACTACACTCCTGGATCAGCTGTTTTCCATTACGAGTGGAAGATGATTCATTTGGTAAATAGATCAATGGAAAAAAAAACATTTTGGTGAAATAACACATTACCAGTATAAATCGTGTTTTAATTTTTTTTGCTGTTTTAGGTACAAAGCCCTGTCAAAACTACCAGACAGCACTCAAGGAGAAAGCAAAAAGGATTCTGAAGGTCCAAAGAGAATGTTGCTGTAAATTTCCGGTTGACAAGGCACAAGTAAATTTCCATTTTATACCTGTTGTTTTAGAGAGAGACTCTGTGGTGAAAACTCCTCAATGCAAAATAAAATGGAAAAACAAAAAAAGCAAAAAGCTACGGCCTAAAAAGCTGAGAGCATACATTCCTACTGAGCAACAAGCACTTTCACCTGTGGATCTGCTGAGATGCCAAGATAAGAACATCCTCCTCATAGGCAAACCTGGAATAGGAAAGACTACAGTTGTCCAGGAAATGTTGCGTCTGTGGGCAGAGAAAGATGGCCGAGAGCTGGACTACATGTTTTACTTTGATGAAACTGTTTTGACTCACAGTTCTATTATTGCCAATTTGGAGTCTTTTTTCTTTGACGTATATTTAAAACCAATGGAAAAAGACAGAAAGGACGTGTTTCAAGATATTGAGGAAAACTCTGAGAGAGTTGTCATTGTATTTGATGGCGTAGTCGATTTAGAAGAAAACTCCACCGTGTGGAAGATCATGAACAACGAGCTCCTGCCTGATGCCAAGATTATAATAACATGCAGATCAGAGGTGGAATATGATCCACTTTTCTCCGACTGGCCGACACTGAAAGTGTATGTCGAAGGATTCGGTGAAGAGTCTATCAACGCTTACTATCAGAAGATGTTGGGTCACGATCCTGTTCTTCTAGATGTTATTTTGAAGAATCAAGAGCTGTTCAGTCTCAGCCATGTGCCCATGTATGCATTCATGATTGTAGACTTGATTCAATTTAAAAACGACAACGTTTTCAACCATCCACACACAGTCACAGAAATGTACATCCACATTTTCTGCGTTGCTGTGAAGAAACTTGGAAAGAAAAAAAATGAAGAAATAGATAAATACCCGAGAGAGGTGAAAGATCAGGTTTATTTCTTGATGGAACAGGCATTCAATGCAACTAAGCAAAAGTGCCTGAAATTTCTAGATATTACCAGTATTAAGAAAGACATTTTTCACGCTTTTCTTAAGACGATCACAATAAGAGACTCTGCAACAACGTACTGTGCTTTTCTCCACAACACAATGCAGGAATTTTTCTCAGCTTTGTGGCTTCTTGGACATCCAGATGAAATTGAGAAAGTCCTACAACTCTGTCAGACTGAGCAGAATAAACACATGAAACATGTTCTTCCCTTCCTATGTGGACTTCTGGGAGAACACAACATTAAACTCATCAAGTGTCTCTTTCCAGAGGATCAGATAAAGAAAACATCTGATTGGTTCATTGAGAAGTTTTTGGAAACTTTTCCCCAACCTAGGAGTGAAAGTGAAGAGTTTGATCTTCTCTATGTGTGTCAGTGCTTGTATGAGCTCCAGTCTCCTAAAGCATGTTTAATGTTCCTGGCGAAGATGGACCATCAGCTCGAGCCTGAAGAGGATCTTGACCCTCATCAGTGTTGTGCTTTGGCTTACGTGATCAGTCAGTCCAGAGATAAAGAGGTTTATCTGAATCTGGAGGACCGTAACATGACTGACGCAGGAATGAACATGATGCTCAGCTGCTCACCAAAGATCAGGTACTAAGGAATAGAGGTGAAACGATATATAGCAATATTTTTAAAACAAATGTGAGAACGTATCGTGGATGTGAAAATCAATCGCAATATAGTTTTTTCCCTCTCTAAGACTGAGCTTATTGTATTTATAGGGTATTATAAATACCTTAAGAATAAATATTTATTCTTTCATCATGCACTCACCCTCGTGTCAGTTTAAACCCATTCGATTTTCATTTATCACATTTTTTTATGAAACCTGAGAGATTTCTGTCCCCCTATTTAAAGTCCATTCCCATAAAACTTAAAAGATCCAATAAGGCAATAAAGGCATTGTAAAAAACAGCATGCACATTGAGAAGTAAATAGTTTAAAAAGCTAACACAGAGGAACACATATTTTCACACAAAGTGCCATAGTTTTTATTGTTAATAACTGCTAAATGTAAGGCAGATCTGGCCATCGGGAGCAGTGAGCGAAACGGTTGTTTGGCTTTTTATTTTACCCGCTGCCCCTCGTTTGTATTTATTTACTTGTTTGTCATTACTTTATTATTGTTGCATGCCTGATGCATCCAAATTATTTTGGAATTCGCCATTTGATAATAAACCGAAACAAATTATTAATCAGGTAATCTTGACTTTCGGCATATAGTTATAAGACAAAGCCTATCATTCGACTCATCCCGGGCGAACATCTTCTAATGACTGTGCTAAATTGAAGGGAACGAGGTTCAATGTTGCCGTGGAAACTAACAATGATGCTCACTAGCGATTGAAAACATTTGCATCTGATGAGTTTACTATGTAAGCCTAAACATTTTGTATAGGGGAGACCGGGGATGAAAGTAACACCTCTTGTTTGAGCATCGGTAATTCGTTGGCTGTTAATGCTAGATCTGTCAAAATTTGATACATGGTAGCCACATTTGTCTGCTAAAAATATAACACACTTGGACATATAATAAACAATAACAGATTATGTGAGTTTGTCAAATACAAAGAGTTGTTTCAATCTACCCCACAACTGGCTGGGGATCGATGTAACAATGAGAGGTAATTTGCTGAAATAAGATTCACATTATTGTATATTTTAAGTATTTTTAAGTGTTATTGTATTAAAAATTTAGCACAAAAACAGGAGACTATAAACGATGTAAAACAGTCTGCGGCCACCCCATGTGCCATGGTACTGCCCACAGCGCAAAATGCAAGAAAAACGTCAGGACCGCACGAGCTAGCGGACGGTGCCATCAGCGATTGTGTGCAGAACACGCTTAGCATCTCAGCCAGCGTCCAAAGTTAAAGTCACCATGAAATCAAAATGGAATATTGCAGTTTTATTATGAAATATTTATTTGTGCACATCACTAAGACGTTTCGGTAACACTTTATAATAACGGCATGCTATTAATCATTAGTTAAGCATGAACTGTTAATTCATCATTTATAAAGCATTAATTAGTCATTAGTAAGCAGTTTATAAATACAGCTATAAATGATTTATTGTTGATTTGTAAGCATATTTATAATGTGTTTAATAATTGTATTTTCATACTTTATTAATGATCAATTTATCATTTATACATGAAGTATTACATTATTGACAAACCAGTTATTTAGGAGTTGTCAGTGGTTCATAAGATCACTTAGAAAGTGTAAGAAAATGATTAATAAACTACTTAAATGTACATTTATACATCTTATTTTTTAGACATAGTAATAGTTAGTGTGTTAATAAATGCTTTATTAACATGTATTTCTACTGTAATTCGTGATTATTTTAGGTAGTTATAAAGCATTTAGTAGTGGTCAGTTTGTGACTGTTTGTGAGCTCATCTAAAGTCAGGAATAGTTATGCCTTGTAAAGCATTTATGCCTTGTAAAAGCTTTACAAGGGATAACTAGTCCTCACTTTAGATGAGCTCACAAACCTGAATTAATTATGAACTACAGTAGAAATACATGTAAATAAAGCATTTATTAACACACTAAGTAACTAGATGTATGAATAATAAGATGTATGAATGTACATTTAAATAGTTTTGAATTAAGTGATCTTATGAACCAATGACAACTCCAAAATAACTGGTTTGTAAATAATGAAATACTTCATTTAAAAATGATGAATTAATAAAGTATGAAAATACAATTAAACACATTATAGATATGCTTATAAATCAAGAATAAAGCATTTATAGCTGTATTTATAAACTGCTTATTAATGTTTATTAATGCTTTATAAATGATGAATAAACGGTTCACTAACTAATGATTAAAAGCATGCAGTTATTAAAGTGTTACCGATGTTTCAACCTCCTGCAATGAGATTTGTTATGAACTAAAGAGAAGCTCTAAGGTCTTCACCAAATAAAAGTTTAACATTTGAAAGCAAAGAAATTAAGACATAAATATTAGTATTTTAATTGTACTGATGTTCTGTACATTTATATTGTATTATTATTATCATTATTATTATTAAATGCCTTTATTTGACAGAACAATATAATTATTTTATGCCATAGTAATGTATTTCTTTATTAATTTGCTTAATTGTTATAGTTTCAAATTATTATTATTATTGATGTATGATTTCTGTTTTGCAGATTAAAGGTTTGGAAAGAACCACTGAAGCAAATCACATTCTTTCGAGAATTCTTCCATAACGCATCTCAGTGCAGTTGCTCCTTTATTGACGTGAGACACAATAACAACACAGAACTGTGTGATTTCCTGCTGGATCTTTGCTCACATGTGAAGAACTATGAGACTCAAACAGGCAGGAGTTTCCTTCCAGCATTACAGTCAGTTTTCCAGTCACCTGATGTCTGGATCATAGATCTCTCACAGAGAAAGACCTCCGTCCTCCTGGAAGTGCTGAAACTCCAGACAGAGAAGAAACCAGTAGATCTGAGAGGATGTTCAGAGGAAGAGAGTGAAATGAAGAGTTTCCTTCAGTGTCTGTCCTACATCTCACAGCTGAGGTACCTGAACTTACATGCTTTTGACTGTTAATTTAACCCTTAGAGATCCAGGCATTGATATTCATGATGTTATTTCTTTTTTCATCATTAAACATGTTTTAGAGAGGCACTGATTAGAACATTTATTTTGTTTATATATTTTTTGGATTTGGGTGTAATTTGGAAATACATTGCTAATTTACAATGTTGATTTTTAATACATCAAGGGAAAGTTTTGGATTCAAAACACAATTCAATGCACACATCTATGTGTAAAATACTATATTACAATCAGTAAGGACAAGTTCAGTCCTTAAAAAGTTTAGACATTTTACTATTTAAAACCAAGAACTATGAAAAAAACTGCTATAAAAAAATTAAGTTAAACAAAATAAAAGGTAAAGAATCTGTCCCCGACTGTTGAACCAAATAGCGTCTTTCTCCTTTTGTCACTTACATTCTGAAAGTACATTTTTCTCCATTAATTGTTTGGTTTTAGCAGTTTTTTTCATTGTCTGGTATAATCAAAATAACAGAAATGCTCTTCGCTGACTATAACTGTGGGCTATGTAATGTAGTATTTTAATACAAATCTTTGAGACATTAACGACTTTACACAGCATAGAAAATAGATAAAAATTATTTGGAGTTTATAATTGATAAATTGAATGAAGTCCATTGTTTTGCTGAGCTTAGAAAAATAGTCTCAAATGTAAGTTAATCATCTCAGAGCACATAAGGTTGTTCAATAATTAAACACTTTGAGAATTAAGTAAAAAAAAGTAAGATGGTAAATAGTTTTTCATATATATTTGGTGAAAAATGGATTCATTATATAGTTCATTGCTAGAACTGTCTGATCCTGCAGATTTGCCTTATACAACATTAGGAGGATCAGACCCTTCCTATCAGAGCATGCTTCACAACTCCTTGTCCAAGCGCTTCTTCTGTCCAGACTGGACTATTGTAATGCTCTCTTCCAGCTCGCACTGTCAAACCTCTGCAACTGATCCAGATGCTGCGCTAGAGAGGTCTTTATTGAGCAGAAGAGAGCACACGTCACTCCTCTCCTCACAAAACTGCACTGGTCGCCAGTTGCCGCTCTCATCAAATTCAAGGCACTGATGCTTGCCTACAGAAAAACCACTGGCTCTGCTCCCTTTACCTAAACTCATTACTCCAGACTTACGTGCCATCCAGAAACTTGCGCTCTGCAAGTGATCGTCGACTCGTGGCTCATCCCAGAGAGACACAAAATCACTTTCACTGACGTTTTCCTTGAATGTTCCCTGCTGGAGGAATGACCTGTTTAACTCAACCCGCGCGGCCGAGTCCGTAGCCATTTTCAAGAAACGACTGAAGACGCATCTTTTTCGGCAACACTTGATACATTAATACTAACACTTTCTTTTCTGTTCTCTTCTACTCTATCTCTATTTTTTTTTTTTATTAAAAAATTCCACATACTGCGTTAGACTAAACTGGAAATCATCACAGCACTTACATATTGTTGTCCTATTGTTAGTTTAACTGCTTCTATTGCTCTCCTCGTTTGTAATTTGCTTTGGATAAAAACGTCTGCTAAATATTAAATGTAAAAATAAAGTGTTAATTACTGTGTCAGTATTCAGTGACTAATTTGATGCTCTGTCTCAAGTGTTTACAACAATGTGAGCTGAAAACAGGAAACAAAAAACACATTATTTGAATTTGTATTATTTAGTCAAGTCATAGCTACAATAAGTTCAGTGATATCTCTATTTATTCACATTTCTCATTTCCATTTTGTTACAGATTCTCTAATCTGAAGGAAAGTGTTCAAAACAGATTTCTTCTGGGACTCTTCATTAAAGCAGCAGAGACTGAGACACAGACAGGAGAGCAGAAGCTGAAACTGTTATCATCAGTCTGCACCTACACATCTTTTCCTTATCAACAGACTGACAGAATTAAACAGAGTGATTTCCTGCTGGATCTTTGCTCACATGTGAAGAACTATGAGACTCAAACAGGCAGGAGTTTCCTTCCAGCATTACAGTCAGTTTTCCAGTTACCTGATGTCTGGATCATAGATCTCTCACAGAGAAAGACCTCCGTCCTCCTGGAAGTGCTGAAACTCCAGACAGAGAAGAAACCAGTAGATCTGAGAGGATGTTCAGAGGAAGAGAATGAAATGAAGAGTTTCCTTCAGTGTCTGTCCTACATCTCAAAGCTGAGGTAACTGAACTTTTGGATATTCACTAACTGAAGCTACTTCTCAATCAGTTTCACTTCACTGTAGTTTCAATCTGTGCACATTTTATGCCTGCAAGCTCAATTTCGAAGTCCACAAAACTATAAAAGATTTACAGTACATATATTTTCTTTTTTTCTTTCAATGAAATTAATATACTATACTTTAGTTTAATAACAGCAATGGCACAACAGGGCAAAATGAAAGATTAGATAGGGCTAGGTTTATTATACATTTTTCCAATATGTTTAGACTTTATTCAAGCTGTAAAACTATTAATGTAAAACTAAATGTATCTTGCAGCACAGGGTGAAGTCAGTATGTACAATTTGGAACAAATTGAATGTAATTAAATTAAAAACTATGTTCAGTGGTGCGGCAGGATTATGAACCGCGTTGTATCTGAGCGTCGCGGACAGACGTCAGGTGACAATTACATGCTTTTGATTATTGATTTAACCCTCAGAGACCCAGGAATTAATATTCATGATGTAATTTTTTTTTTCATCATTAAACATGTTTTAGAGAGGCACTGATGAGAAAATGTATTTTGTGGATTGGGGTGTAATTTGGAAATACATTGCTAATTTACTATATTAATTTTTAATACAGGAAGTGAATTTTTTTGGATTCACAGCACAATTCAATGCACACATCTATATGTAAAATACTATATTACAATCAGTAAAATTTCTAAACTTTTTAAGGACTGAATTTGTCCTTACTATTTAAAACCAAGAACTATTTAAAAAAAAACTGCTATAAAAAAGTCAAGTTGAACAAAATAAAAGGTAAAGAATCTGTCCACGACAGTTGAACCAAATAGCGTCTTTCTCCTTTTGTCACTTAAAATCAGAAAGTACATTTTTCTCCATTAATTGTTTGGTTTTAGCAGTTTTTTTCATTGTCTGGTATAATCAAAATGACAGAAATGCTCTTCGCTGACTATAACTGTGGGCTATGTAATGTTGTATTTTAATACAAATCTTTGAGACATTAACGACTTTACACAGCATAGAAAATAGATAAAAATTATTTGGAGTTTATAATTGATAAATTGAATGGAGTCCATTGTTTTGCTCCATTGTTTATAGTTCATTGCTAGAACTGTCTGATCCTGCAGATTTGCCTTATACAACATTAGGAGGATCAGACCCTTCCTATCAGAGCATGCTTCACAACTCCTTGTCCAAGCGCTTCTTCTGTCCAGACTGGACTATTGTAATGCTCTCTTCCAGCTCGCACTGTCAAACCTCTGCAACTGATCCAGATGCTGCGCTAGAGAGGTCTTTATTGAGCAGAAGAGAGCACACGTCACTCCTCTCCTCACAAAACTGCACTGGTCGCCAGTTGCCGCTCTCATCAAATTCAAGGCACTGATGCTTGCCTACAGAAAAACCACTGGCTCTGCTCCCTTTACCTAAACTCATTACTCCAGACTTACGTGCCATCCAGAAACTTGCGCTCTGCAAGTAATCGTCGACTCGTGGCTCATCCCAGAGAGACACAAAATCACTTTCACTGACGTTTTCCTTGAATGTTCCCTGCTGGAGGAATGACCTGTTTAACTCAACCCGCGCGGCCGAGTCCGTAGCCATTTTCAAGAAACGACTGAAGACGCATCTTTTTCGGCAACACTTGATACATTAATACTAACACTTTCTTTTCTGTTCTCTTCTACTCTATCTCTATTTTTTTTTTTTATTAAAAAATTCCACATACTGCGTTAGACTAAACTGGAAATCATCACAGCACTTACATATTGTTGTCCTATTGTTAGTTTAACTGCTTCTATTGCTCTCCTCGTTTGTAATTTGCTTTGGATAAAAACGTCTGCTAAATATTAAATGTAAAAATAAAGTGTTAATTACTGTGTCAGTATTCAGTGACTAATTTGATGCTCTGTCTCAAGTGTTTACAACAATGTGAGCTGAAAACAGGAAACAAAAAACACATTATTTGAATTTGTATTATTTAGTCAAGTCATAGCTACAATAAGTTCAGTGATATCTCTATTTATTCACATTTCTCATTTCCATTTTGTTACAGATTCTCTAATCTGAAGGAAAGTGTTCAAAACAGATTTCTTCTGGGACTCTTCATTAAAGCAGCAGAGACTGAGACACAGACAGGAGAGCAGAAGCTGAAACTGTTATCATCAGTCTGCACCTACACATCTTTTCCTTATCAACAGACTGACAGAATTAAACAGAGTGATTTCCTGCTGGATCTTTGCTCACATGTGAAGAACTATGAGACTCAAACAGGCAGGAGTTTCCTTCCAGCATTACAGTCAGTTTTCCAGTCACCTGATGTCTGGATCATAGATCTCTCACAGAGAAAGACCTCCGTCCTCCTGGAAGTGCTGAAACTCCAGACAGAGAAGAAACCAGTAGATCTGAGAGGATGTTCAGAGGAAGAGAATGAAATAAAGAGTTTCCTTCAGTGTCTGTCCTACATCTCACAGCTGAGGTAACTGAACTTTTGGATATTCACTAACTGAAGCTACTTCTCAATCAGTTTCACTTCACTGTAGTTTCAATCTCTGCACATTTTATGCCTGCAAGCTCAATTTCGAAGTCCACAAAACTATAAAAGATTTACAGTACATATATTTTCTTTTTTTCTTTCAATGAAATTAATATACTATACTTTAGTTTAATAACAGCAATGGCACAACAGGGCAAAATGAAAGATTAGATAGGGCTAGGTTTATTATACATTTTTCCAATATGTTTAGACTTTATTCAAGCTGTAGAACTATGAATGTAAAACTAAATGTATCTTGCAGCACAGGGTGAAGTCAGTATGTACAATTTGGAACAAATTGAATGTAATTAAATTAAAAACTCTGTTCAGTGATGCGGCAGGATTATGAACCGCGTTGTATCTGAGCGTCGCGGACAGACGTCAGGTGACAATTACATGCTTTTGATTATTGATTTAACCCTCAGAGACCCAGGAATTAATATTCATGATGTAATTTTTTTTTCATCATTAAACATGTTTTAGAGAGGCACTGATGAGAAAATGTATTTTGTGGATTGGGGTGTAATTTGGAAATACATTGCTAATTTACTATATTAATTTTTAATACAGGAAGTGAATTTTTTTGGATTCACAGCACAATTCAATGCACACATCTATATGTAAAATACTATATTACAATCAGTAAAATTTCTAAACTTTTTAAGGACTGAATTTGTCCTTACTATTTAAAACCAAGAACTATTTAAAAAAAAACTGCTATAAAAAAGTCAAGTTGAACAAAATAAAAGGTAAAGAATCTGTCCACGACAGTTGAACCAAATAGCGTCTTTCTCCTTTTGTCACTTAAAATCTGAAAGTACATTTTTCTCCATTAATTGTTTGGTTTTAGCAGTTTTTTTCATTGTCTGGTATAATCAAAATGACAGAAATGCTCTTCGCTGACTATAACTGTGGGCTATGTAATGTAGTATTTTAATACAAATCTTTGAGACATTAACGACTTTACACAGCATAGAAAATAGATAAAAATTATTTGGAGTTTATAATTGATCAATTGAATGGAGTCCATTGTTTTCCTCCATTGTTTATAGTTCATTGCTAGAACTGTCTGATCCTGCAGATTTGCCTTATACAACATTAGGAGGATCAGACCCTTCCTATCAGAGCATGCTTCACAACTCCTTGTCCAAGCGCTTCTTCTGTCCAGACTGGACTATTGTAATGCTCTCTTCCAGCTCGCACTGTCAAACCTCTGCAACTGATCCAGATGCTGCGCTAGAGAGGTCTTTATTGAGCAGAAGAGAGCACACGTCACTCCTCTCCTCACAAAACTGCACTGGTCGCCAGTTGCCGCTCTCATCAAATTCAAGGCACTGATGCTTGCCTACAGAAAAACCACTGGCTCTGCTCCCTTTACCTAAACTCATTACTCCAGACTTACGTGCCATCCAGAAACTTGCGCTCTGCAAGTGATCGTCGACTCGTGGCTCATCCCAGAGAGACACAAAATCACTTTCACTGACGTTTTCCTTGAATGTTCCCTGCTGGAGGAATGACCTGTTTAACTCAACCCGCGCGGCCGAGTCCGTAGCCATTTTCAAGAAACGGCTGAAGACGCATCTTTTTCGGCAAAACTTGATACATTAATACTAACACTTTGTTTTCTGTTCTCTTCTACTCTATATCTATTTTTTTTAATTAAAAAATTCCACAAATAAGTAAATATATCACTTTTTTTTCAGTTGAATATTGGAAGTGAAAATGTTTCTTCCATACACTAACACTGCACTTATATATTAGTGAATTTCCCACACCAGGAGTAATAATTGATATAGTTCTATTTTATTTAATTTGTTCAAAAATGTTCTATGTTCTATGTAAAATGTGCTAGTAAAGAAAAGATAGAAAATAAATATTTGTGTTTGCTGTAAAGTGGTTAGAAAAAATGAAATCGGAATCGGCTAAATCGGTATCAACAGGCCAAACTCATGAAAAATCGGGAATCGGAATCGGCCTAGAAAATTGTAATCGGTGCATCTCTAGAAGGAATGAGAGAAAATGAGCTATTGTCATCGTCCTTTAAGGATAAATCAGTCCAAACCTATTTTAGGTATAATGACCAATAGTAGTTAGGAACGTTTAGCGGGAGGGAGTTTATTCGTTTCCTTCTGACAGTCTAATCTGCATGTTTTATGATGATGTCAGAATTGGTCATTTTTACTCCTCTAAAGGATGGTAAAAATAGTATTATACATTTTATTGTAACACACTAAACATCGTTAATTAACGAATAACAAGAGAAATGTTTCAATACCAAGAAAGTTATGGCTGAAAGCAGAGAAACATTCTTACACTGGACTATAAGCACTTACAGTTTAACTAACACAACTAGAAAGTTGTAACTCGGCTATAAGCTGAGGATATTCATACACACAGGAATATATCATATACATTCTGGGATGACTAGACCTTGGAAAAAAGTTTAATAAATGTCACTATTCTGTCCTCTTTTATTAATGTTGCTTTTATGTTTCTTATTATCAGAATAACTTATAGTACTATATAGTTGTACTATATAGTTGTTTTACAAATGCTGTATGTTGTCATAAATTAACAGGATTTTTATTTCTCTGTATTTTATCATGTTTAGGTTTGATGATATTTATGGTAATGAAGAAATGAAGAAGTCTGCTGTAAAATTCCTGCTGAATCTCAGTGTTGCTGCAGATGAAAATGTCACAGTTACAGGAACAAGATTCTCTACTCTGCTGTCGTCTGTGTGCAGTTACAAAACCTTCCCTTTTCATCAAGAGAGGGATTATTATAATCCTTATTATCAGTGTGATTTCCTGCTGGATCTTTGCTCACATGTGAAGAACTATGAGACTCAAACAGGCAGGAGTTTCCTTCCAGCATTACAGTCAGTTTTCCAGTCACCTGATGTCTGGATCATAGATCTCTCACATAGAAAGACCTCCGTCCTCCTGGAAGTGCTGAAACTCCAGACAGAGAAGAAACCAGTATATCTGAGAGGATGTTCAGAGGAAGAGAGTGAAATGAAGAGTTTCCTTCAGTGTCTGTCCTACATCTCACAGCTGAGGTAAGATATTGAACAGCCTTTTGCTCAACATGTTTAAAAAAGCTGGAGTAGATATTTGTGTATTATTATGGATCATTAAAATATATATATATATTTTGTATTTACCTTTGGATGAAGAAATGTGTAAATTGATTAAAAGAAAACATTATTCTAAGTGTCACAGAGAAGCTGGAACATAGTCAGGAAAATTAAACTGACTGGTTCTAATTATTATACACGTTCTGTCACTTTTGATTGATTTATGACTCATGATTGACAGGGAATCCTTGTTTCCAAAAAAAAAAGTTTCTGATTTTCAGTGCCAAACTGACTGGTCAGTGACTGTCAAATATGTTTTACGGCGGTTATATCACACCCCAGATCAATCTTATGACATTTGTTGAATCCTGGGTATCTGCTCCTTCAGTCTGTTGGGGAAACTGTTGCTGATTGTATTTTCCTTTGATTGTGGGTGAAATTCACCCAAGCAGGTTTTACGTAATGTTGACACCCTGAGTGTCAAAATCTTTGTTGTTTGATCAATAGTGTAGCCTATATGTTAACTGAGTCTGAATATTTGAGTCAAGACAATCAGGAATACCATTACCCCTACACCACACTGGCTATATTCATTACAATAACGTGTGTGTGTGTGTGTGTGTGTGTGTGTGTGTGTGTGTGTGTGTGTGTGTGTGTGTGTGTGTGTGTGTGTGTGTGTAGGAAAGGCCCCAAAGTTATGTCAGTGTTGATATTATTTAGTGTAGTTGACCATATTAGGCTTTATGTTTCACGTTTACTTCCGTTTATTCAGTGCTTGTAACGGTAGCCGAAGCGCGCGCTGGTTTGTATACTATCTGACGTCACACAGTTAGTATGCAGTACGATAGAGATAGTCAGTCAGAGTCAGTCGGTCGGTCGGATTGTAGATGTGAGCTGCACCTTTCTTCAGAGTGTGCCTAAATGAGAAGAGTAACTACATCTGTGATATTGTATTATTTGTGAAACTAGTTATTTCTGTTATTTGATGTGGATAAGAGTTAGAAGTTTAAGGAGTCACTATGCGACCGTGGTGCTAATTATATCCACGTTCGTTCATTTCACGCTCGAGCTTCGACTCGTCTGATTTAGTACGTCGAGTTAACGATATGTAATATCGTGTTTAGATGTGTTCATACTTTCATATTTGTTGTTAGGATTGATCAGTACTTTGTGGTTGAGTAAATTAAGAAGTAAGTGGTGGTAAATATTGTTATTTGGATCGCTATCGAGGTTTCTCTGTCAAGGCTTTGCTAGCTCGAATGGAATATAGCATTCAGTACGGGGTTTTTTCATAATAAAACCATCCAGCTGTTTAGTTAGTTGAAGCTATAAAGTGGATTATCATAGATGACAGTAAGTGCTTTCTATGTGGGAATGTAACCTATGATAGAAAATCTGAGGATCCTTTATAATAAGTGTTTGAATCTTTACATTATGCTTACAGTATTAGAGTTTAAGAGATATACTGTATAGTTATATATACTGACTATTGTTTGCTTTGTTTAGTAATGTATATTAGTGCTTAGAGAGGAATGAGTGTATGCATATGTTTCATTATTCATTTGTATTTGTTTCTCTCTTTATAGAAACCACACTCATAATTACACTCACCCTCAAACTCACTCACCCAAGAAAGAGGAATAAAGAAACAGAATCAGAACTATTTCTCCGCTCTTTATTTCATACTCTGGAACATTTGGCCTTAAGTGGTGTTCTGGCCGACACACCTGAGTGAACTTGGTGATAAACCCAGAACTAGCACCTAGACTGAGCGTCTACCCATTATCTTCACTACAGTGTGTGTGTGTGTGTGTGTGTGTGTGTGTGCGCGCGCGCAATGTGTCTGTGTGCGTGTTTGTGTGTGCTACGTGTGTGTGTGCTATGTGTGTGTGTGTGCGTGTTTGTTTGTGTGTGTGCGTGCGTGCGTGCGCGTGTGTGTGTGTGTGTGTGTGTGTGTGTGTGAACCTCAGTAGGATCAGTAGTGCCTGAACTATAGGTTTATGTTAATGTCTAAGACAAAGAATCCCTCATGTTCATCAAGTCCTAATCACCCACACACCCCGTACTATATTCTTCTCAACAAGAAAAGGTGTTGTTTTTTCTAGAACATCTGTGTCTGTTTCCCGACGCCAATAGGATCAGTGTTAAAAAGACAAAGAATCAAAACATTTATCTAACTCACAGTGAAGGTGTTTACGAGGGGAACTGGCGGGGGAAGAGTGCATCCTAAATGTGTTTGTTAATGGTTTTACGACAGTAGTTTAGGCTAGAAGTTTAAAGAATGACACTTCATCAAAAGCTTTCTGGAGATTCTCTGGGATCGCACACAAAAACATATTTTTAGTGTATATAAATTTGGTTGTTACTTTTGTTATTTTAGCATTTTTTAAAGAAAATGTTTTAGTTTTTAACCCAGTGTGTGTGTGTGTGTGTGTGTGTGTGTGTGTGTGTGTGTGTGTGTGTGTGTGTGTGTGTGTTGCAAAACGACAAATTTAGTTAACTATTGAAATTTACGATATGCTAAAACATTTTGGTAATCTGCTGATGAGAACAAAAACTGTTTTCATTAAAAAAAGGAGAACAAAATATTAAGACATAAAACACAAAGTCTGTTTTCTGGATCAACCCTAAAAGACAGACGCCTAAAACACTGGTGTCAAAGTATTGGTGTGGACAGAATAAAAAAAAGGCATGAATCATCTCACCTTTCACTTAAAATTACTACTTATCAACTGTAAGTCATTCACACAAGCACAAAAGAACTGTGTATCTATGACTGTGCGGTGAAATGCAGAGTTTTAAGTGTAATAGTTTGAATAGTTTGAAAAGTGTAATGGTTGAATAGGTAACAGAAAAACGGCATAACTCATTTTTCAAGTTGGGTCGTTGTGTTTTGCGATCCCACAGCGTAGACAGACCAGAAAGATTTCCTAAAAGAAATTTCATTTGTTTAGTCTCAAGCAGTGTCACGTAGAAGGACTGACATTTAATTCTCTAAAGCTGCATTTGTTCATGTTTTCATTATTTATTATATTTCATTATTCCTATGCACATGTTTGACCACGCTCAGAGAGTAGCTAGTCTTTACAAACTGTACAAAAACAAAGAAACTAAATGTAAAGCGTGTCATCGATTAGTGGAAAAATATCATTTTACATACTGTATCGACATAAACTTTCACAATAGAGCAGGAGAGAGGATTTCTGTATTCTTTATGGCTAATTGTCTCTTTTCCTTACACACTTTTGTAATAAATTGACCTCTTGAATTTACTTTTGTGCAAACATAATTCCTGTATAACGATTATATTTTAATTTTATTCATAGTCTTTACAAGGACATGTAACTTTATAGTTCTTAATGTGTTAACTTTATTTGAGTCACAGAAGATGGTGATAACAATTGAAAACAAACTATAATCTTTAATGTTATGCGGGACGTTGAAATAATATTATATTTCGTTTTTTAACATCCGCAGAATAGTTTAAGTTACTTCACTAGATTTAGCCATCTTGCTGAGATGACACTGTTCACATTTGTTTGTTTGTTGGTCTGTGTTTTGCTTTAGCTGAAGACAAAACGATGTAAGTTCATGCTATTCCACACATGGGAAAACGTGTGTGATGAACACAGGCATTTCATTTAAGAGGCTTTTTAAATATATGACTGAGCTTTCTCTTTCTGACAAACCAGTATTTCATATTATATTATATTATATTATGCAAAAAGGTCTTTTGCAAAACCATATTTACAAACGTGTAACAAACTTACAAATTCACATCATTTGAGTTTTCTATATTCTGTATGCATCATAAACGATGTTTGTACGGCGTAACTTATTTTCTTAGTGATTTGAGGTCTTGAATTTACATGGTGATTTCTGCAAACGTCATTTTTTTATTTTATCTTCTGGTTTTTACCAGAATGAGGAACTTTGTTTACCAGCCTCAAACTTTAATGAACGTGCAGCTCTCAGTGCAATAGTCAGATGTGATTCAGTTGTAACAGATTAAGTGTAAAACAGCAAAACTTACTTTTCGTGTTGATGCTTTGTGTAATCCGAAATCATAGATAGCTGTAAAGTTGCACTAAAAGAAATATCAATTTAGTCAAACACTCTCAAGCTGAAAGACTATCAATTCTTAATTTGCATTTATTCCTTTAAACACTGAATGTTGACAGTTCTCAAAGAAGAGTCCAACAAACTAAATAGTGCTATCTGAATAAGACGAATAACACTAGTGGAGTGATAAAAACATCACTTACAAAACAACATTTACAAACTTTCACAATTGCTCACGAATGGATTTTGAGTATTTATTATAAATGTTACTTTTCAATGTATGCTGTGCCCTCTTTTCTTACTGATTTGGTCTTTTGAATTGTACAGGTGTTTTGGACACACATATACAGTAACTCCTGTATAAAGATTATGTTTGAAAGTTATTCAAGAGTGTGAAACTTTGCATCACAGCTGTGTGACAAAATACCCCTGACAAAATATGTTGGCGTGTAAAAATACACACAAAGAGTTCAGCACAACTACTTACACACACGCGCACACACACATACACACACACACACACACACACACACTCTCTCTCTCTCACACACACACACACGCACACTCTCTCTCTCTCTCTCTCTCTCTCTCTCTCTCTCACACACACACATATATATCTAACCATATATTGTGTCGCTCTGATAGAATGGGATAAGATGGTAATAGTCGTAACATCCTAAGCTCATCTCTTTCATTTTGTGCTGGATGTTGAAGTGCTAGTGACTTCATGATATTTTCTAGCATGAAGCTTTGACTGGATCACTCAACACAAAGTTTTGTGTTCTGACCTCACAACGATTACACTAAGCTTAGATTTCTTGAGTATTGCATGTTTGCACTGTACGCGAAACTTAGGAATCAACATGTGTCCCTTGTGGTTGTTACACACCTCAGCTATAATTTGAAATGTAGGTTTGTCAAAAGAAAAAAAGGTTCAGTCATTCATTTAAAAAGTTTTCTATTTTCAAATATTTTTATTGGGTTTTAAATTGTAAACACTTATACGACGATTAACAAGTCCCCAAACAATAACCCTAACAAACACAATACAATTACAATAAATTATATTTACATTTAGCCATTTAGCAGACGCTTTTATCCAAAACGACGTACAACTGAGGACTAAAGCAAGCGAGTCATTGTGAAGAGGCAAGAATAATGCAAGAAGTGCTCAAAATACAAAGTTCAGGCATTGCTCAGAGTAGCAAAAACCAGACAAGGGAAGATTTAAAGGAGAAGAAAAGTTTTTTTTACTTTTTTTTTTTATGTTAAGTTCTCACGGAAGAGATGAGTTTTCAGTTGTTTTTTGAATGCTGTCAGGGTTTCTGCATTACAGACGAGGGTGGGGAGATCATTCCACCAGCATGGAACCGTGAATGAGAATGTTCTGGAGAGTGATTTATATTAAATATTACTCCCAGATTTCTGACCGACCTTGATGGGGTGATTGAAGATGTATCTAGCTGGATAGTGAAGTCAAGCTGTAGAGACGGATTGGCAGGGAGGTCGAGAAGCTCAGTCTTTGCCAGGTTGAGCTGCAGGTGATGTTCCTTCATCCATGCCGAGATGTCCGCCAGACGGCTTGAAATACGTGCAGCTACTGTGGGATCATCTGGTTGAAATTAGAGGTAGAGCTGGGTGTCATCAGCATAGCAATGGTAAGAGAAACCATGTGCCTGATACCTGAAATAATGCGAACTGGGGATATTATACTCATTTACCAGCCGCTCAAATGCCATGAACACACCATCCTTAAAAAGACCCTTCACCCATTTCAGACCATTCCTGAACCATGACTTAAATGCTGTATCCATGAGTGAGGGTGGAAAGAGTGCGTTGGTCACAATAAGATTATTTGTAAGGTGCTGCTTGCTGAGTGGCAATGGCCACATACTAAAGAAGGTAGGGACACCGGATGAGCAGAATGTTGTTCCATTTCAACCCATACAGGTCCACCCCCCTCATAAAACGCAGAGACCCAGTATATTAGTTTATAAATATTAGCTGATTAGCACCGATACCACTTTTTTCAGAATCGATCCGATACCAAAAATTCTGAGTATCGACCGATACCTATGCCGATACCAACAGTTTTTTTTTAATTAAGTAGAATTTATATAACTCTCTGTGTGTTGAACTGATAATCACTCTTTTGTGTGTTAAACACAATCTACTTAATACAGACAACTTCATTATAAAGAAAAACAAATCCAAAAAATATATGACCATAATCTATGACAAAAATGATTTTATAAACTAGATTAGTGGATAATTCAGCAGTAAAATTTAGTCACAAGTCCACAATAATTGTATAAAATCTGAACCTTTAGTGACAAAAACAAATAAGAGACAATAAGTGTAACACTAAATCTGGTAAAACGTTACACATTGCTCTTTGTATTGTAAAATACATTCATGAAAAACAAGATAACAAAAATCAAAAAGATACATTATTTTATATATAGCTATAGGCTACTATACAATTGAGACATGTCTTAAATGTATAGCACACCTGTTCAATGAGGCAGCAACATATGATAGATAGGAAAGAACAAGAAAGACCATTAATAATCTTTCATTGCGTCACTGTGTTATGATATGAAAGGCTGCAAATACAGTGCGGCACAAAGCGTTTATGCGCATCCCCGAGCACAGAATGATGCGCTTGAAGCAACACGAAGTCACAGCGCGTCGAGTCCGCATTGAAAAGTTCAAAGCACAAACGAAAGACATATTGATTCGTAGTGTATTATACAGTATCTATCTATGCAATAGTTTATTGAGCCTTTTCTTTTAACATTTTAAATTTTAGTTACTGTGCGCGTGAAGAACAATTATAGTGGACTCTACTCTAGTGTTGTGATCTAACAAGACACCCAGTAGAAACATGATTAAATTACAGCAATAAAGTCCAACAAGATAAAGTTGTTTTATGCGAAACCATATACCTTTATCTACAGATCAAGTATAATAATAGTAACATTGAATCATCTTGGAGAGGGTTTCAAAGTTTACGTGGTCTGAATTTAATGACTTAAATGTTAATTTCTATCTCACATTATACTATAATGGCTTCAGAACACTTGTAATATAGTGCATGAAAACTGCTTAATAATGTTTTTGGTGCTTTTGTGGGGTTTAACAATAACATAGAATAGTATACGCACAATATCGGATTTGGATCGGCCTCGACTGATCGATACCCGATCCGGCAAAAATGGCAGTATCGGAGCCGATACCGATGCTGAGTATCGGATCGGTGCATCCCTACTAAGCAGGGGCGTTTCCAGCATTGAAGGACATCCGGGGCTTAGCCCAGACCGTTTTATGTAAATACAGGGCCACGCCCACTTATTCATATTTACTACCACAGAAGTATAGCCCGAACCTTGTGCAGTGTTTACGTCATTTTATAACTGCCCAGGAACGAGCATGTGGAGAGTCAGTGGCTACAGTTCATATTTAGCCTACTACCAAAACGTGTGTTGTGTACACTTAGCGCAACTACTAGTTAGGTCTACTAACTAACGTTAGGTCTCCACTGTCAATTGTTTTGAAATATGTGAAATGTTTGTCGTTGATATTGAAGTTGTCATAAATGGACCAATATTATCAATAGCCTTGGTGTTGTAGGGTCTGGACCAATCAGACACACACTAATTATTCATATTCACTATATTTAATGAATATAAAGGTCTATGAAACTCTCCCCCAAAACTAACCTCACAAATGAAGTTACTTTGTCAGCCGGGTGTCCGGTTACAGAACACTTTAAGACTGATAACAGACTTTACGACCTCAAAGGAATGTGGCCACATGCGCCACATGCTTAAGAGAGAAAGACCATCTTTAATTAAATAAACTTTGCGGTGTTACTCTGATCTATGAAGGAACATGCCTCACAGAAACTGTGATGATTTACTGTCTCGTGTACTATTAGGTATAACAACATGGTATGTTTGATTGGTGTGTATGTGGTTGAACAACCACCCAACGGTCAATATAACCTCACCTGTATCATGCTTCCTAGCAAATTAATCCTCATTTAATGACACACACTTTGATGTACATCACCTTCTCTTAGAATGCAATGTGAATTTGTTATGTCTATTTGAGCTTGAATGAACAGTCTAAGCATGCTGGGGACAAAGACCATAAATCAACTAAGAGCCGCTTCCCCTCTCGGACATGTCACCTTACTCATAGGTCCATTCAAACCTTAGGGGTTGGTTCTTTTCTCAGGGTATATCAGAGGCAGGCAACAGTGACCGCCCTCTCTTAGTTTTTTCATCCAGCCGCAACACTGTTCTGGTGAGACTGGGGAACCCCCTCCCCCTCCACGGGGGCCCCAGGGCCCAGCAGGCCTCAATCCAACCAGATAAGGGCTCAGGCAGGAGAGAGATGACTCTCTCACAAAGAACCAAGGACAATCTCAAGAGTTTTGGAACAAAGACTCAAACCAACAACGACTCCAATCACCCATCCTTCCGACTTCCTCACTTCTCCTGGGTGCTCGGCGTGGCCTCAACAGAGTCCCAGGCCTTCACCAAACCAGTCATGCGTTCCTGGAGAAAGAGAACGCTCAACCAACTTCCACTTGACACTGCCGGAACCATCAACGACTCCAATTTTCAACAACTTCAAGAATTGTTCCCATTACAAATGCAAGTATTCAATTCAATGAAATGTGAAAATGAAATTCTGATGGTTCTTCTCATAGACCCTCTTCCGGTTTCCAATTTCATCCTATCACTAACCTATTTATGTATTCATGTGTGTATGTTGTTTAGTTTATTTATATTCATATAAATATCTATATTTAGTTAATAAAACTTGTACATAATATGTATTTGGTTCTGTTTTGTTTGCAATACAAGTCACTTTACGATCACGGTTTTTGCTACTGGCTCAAAGTACTGTACAGGCGAAGAAATAATTATTCTTCGGTGGCCATGGAAGATACCCTTTATTAGAATAAATTAATAATCAAAATAGTTCGTTGGAAGAACTGATTAATTGATTGTAATATTAATTCAGCCACATCAAGTTAATCCAATTAACTGACCCAAATATTTATAATTAATAATAACAAGATATTATTGATTATTAATATTTCCAAAAAGCTGAGTTCCTTACATAATGGTGGAGAATTTTAAGGCATCGTATTAAACATTGTATGCAAGCAGACAGTAATCAATCATATGTTGTCCCATAAGTTTTATTAACATCTCATACATGCACGTACAAGTTTCTGAGTAAATCAGCAAAACTATAGCTTGAATATGCCTTCCTACGAATGGCAGAAAGTTCACAAATGCTATAATGCATATTTAAATCGTACGATAAGAAACTCCTGATATTAGCGAAGAAAGCCTAATTTCAGATATAAATCGAGCATAAGCCTTCTCTGACGAAGAAATCTCAGATTAGCCGCGCGCATAAATGGTACCAGAACTAATTAACCTGATATGGACGAAGAAATCTCCATTTTCAGCATTTTTGAATGTGATCTGAGCGATGTTCCTCAATCACCGATTAAGGCCTTATTATGCGTTACGTCATTGTATTCATATTAAACCGCTGAAGCGCTCATATGAAACAATCGCGTCGAATTAGTGGTATAAATTCTAGCTTAGCTAACTAGTAATTTGCCATTGTCTGTGAAAGAACGGTGCTGTTTTGATTTGTTAAAAAGAGTCACTCACACCCAACGTCGTGTCTAAGCGAGAGACTCTAAGTGTCTAAGTGCAAACTGTCAGCACAACTCGATCGCTGCTCCGAACGATCTGTGTTGTTGGTTGGCATTGCGTCCGGAACGCGAGCAGGCGTTCCTATCTAGTTTTTCTGACAACAGCACCAATCTCACAGACCCTCGTGTAAACAAGCGACGGTTGTAGCCAATAGCTCCCTCAATACTAACTTACACGCATGACTTACAAGTAAAACCCTCTACCTCGAGTGATAGTTTTAGCACCGCCTAAAAACTTAGACACGTTAGAGCGTAAAGTGTAACCTTAAACCAAAGACTATAGATTTTGCGTGATTTGAACTGAGTGATTTGAACACGAGTAATGAGAGTCAAAGCTCTTCGAGGCTTTGAATCAAAGGAGTCAACTGAGTCACAAATGACTCTTTGTTTGAAGCGCCCTCGCTGGCGACCCCTGCTGGTCAAAACAGTGGAAGTGTAGCGGAAACTCAAATCAACGGAACACCTTTTACAAACCAATCGCAAAGGTTTTATCAAAAGGTGTAATCAGGTAATGGCAATCCGCGAGCTACCTAATATCGTTTAATATGAGGTGTCTTTCAAGGCATAATATCTTAGTAAACCTTAGGGCTCGTTTTATGAAAGCTTGACTTGAAAGTCAATCAGACCCTTTATCAAATGCGTCATTAAATGTGTACGAATCTATAAAGTGATACGAGATCACATAGAGACCAGATACACAATGGTTCACGAACCGTTGAAATTTAAAACAATTTCGAAACAGCTATGACGCGTAACGAAGCCCAGTTTAATAAAATCACGTGACCTTAGCAGTGATACACTCCGAATGATTTGAGACGAATGATTCACCCTGTTGTCAGAGCTTCACGAAGCACGTCTCATAAGAGGGTTAAACCACCCTCTTCTCTCTCTCTTTCTCTCTCTCGACCCCTTCCTCTTGGTTTCACTTTCAGATTGAAACCCAGATACTTTGGGTTTTTATTTGTGTTTCTTTTATTTTTACATAAATCTACCCCTATTTTATTTTGTGTATTTACACCTGTTGATCCTGAATAGTCCTATTCAGTTAAATTGAATTTAATTAAATTGGGAATTTAATTAAATCAATTTGCTTAGTCAAGTTCCCCTCTAGTTACCAGAGCTATGAGAACACACAATGTTTACATACATTTTTTTTATTTTATTTCAATTTAGTTATTTACGTTTGTTTCAGCCTGAATTCTTATATTCAGCTAAAGAAAAAAAGAAGGGCTTAACTAAATTTGAAATTTAATTAAATTACTTGATACGCTTCCCTTTCCTTTTAGTTTTCTTAGAGCTATAAGGACGTTCTAACTTTACCTTTACCTTATTTTAGATCACTAGTCACTATCCTCATCTTCTCTCTCTCTATAGGATTACAATATCTAGCGACTGTTGTTTCCATAGCGAGTTACACAGGTCATTAATATCCTACTTCCTGTCTGTGTTTTACCCATCCTCACTCCTTAGCACCAAGCTAAGTACATGAAGTACGGCTAAACACAAACGCACAGTAGGCCCCAGACAGAACTGGAAACACTTCCCATTGTTTCTTCTTCTTCTTTTGGACCTTGAGATGTCTGATGTGTCCCTGGTAGCTTAGTCTAACAGCAGCATAACCCATAAGTGACTCCTGTTTACCTATGTCTCCTAGCTAAACCTAAATAGGTAAAACACTCCTTTCTTCCTCTTCTTTTCTGGTTTCATCCCATTGTTTTATTTTGGTTTTGCTCTATCTGTTACTCTCGTAGCACAACATGTGAGAAGAACCATCAGCATTTTTGAGTAATAGGTTATGACATGTAAGAGCCCAGTCATCAGTCGATGCTGCTTAAAGCACGTCAACTAAGATACTCAAAACTTTTTTTTTTGTTGTGTGTGCTCACCAACACTAAATTTTAGCTGCTCCACATAGCCATTCTCCCACACAGATAGCTCACCACCTCTGTAGAAACTTGCATTTGCCTTTGCCATTTCTCTCTCGTGTTCCCACAAGTGTTCCAGTAGGCCTCAGACACCCAGCCCTGCCACCAGGACCACCTGAAGACCCGGCAGAGCAGTGTCATGGACATCCTTCAGCCTGAAGCAGGCAACGACCTGCCACGGCAGAGGAAGGAACAGTTAGGCAACAATGAAAGCAGACGTCTGACACCCAGCCTGAGCCACCAAGAGCTGACCAGCATTATCTTCTCCTTGGCCATGCTCCCGCAGGCCTCAAACAGGAGGTAAATGAACTAACGCTGCCAGCCACAGGACTCCACAGAGAACGAACCCTGCTCAACGGGAGAAGGCACAGGACAGATGCAAGGACCCTGACAGAGCAGAGCAACTGAAAGAGATCATCAGTTTTCAGGCGGACGACAGCTCTGAGCACATGCAAACCGACGGGTAAAGTACTGTTTCACTCAAAGAACTTAAAGAAATGGTTGAACTCAAAGAGAGCTAAAGCCATCAATGTGCAGCGGAAGTCCGAACACTGACTTAGCGATGCTGTAACATTATTGACGCACTCCATGTGGTCCAAAGAGAGCTGCAACAGTCCAACCCACTGCAAATGGACCACACAAGAAAGATGGACCCTGCTGACCTTCACATTAGCAGCGTAAGCTTCCCCAGCCCTGCACAAAGGGGGGAGGAGCCAAAGCCCTCGGCTTAACACTTCACCAGACAGTGCCCTGAGAGCCCCTGCAGCTGCAGGAGGAAAAGGTAAATCAGACAAACCCTGAAATGGCACATGAATTGACACTCAACAATCTCAAGTGAAAGGTCAGAAACATCCCTGCCAATCTACGAGACATTGATTTTCACCTGCAGTCTCCAACCGGTATGGCACACCGAGACAGACTCCATCTGATCTGGACACATCCAGCCCAGCTGGGCCCTGCCCAAACACCAAGCAGGACAGACCTAGAAGGCCCTGTGCTACCACCACCAACTCCGAACGAGTTGTCTGTGGAACTTACAACGAACCTGTGACGGAGGAGGACACCAGCTTCAAGAAACTTTTCCTCCAAAACCAGTTAGTCACCATATTTTCACCTGCCGCCACGCAATGCCCACTCAACGATGTGTGACCTGATGCGGAAGGCCTCTAACACAGAAGGCCTCCCCAGAAAGGGCTCCTAAGACCCCATTGATCCTGAACTGCAAAACCAGAAGCCACAAAGCATGAACACAATGCAAGACTCTGCTAAAAAGTCCCTGGTCAGCATAGGACATAAAACTTTTAAAGTAGATGAAAATGGGTGCTCAAAGAGCAGCAAGACTCTGCATTAGTAAAAATAGAATTTTTCTGATATAAAGAAAATCTTGAATGGACGTGTAAGCCTCACCTGCCAACAGACTATGCACAACTCTTTTGAAACAAACATTTGCTACATGCTGGTTGAATTGGCACTGCTACATTAGTTTCCATGACAATGAAGGGTTACAGGAAACACTAGCTCCAAATAGGGCATACCTTGACGCCATAGTGTAGGAAAACCACCTGAGTTTTAAACTACTGTTAACCTACAGGCGTGCATTTGACCATTGCGGTCCAACTGGAACACAACATGCGATACGCATTTTGATCACTGGTTGCTGGCTTGTCTAAATGCAGATAAAACGATAGCGAGAATTGACATCTCTACTGTAAGTGAAAGAGTCTTAGATTTCCAACTGGTATCAGTAAGTTCAGCATTAAAGCGTAAGTCTGTTTGACAAAGGAATCTCATCTCAGCAGCTTGTAAACTGTACCGATATCTATCCTGCTTTGGTTAAAGAAATCCAAATTGCAGTATTGCTAAACCTGTTTCTGAAAAAGAAAGCTCAGGACAGTGTTATATATACGTAGACCTGGGTGATGCTCCCCTTTCTACAATGTAAAGGCCTTACAAATTATTGTTAGATTGATGTAATTCACCTAAATTTTTAGCTGCATCCACAAGCAGAGAGCTACCTAGCGATCAAAACTGTTCACTCGCTGAAAAGTCAGCATTTATGCATGAGAGGGACGTAACTATATAGGCTTAGACAAGCTTTGACTTACAGCAAATCTATTTCCTTACTTTGTAAACGAATAGAATAAGTTGTGTAAAGTAAAGAGAAGAGTTCCATGAGTAAAATTAGCAAATGCCAAAACACATTAGCATTTTACTGAATGTAACATCAAGTTCTTGAAAGACTTAAAGTATAGGCGCCCCCTTTTAACCCGTTTAAACATGCATAACTCAGTAAAATGTGTAGACATTCTTCAGGTACTGTTGAATTGTTCTGACATGCACTGGTTCCCATGACAACGACTTGTCACAGGAAGTGCTAACTCGTGACGTCATTTTGTAATCAAACCAGCCTAGGTGGCTAAGCTAACTTAACCTAGCGTCCATCCAGCTTAGGCTAAGCTAAGCTAACCTAGCATCCATCCAGCTTAGGCTAAGCTACATAATAACTTCTACAGTTAGCGGTTAGCATCATTTACTTGAAGCCTTAATTACAGCTTTTATGTATACAGCGCAAAGTATTCTAAAATACTTTCTTTAACCCCATTTAGGGTTTCTAATTTTTCTCTTTCCTTACTTTCAATTCTTCTCAGCTGAATTTCACCTTCACTAGTTTAGGCATAGTCCTTGCTGAGCGCTGTAGGCTAAATTTGCAGATGCCCTGGCAATTAAACCCAAGTTTAATTACATGTAAGCTGTGTAGCTAGAGAAGAATTATTATAGTTATGAGAATTTTCATCAGCATATTGACTAAACCTTTGGAGGGACACACACGGTGTGGTCTTAAACACGCAACAGCTGTGACCCACTAGGGAGTGTTGGTCCAGGCAAATCTAAAGGTTAGTCACTAGTGCTATTGATTATTCTCAATTTCAGATCATTACCGCTGTTTTGATTACTTACTTTATTTTTTTATTTTATTCTTTTATTTCCACTTTGATAATAATAGCAGTCAGCTATTCCCTTGTCTATTCGGTCATCTATATGATTTAATTCCATTTCCTCTCTTGTTCGAATGTGGTTCTATTTCCCATTGGGCCCAGAAAGGAAACAGAGACACCTTTATTTGTGATTGTGTTTATTTTCAACAAGTGCACTCATTTTTGTGACCCTGCGACACAAGTAATTTCAACAATTACTAGGGCATAACTATAGTCCTGAGGATTGATAATAAGCATAATTTGAATAGGAAAGCTGTCCCTTTTCCTCCTATCCTTCACTTCGTCAAGCCGCAGTGATGATCCACCATTTAAGTCCAGAGAAATAATTTAGTCATAAGAACCATCTTAAGTCATTTATTTCATCTCGGCTATGCCCTTTCCAGGAAATACTCTAGGAACCACACAAGTCTTAGCCTCCTAACATCCACAGCTAAGATGATAAAGATACAAGAGACACATCACTAGCTAGATACACATGAAACACCTAACTTTATGCTACATATCTAGCGAACCCATTAAACAGTGGTTCTGAACTTTTAGGGTCATGAATTAGTCTCTCACCACAAGTGTGCCAAAATGTCACAGAGCCTCTGCTTAACCTGACCCCAACCTTCCAGCCAACCAGAGGACAGCCGCAGTCGGTCATCTCACCAGGTCCGGTATCAGGCAGCGTCCCGAAGGAACAACCGGGACTCCTTATCACCAACTGCAGGACCCACACCCAGAGAGTGTATGTTCGACTCCACTCCCTCGCCCACGCTGAGGCCAATGTCGAACACATGCTCAACCAACTTGAAAAAAAAATTTCACACAAGCAGAGCCAGATGGACACAACCGCCACTGCCGTCGGAACTCTGTTAACATTGGCATGTCCAGTGTCAACGCACTGAACCCAGCCACCGTGAGACAACATGTGGCTAAAATTCAAACTGAAATCCCACAGCTAAAAGGGCAACTCACAACACAGAGTGCCTCCCTGCCGTCCATCGGCAAGACATCGAAGGGAACTGTGGTAATTCTCAACACCCACAGCGTTCGGCTGAACCAGACAGTGAACTCCATGAAACAGCTGTTTACTGTCTTCCAGAATGACTTTACTCAAACTCAGCTGGTCTGCAGTCTCTGATCCAAGACACACGCTGCCCTGCTGAGGCCAAACCTGAATCAAAGCTGGAAACCTCATCCTTCTTCAAGAACCACAATTTCACCTTAACTCCAGAATGACAGGTGATACCCAGTCAAGGCACCTTCTGCCCCAACACCTGCTGCAGAGACCTGTACTGGGCTACTGTCCACATCAACCGCCGTGGAACGACCACCACTCCAGAAGACGCGAGCAACCAGAGGCCACCATGGCCTTCCAGCCTTCTATGACAAAGGTGTGTCTGATCTGTCGGCACTTTCAACTTCGATCATGGTTGTCCTTGAGGGGGACAACAACGGTCGAAAGGGGGGGGATGTAGGGTCTGGACCAATCAAACACACACTAATTATTCATATTCACTATATTTAATGAATATAAAGGTCTATGAAACTCTCCCCCAAAACTAACCTCACAAATGAAGTTACTTTGTCAGCCGGGTGTCCGGTTACAGAACACTTTAAGACTGATAACAGACTTTACGACCTCAAAGGAATGTGGCCACATGCGCCACATGCTTAAGAGAGAAAGACCATCTTTAATTAAATAAACTTTGCGGTGTTACTCTGATCTATGAAGGAACATGCCTCACAGAAACTGTGATGATTTACTGTCTCGTGTACTATTAGGTATAACAACATGGTATGTTTGATTGGGGTGTATGTGGTTGAACAACCACCCAACGGTCAATATAACCTCACCTGTATCATGCTTCCTAGCAAATTAATCCTCATTTAATGACACACACTTTGATGTACATCACCTTCTCTTAGAATGCAATGTGAATTTGTTATGTCTATTTGAGCTTGAATGAACAGTCTAAGCATGCTGGGGACAAAGACCATAAATCAACTAAGAGCCGCTTCCCCTCTCGGACATGTCACCTTACTCATAGGTCCATTCAAACCTTAGGGGTTGGTTCTTTTCTCAGGGTATATCAGAGGCAGGCAACAGTGACCGCCCTCTCTTAGTTCTTTCATCCAGCCGCAACACTGTTCTGGTGATTCTGGGGAACCCCCTCCCCCTCCACGGGGGCCCCAGGGCCCAGCAGGCCTCAATCCAACCAGATATGGGCTCAGGCAGGAGAGAGATGACTCTCTCACAAAGAACCAAGGACAATCTCAAGAGTTTTGGAACAAAGACTCCAACCAACAACGACTCCAATCACCCATCCTTCCGACTTCCTCACTTCTCCTGGGTGCCCGGCGTGGCCTCAACAGAGTCCCAGGCCTTCACCAAACCAGTCATGCGTTCCTGGAGAAAGAGAACGCTCAACCAACTTCCACTTGACACTGCCGGAACCATCAACGACTCCAATTTTCAACAACTTCAAGAATTGTTCCCATTACAAATGCAAGTATTCAATTCAATGAAATGTGAAAATGAAATTCTGATGGTTCTTCTCATAGACCCTCTTCCGGTTTCCAATTTCATCCTATCACTAACCTATTTATGTATTCATGTGTGTATGTTGTTTAGTTTATTTATATTCATATAAATATCTATATTTAGTTAATAAAACTTGTACATAATATGTATTTGGTTCTGTTTTGTTTGCAATACAAGTCACTTTACGATCACGGTTTTTGCTACTGGCTCAAAGTACTGTACAGGCGAAGAAATAATTATTCTTCGGTGGCCATGGAAGATACCCTTTATTAGAATAAATTAATAATCAAAATAGTTTGTTGGAAGAACTGATTAATTGATTGTAATATTAATTCAGCCACATCAAGTTAATCCAATTAACTGACCCAAATATTTATAATTAATAATAACAAGATATTATTGATTATTAATATTTCCAAAAAGCTGAGTTCCTTACAGTGTAATACTGCAGTCCTTTATCAATATGTTTATGTGTTGGGCTAACGCAAACCATGACTGATTGGGTGTTTACCACTAAACTTTAGGCTATGGTCTAACATAAATCAAATTGACCAATCACCGCAGATTACTGTCACGCAAAGGAGGGGTTTGGGAAAATTTATCTTTGAACGATTCATAAGGGAGTCGCTGAGCAAATCAGGTAAACATAAATGCATATATTATAAGGAAACAAAAGTGTTTTTTGTCATTGCATGCATATAAAACTGTTGTTGGGGACTCCCAAAACAATATTAGGAAAATTTTAAATGCCATATTAGGGGCCCTTTAATATAAATAATTTTTATTTTTTTGACATAAATAGTCAAAATTATGTATGAGCTCCTAAGTTAAAGCAAAACATGAATGACTTTAGTCTACGTTCATTGACACACCATGGCATCGAACTGTATATAATTCTCAATGTACATCTGTCAAAAACTTTTCAGATTAGGAGCATTGGGATAAACAATGTTTCACTTTTAACTTTCTCCAAAGTAAAATGACTGATTAATTGTTACCAGTTTCCATGTCTGATCCTGGCACAGCTGCTGCTGCTGGCTCCTCCCCAGTCTGCAGTTCATCTTTGCTACCCTCTACAAAACCATTTAATCAAATCAAAGTGTATATTTACTACAGACTAATAACACAAAACAAGTCACATGTTATGTTAATGCTTATTGGTTATCCTTAGAGAAAACAACACCTGATAAACAAGGAAAGTATTCAGTGCAGTGGTGGGATAAAACTAATGTTTCTGGCTACCCTTACGAAAATACTTCAAGTTCATTTTATGATGAAGTATTATTCGTTTAAATGTATTATAAGTGTAAAAGTAGTGAACTTTAAGTACACTACTAGGTTTCTCATTTGTAATGCATCTGTACTACAAGTGAACTTATAAGTATACTAGTAGTAGTTTACTATTTTAATACAATTAGTATTTTTTTTAGTTTATGAAAGTACACACTGAAGTGTACTCTCAGTAAACTACTAGTTTAGTAGTTTATACTGCAAGTATACTTGCAAGTTTTCTTTAAGTGAACATAAACTTATACTTGTTGTAGTTCACTATTTATGTATTATTTTTGCACTTGCAGTATACTATTGTGTTCAAATGCAGGTATTATTTCTTATTAAAAAATACCTTTGACTGTACTTTAATTTTAAAGACATTGCATTAGCTTCATGGATTCTTTTTTTATCAACACTTGAATGTTGGTAAGTTTCATAAAGAAAGGCAACATTAGAATTGTAATTTAAAGGACGATTAAATAAAATGATGCAGACAAAATTAAAATGCGTCCCACTGCTTATGACTTGCGTGACGCGGGACAACAAAGCTTCACATTCTTCACAGCTTCACAAAATGCGGGACAGGTGGTCCCCCTTTGATAACACAAATTATAAACATTTATAAAAAAATATATAAAAATTTGTTTTTTTGATTTACACACTGTTTTATGTTTGATGATGATCACGTTATTGTATATTTGAGTTGAGTGAGCAATCTTCTATCACTTGTTTCAGCTTCTTCTGTGTTTTTATCCGGAGGAGATTCTGTACTAGAAAATGCCAGTACAAGTGCTAACGTATAACGTTAGCCTATGGTAATAACTAGCTAGTTAAACAAATAGTTCTACAGTAAAAGCCAGCCAGATGATGATCTATCTTCAGACTTTAAGGATAAAAAAACTGAATTCCTACCCACTGACTTCTTTCCGAAAAATCCCCCAAAGTCTCGTTTGCTTCATTTTTCTTTAATTTTTTCTTTCCTGCTCGCTGACTGTCTCACTTGTTAAAGGACAACTCCGGCGCAAAATTAGAATTAGACCAAAGGTTCATTTTGCGCCGGAGTTGTCCTTTAACTCGCACTCTTGCGGTTGACTGTGCTAGCTCCTCCCCTTCCTGCTGCTGTTGCATATTCAACAGAGAGGAAGAAACGGAGTAGCCCATAGGTTACCGATAGCAAAGAAATGTATTCTATAGGCTAGATTATTTTTAAGGTCTATTTTTACAGGCTGTATGCAGTATATGCAAAGCTAAAGCGCAATGAAATAAAGCAACTTATGTTTTCGGGTGTTTACATAGGCTACTGTCCAGTTTCATATTTGCTCAGTGACAATCATTACATTCGGGGCTTGACTCAAAACATTCGGGGCTGAACCCCCGGCAAAATCGGCTGGCGCCACCCCCGGTGCTAAGCCTCCCGCCTCTTTCTGTTTCTCAAGATGTGACCTCCTTATTTGTGGGATGGTCTTATTCCAGATAAAGGTAGATATAGATTTATCTAGCTCTCTGAAAAAAGACTTTGGGATAAAAACGGGTATTGTATGAAACAAGAATAAGAACCTGGGCATAATTATCATCTTGACAGAATTAACCCTGCCAGCAAGCGATATAGGCAGCGCTGACCAATGGGTAAGGTCATGTTTGGCCCTTTCCAGAGGCTGGTTTAAAGTTATGCTTGAAAAAATCCCTGTATTTGCTGGTTACTGAAACGCCAAGATAGGTAAAAGTGCCACGAGTTTCTTTTAGTTGATATGCCTCAAAAGACATCTGTCGAGCCTGGTCATTAATAGGGAGGAGCAAACTCTTAGTAAGGTTGATTCTGTAGCCTGAAATCTCTCCAAAGCTAGAGATAATTTCTAATGCCTTAGGAATAGAGGTGCAAGTATCGGAAAGGTACAGTACCAAGTCGTCTGCATATAGAGACACAATTTTTGAGTTTTGCCCCCCCTGACAACACCCATGAGCTCCTCGGCACTCCTAAGTGCAACCGCTAGTGGTTCAATGGCGAGGTCAAACAGAAGTGGGGTCAATGGACAGCCCTGTCTTGTCCCCCTACCTATAGGAAAACAGTTGGAGATCATTTTATTAGTACGGACAGAGTCCTGCGGTGTAGCATACAGGATCCTTATCCATGAACAAAAAGCCGGTCCAAAACCGAACCTCCCCAGAGTTGCAAAAAGATACTCATACTCAATCCGGTCAAATGCTTTTTGAGCATAGAGGGAGAGCAAAATCTCTGCTGTAGGTGCAGTTTGAAGTGAAAGTGAAAGTGAAAGTGACACGTGATGGCCAAGTATGGTAACCCATACTTGGAATTTGACCTCTGCATTTAACCCATCCAAGTAAGTGCACACACATTAGGAGCAGAGTAGTGAGTAGTGTACACACACACACACTGCAAACGTGGATACACACACCCGGAGCAGCGGGCAGCCTTGAGTGGCGCCCGGGGAGCGATTGGGGGTTAGGTGCCTTGCTCAAGGACACCTCAGTCATATTCCTGCCGGTACTGGAATTGAACCAGCAACCTTTGGGTCACCAGTCCAACTCTGCTACCATTAGGCCATGACTGCCCCCGGGGTATAAAGAATATTAAAAAGACTTCGTATGTTGCCAAAAAGCTGCCGCCCAGTAATAAAACCAGTCTGATCTGGATGTATCACTGTATGCATTAAAACGTTGTCTAAGTGAAAATTTTGTTTTACTCATGTGAGGAACCTGCTCGGCTACAGTACTAATAAAAGATGCTGGTCATCAGTCTGTTTTAAATAATAAAATAAAGTAAAAGTTTTATTTAAAGAAAATAGACAACTTTTCTTGCTTTTTGTGGCAAACAAATGTATAAATGTTTGAACGTTTAAAATCCCTATGCGTCTTATTTTACTCAGACTTTTGAAGTAAAATGTGTAATTTGTTGTTTTGCAACACACACACACACACACACACACACGCTATGGGATGGGTTAAAAACTAAAACATTTTCTTTAAAAAATACTAAAATAACAAAAGTAACGACCAAATTTATATACACTGTAAAGATGTTTTTGTGTGCGATCCCAGAGAATCTCCAGAAAGCTTTTGATGAAGTGTCATTCTTTAAACATCTAGCCTAAACTACTGTCGTAAAACCATTAACAAACACATTTAGGATGCACTCTTTCCCCGCCAGTTCCCCTTGTAAACACCTTCACTGTGAGTTAGATAAAGGTTTTGATTCTTTGTCTTTGGGAGCAGCGCGTGAGCGTCGATTAGGAGCGTCGCGTGAGCAGCAGTGAAGCGGGAGTTTCGGCGCAGAGTCTATTTTTGCTGCGCTGCTCGCGCTCAATTTAAGTGAAAACACACTTCCCTTTCGAGAGGTCTCTCCTATTGCGTAAGCTTACGCTATGGGAAAACTCCTTTTCTCGAGAAATATTGAAGTCTTTATGTAAAACGCATTGCAGCTGCACAGCATACAGCAATGAGCGAGGCAGCTCGGTCATTGGCTGTGCTGCGGCAACTTGCACGAATCAATGACGGGGCGACTCTGAACCCGCGTCAGAGCCCGCCAAGATGGACGTGGCCAAGGGCTATATATTGGGTACCCCGTCGTCTGAGTTCTTTAGATTTAATCTCCTTCAGCAAAGAACCTTCTCTTCGCTGATCCTCCGGATTTGTTGGAGTCTTTTCGCCGCCGTCGACAAACCTACAGCAGTACTGCTTCGAGGACGCTGGCGCCTTCAGCCGCCTTCGATCGCCCTTCTGCTAAGCCATCCGGCGCGCATCATCGCAATATCCTTTTTCAAAGCTTTCAGTGTTCGCCCCCGCGACACTTTTTCTAAAAGAGCAATTTAACAAGGCGTCAAATGCCTTCCTGCGCCTCGTGTCGAGGCCCTCTTCAGGACGGGGATCGTCACATCATTTGCGCCCGCTGCCTGGGACCGGACCACGCAGAGGCTGCCCTTACTCGAGGCGGATGTCCCGAGTGTGACGCCCTGGGCCTCACCGAGCTGCGCGCTCGCTTCGCCGTTTTCACCGCGAAAGAGCCCACCTCTTCCGTGCTGCCATCTCCTCTGGTCGAGCCGCGAAAGAAAAAACGCCGCTCACAGAGGCCGCCGGAGCACGCGGTTTGCAGTGATGTCACGCCGGGCCAATCCCCGCGTGCTTCACCGCCACCCGAAGACTCCCCGCCGCCAGTCCAGTTCACACAGGCGGACCAGCACCCCTCCAGCAGAGCGATGGGGCTCGTCTTGTTTGGCGCGTCAGGGGATGACGAAGATAAGGATGACAGTTTTTCCTGTGATGCTGCATCCGACGACTGGCCGGGCTCGTCCTTCGACCCCGCGCCTTCGACATTAGCGGGCACGAGCGCGGGCTCCAGCATGGACTCAGAGATCGTCCGCATTCTCTCTAAGGCCGTGGAAGACCTCGGGCTTGATTGGTCTTCCCCGGAAGAACCCGCCCGCAGCCGACTGGACGAGTGGTTCCTGCAGGGGCGCCGACAGGCCCCTCGACAAAGACCCTCCCCCTTCTTCCCGGAAGTTCACGACAAACTCACGAAGTCGTGGAAAGCCCCGCACTCCGCTCGCCTGAAGCCTTCTTTTTCTTTGTCGCTCTCCTCCGTGGACGGCGCGAAAGAAAGAGGCTATGAGGGGACTCCACCCCTCGAGGAGGCTGTGGCCAATCATCTGTGTCCACCCTCCAACGCTGGATGGAAAGCTAAAGCTTCTCATCCCTCGAAGCCTTGCCGGTCCACTTCAGCTCTCGCCGGTCGCGCATACGCCGCCGCCGGCCAAGCTGCATCAGCGCTTCACTCTATGGCTGTCCTCCAGGTGTTTCAAGCCAAACTTCTCCGCAGTATGGACGAGTCTGGACCCGAGCCTGAGGCATTTAAGGACCTACGCAGCGCCACTGACATAGCGCTGCGAGCTACAAAAGCCACCGCCCAATCCTTCGGCCGTGCTATGGCTAACCTGACTGTCCTTGAGCGCCATCTGTGGCTGACGCTAACAGATATGAAGGATGCAGATAAGGCGTTTTTTCTCAACGCGCCTATCTCCCAAGACGGCCTGTTTGGACCAGCGGTGAAGGAGTTCGCCGAGCGCTTCACCGAAGCCCGTAAGGACTCACAGGCTATGCGTCACTTCCTGCCCAAGCGATCTAGCTCATCGCAGAGCCGCCAACGGCCGCCTCAGCAGCAGCGAGCTAAGACTGCGCCTCCCGTTTCTCAGCCCAAACCTGAAACGGATTTTCGACGCCACTCGCGCTCTGCCAACAGGAAGCAACCGCCCGAGCGACGGGGACCTCGGCCCAAGATTGTGCTGAACCCAGAGCCTCGTAAGTCCTCCTAGCTACAGGGAGGAAAAGGGAGAGCGCGTGTCTCGCAAGAGCCGGACCGTTCTCTCCAAAACGTCTAAAGCATTACCCAGTCCCCTTACAGGCGGCTGGAAATGTCTATACAGCAGCCAATGTGCCAGCCACACAGCTCGCCCACCTGCAAACAAACGCCGTTTTCACGGCGACACACAGATATCACATAAAGAGCTATTTTCTGCCTGTGTCATTAAAGGGTCACGTGTCCACACCAAAGTGCGCATTCCCACATATCAAAACTGTCAACGCAGTGCCAAATGTTTTCCCAGCTCAGGCTGGACGCCCCATAAATGTAGATTGTGTGCCAACTGTCACGTATGCACCACTACACACAAGCACTGTTCCCACAGTTATAAACACTTCCCCAGTAAAAGCGGGAAGTTGTATAAGAGTAGCGCGTGTGCCCGCTGTTATGCACGCACCCCAACTCACAAACACTGTTTATATGGCCAAAAACCTCCCGCCATGAGCGGGAAGTTTTCTGAAAGTGGCGCGCGTGCCTACCACAGTCTATGCACCCCCACCCATAAGCACTATACACACAGTGTTAAACATTTCCCCATCTCACTCTGTGAGCATTACAGCGAGCGTGCCTGTAATCTCACACGCACCCCTGCACTCGGCATTCAGCAGAGCTGCTCAGCACGCGCCCGCGCCGCTGAAAGCTGTAAGCTCGGTATTAACACAGACCGATTCGCTGGCGGGAGCCATACGTCACTGCGACACGCCCCCGGCGACACGCCCCCGGCCAGCATTCAGCCCATATCTGTGCGAGCGAAAGCTTGGGAAAATATCCCCGACATGCCGAAATGGGTTTTGAACATAAAACACGGTTACTCGCTTCAATTCGCTCGCAGACCGCCCCGCTTCACAGCAGTGGTAGAGACGAAAGTGAGAAAAGATGTTTCACATGTTCTACGCACCGAGATGCTCAAACTGAATAGAGAAAGGCGCTATAGAAACAGTCCCCCCCTCTATGAGCGAGGCAGGTTTTTACAGCCGCTATTTTCTCGTCCCGAAAAAGGATGGTGGTCTCCGCCCCATTCTAGATCTCAGACATCTGAACAAAGCTTTAATGATTCGTTCGTTCAGAATGATAACTACCAAGCATATCCTCGCGCAAGTTCGCCCGAGGGATTGGTTTCTGTCAGTGGATCTGAAAGACGCTTACTTTCACATTCCAATAGCGCCTCATCACAGGCCTTTTCTGAGATTCGCTTTCGAGGGACAGTCATACCAGTACACAGTACTACCATTCGGCCTGTCACTGGCACCCCGTACATTTACGAAATGTATGGATGCAGCACTTTCCCCCCTGAGACAGCGGGGAGTGCGAATACTAAATTATCTCGACGATTGGCTAATACTAGCACAATCAGAGAGCCAGTTAGTGACACACAGGTCTTGGATTATCAGTCATCTAGAGTGCCTAGGTCTAAAAATCAATTTTGCAAAGAGCATGCTATCCCCCAGCCAGAATATTTCTTTTCTGGGAATAGTGCTAGACTCAGTGCAGATGACGGCGCTCACTATCCGGCGCCTTGCAACATCGTTCAGAGCGGGCGCGTGCGCCCCCGTCAAGCGGTTTTAGAGGATGCTCGGTCTCATGGCCTCAGCATCAGCTGTACTCCAGCTAGGATTGTTGCACATGCGTCCTCTCCAACGCTGGCTCAAAAGCCGTGTCCCCACTCACCCGTGGCGCCCGGGCCACTTTTTAATCAGAGCAAATCACGGCTGCATAAAAGCCCTGACGCCCTGGAAAGCTGTCGACTGGTATCAGTCCGGCGTGAGTTTGGGTGTGAACACAAGGAGAAAAATGATCACGACAGATGCCTCCAAAATAGGTTGGGGGGCCCTTTACGAGGGCAGGCCTGTCTCCGGCTTTTGGTCAAACCCGGAGAAGCGCCTACATATAAACTGTCTGGAATTGAAAGCGGTCGCTTTGGCTCTCAGAGCCCTGCTCCCGTACCTGAAGGACGAGCACGTCCTAGTCCGAACGGACAACATGACGGTAGTCTCGCATATAAATCGTCAGGGTGGACTCAGATCGAGCTCCCTGCACTCGATGGCCAGGGAGCTCCTCCTATGGTCCCAGCGCAACCTGCGCTCGCTGAGAGCAGCGCATGTGCCAGGTGTTCTGAACCAGGGAGCGGACATGCTGTCCAGAGACAAAGTTCTCCCAGGAGAATGGTCTCTCCACCCCCTGATGATTCAGTGGTTATGGCAAACCTTTGGCAGAGCAGAGGTCGACCTCTTTGCCTCCAAGGAAAATACGCACTGCCCTCTCTTCTTTTCAAAGAGCACGGACGCGCTCGCCCAAGTCTGGCCGAGCCGCCCGCTGTATGCCTTCCCTCCGGTTGCGATGCTACCTCAGGTCATCAGTCGGATCAGGGAGGAGAAATGTGCAGTGCTCCTGGTAGCCCCACTCTGGAAAAACCAGACGTGGTTTCCAGAACTGATGCAGATGATACAATCTGCCCCATGGCCGATTCCACTGAGGCTAGATCTCCTCAGGCAGGCCAACGGGATGATCCTCCATCCCCGCCCCGATCTGTGGGCCCTCCATGCGTGGCCCCTCAACGGATTCCCGGGAACCTCCCCAGTGGAGTGTTGAGAACCATCACTGAGGCGCGAGCACCCTCTACGAGGCGCTTATATGCCCAGAAATGGAAGGTGTTCAGTGACTGGTGCAAGTCCAGGAACCTGAATCCTGAGACATGCGAAGTACCGAGTGTGCTCGTTTTCTTACAAGAGCTGTTGGAGACAGGCCGCACCCCCTCCACGCTCAAAGTATATGTGGCTGCCATAGCGGCATCACATGAACCGGTCGAAAGGACGCACACTAGGGAAAAACTACCTAGTTGTTCGTTTCCTGAGGTGCGCCAGGAGGATAAATCCCCCACGCCCCCCCCTCGGTGCCGATTTGGGACCTGGCCACGGTCCTGGACGCACTTAAGCGTGCCCCGTTCGAACCCCTCCGAACTGTGCACCTTAAACAGCTCTCGCTCAAAACTGCTCTCTTGCTGGCTCTCGCCTCCGTCAAGAGAGTGGGCGACCTGCATGCGCTGTCATCAAGCGCTACCTGCCTGGAGTTTGGACCTAACGACAACAGGGTTGTCCTCAGGCCAAAACACGGGTATATTCCTAAAGTGCTCTCTACTCCATTCAGAGCACAGGTGATATCTTTGGCCGCGCTATCGTCCCCAGCAGACGAAAGTGACGCTAATTTACTCTGCCCGGTCAGGGCACTCAGAGTATATTTGGAACGTTCTGCCCTGTTCAGACAGACAGAGCAGTTGTTCGTATGCTTTGGCGGCCGCACTAAGGGTCTGGCTGTGTCAAAGCAAAGAATATCGCGCTGGATAGTTGATGCTATAGCGCTGGCTTATGAAGCCAAGGGCCTTCAGTGCCCCTTGGGCATCAGAGCTCACTCTACGAGAGGCATGGCCTCCTCGTGGGCGTGGTCGAGTGGGATACCCATTCAAGATATTTGTGCGGCTGCAGGCTGGGCCTCACCGTCCACATTTATCAGGTTTTATAACCTACAGGTCCCCTCATTGCACTCTAACATACTGTCGGTCTAACTATGCATAGGCTGGGGTGTGTACATGCTGAGCATTGTCTCCTCCCTCATAGAATCACATCTTGAATCTGATGTGGGGGATTTTTCATACATGACAGTACATAAAAATGTGCTTGTGTGTGTCTCTGGACGCCCTTTGGGCCGTTCCACGTTGTCCCCTTATAAAGCCCGCCTTCGGCTGGCTCGTTGGATAATTACTTCGCTCAAAAGCTCAGGCACCGGCCTCCGACTTAATAGAAGCGAAGTCAGCACGCACGGCGTTTTACATGGCGTTCCCATGGCGTAAGCTTACGCAATAGGAGAGACCTCTCGAAAGGGAACGACTCGGTTACTAACGTAACCTCGGTTCCCTGAGAGGAGGGAACGAGTATTGCGTAATCTGCCATGCTTGTGCTTGGTAAATTTGCTTCAGTCGATTGAACCTAAAGAACTCAGACGACGGGGCGCCCAATATATAGCCCTTGGCCACGCCCATCTTGGCGGGCTGTGACGCGCGTGGACGCGAAGCACGCTCATTGGAAGCGGGTTCAGAGTCGCCCCGTCATTGGTTCGTGCAAGTTGCCGCAGCACAGCCAATGACCGAGCTGCCTCGCTCATTGCTGTATGCTGTGCAGCTGCAATGCGTTTTACATAAAGACTTCAATATTTCTCGAGAAAAGGAGTTTTCCCATAGCGTAAGCTTACGCAATACTCGTTCCCTCCTCTCAGGGAACCGAGGTTACATTAGTAACCGAGTCGTTTTGTTGGACAAAATAATTAAGATTTCACCCAAAAAGTGCCCAATATGCACAGAATTTGCTTTTGTGGTGTGTTTTAACAAGTACTGGACTAGGCTATGTCAGAAAAGAAAATGAAGACTCAAAAATATTTATACAAAATTTACCCATTTAAACTTGTTTTTATTATTTCCCAAACGTTTCCCTGCACTTGCTCCACTTCCCCGAACTTAGCGCTTGTTTAGCCTGGCTGGACATGTGGCAGATGAGAGAAGAACTGTTTGCTAAATAAAACTTGCCATTGATGTACAAGTGATTGCAATAGGCCTGTGTGTGTGTGTGTATGTGTCCGTTTTTGTCGGGGAATCGGAATCGGCCTAGAAAATTGTAATCGGTGCATCTCTAGAAGGAATGAGAGAAAATGAGCTATTGTCATCGTCCTTTAAGGATAAATCAGTCCACACCTATTTTAGGTATAATGACCAATAGTAGTTAGGAACGTTTAGCGGGAGAGTGTTTTCTTCGTTTCCTTCTGACAGTCTAATCTGCATGTTTTATGATGATGTCAGAATTGGTCATTTTTACTCCTCTAAAGGATGGTAAAAATATTATTATACATTTTATTGTAACACACTAAACATCGTTAATTAACGCATAACAAGAGAAATGTTTCAATACCCAGAAAGATATGGCTGGAAGATATTAAAGCAGAGAAACATTCTTACACTCGACTATAAGCACTTACAGTGTAACTAACACAACTAGAAAGTTGTAACACGGCTAATATAAGCTGAGGACATTCATACACACAGGAATATATCATATACATTCTGGGATGACTAGACCTTGGAAAAAAGTTTAATAAATGTCACTATTCTGTCCTCTTTTATTAATGTTGCTTTTATGTTTCTTATTATCAGAATAATTGTTTTGTGCACTATGTTGTTGATTTACAAATGCTGTATGTTGTCATAAATTAACAGGGTTCTTTGTATTTTATCAGGTTTAGGTACTATGATGATGATGATGGTGTTGATGAAGAAATGAAGAAGTCTGCTGTAAAATTCCTGCTGAATCTCAGTGTTGCTGCAGATGAAAATGTCACAGTTACAGGAACAAGATTCTCTACTCTGCTGTCGTCTGTGTGCAGTTACAAAACCTTCCCTTTTAATCAAGAGTGGGATGAATATATTCCTGATTATCAGAGTGATTTCCTGCTGGATCTTTACTCACATGTGAAGAACTATGAGACTCAAACAGGCAGGAGTTTCCTTCCAGCATTACAGTCAGTTTTCCAGTTACCTGATGTCTGGATCATAGATCTCTCACAGAGAAAGACCTCCGTCCTCCTGGAAGTGCTGAAACTCCAGACAGAGAAGAAACCAGTATATCTGAGAGGATGTTCAGAGGAAGAGAGTGAAATGAAGAGTTTCCTTCAGTGTCTGTCCTACATCTCACAGCTGTGGTAAGATATTGAACAGCCTTTTGCTCAATATGTTTAAAAAAAGCTGGAGTAGATATTTGTGTATTATTATGGATCATTAAAAAAATATATATATTTTGTATTTACCTTTGGATGCAGAAATGTGTAAAATTGATTAAAACAAAACATTATTCTAGGGTCACAGAGAAGCTGGAAAATAGTCAGGGAAATTAAACTGACTGGTTCTAATTATTTTACACGTTCTGTCACTTTTGATTGATTTATGACTCATGATTGACAGGGAATCCTTTTGTCAAAATAAAAAGTGTTTGTGATTTACAGTGGCAAACTGACTGGTCAGTGACTGTCAAATATGTTTTACGGCGGTTATATCACACCCCATATCAATCTTATGACATTTGTTGAATCCTGGGTATCTGCTCCTTCAGTCTGTTGGGGGAAACTGTTACTGATTGTATTTTTCTTTGATTGTTGGGGGTGAAATTCACCCAAGCAGGTTTTACGTAATGTTGACACCCTGAGTGTCAAAATCTTTGTTGTTTGATCAATAGTGTAGCCTATATGTTAACTGAGTCTGAATATTTGAGTCAAGACAATCAGGAATACCATTACCCCACTGGGCGGCAGTGGCTCAGTGGTTCATGTAGGTTGTCTACAAACCGAAAGGTTGGTGGTTCGATCCCCGGTTCCACCTGACCAAGTGTCCGTGAGCAAGACACCTAACCCCGGCTGCTCCCGACGAGCCTTGCATGGCTGACACCGCCGTCGGTGTATGAATGGGTGAGTGAATGGGTGAATGAGAGGCAAATATGTAAAGCGCTTTGGTGGCCATTAGGTCTGTTAAAGCGCTATATAATTGCAGTCCATTTACCATTTACACCACACTGGCTATATTCATTACAATAACGTGTGTGTGTGTGTGTGTACACTATGTGTAGACCTGTGTGCGTGTGTGTTGCAAAACAACAAATTTAGTTAACTATTGAAATTTACGATATGCTAAAACATTTTGGTAATCTACTGATGAGAACAAAAACTGTTTTCATTAAAAAAAGGAGAACAAAATATTAAGACAAAAAACAACGTCTGTTTTCTGGATCAGCCCTAAAAGACAGACGCCTAAAACACTGGTGTCAAAGTATTGGTGTGGACAGAATTTAATAAAAGGCATGAATCATCTCACTAAATGTAAAGCGTGTCATCGATTAGTGGAAAAATATCATTTTACATACTGTATCGACATAAACTTTCACAATAGACCAGGAGAGAGGATTTCTGTATTCTTTATGGCTAATTGTCTCTTTTCCTTACACACTTTCGTAATAAATTGACCTCTTGAATTTACTTTTGTGCAAACATAATTCCTGTATAACGATTATATTTGAATTTTATTCATAGTCTTTACAAGTACATGTAACTTGGTGGTGATGGCGCAGTGGATAAGACACATGCCTTTGGTGTGAGAGACCCGGGTTCGAATCCACTGTGAGACACCAATGTGTCCCTGAGCAAGACACTTAACCCCTAGTTGCTCCAGAGGCGTGCGACCTCTGAAATATAGCAATTGTAAGTCGCTTTGGATAAAAGCGTCAGCTAAATGAATAAATGTAAATGTAACTTTATAGTTCTTAATGTGTTAACTTTATTTGAGTCACAGAACATGGTGATAACAATTGAAAACAAACTATAATCTTTAATGTTAAGCGGGACGTTGAAATAATATTATATTAAGTTGTTTAACATCCGCAGAATAGTTTAAATATAATATAATATGAAATACTGGTTTGTCAGAAAGAGAAAGCTCAGTCATATATTTAAAAAGCCTCTTAAATGAAAGGCCTGTGTTCATCACACACGTTTTCCCATGTGTGGAATAGCATGAACTTACATCGTTTTGTCTTCAGCTAAAGCAAAACACAGACCAACAAACAAACAAATGTGAACAGTGTCATCTCAGCAAGATGACTAAATCTAGTGAAGTAATAAAAAGTCATTTGCAAAACCATATTTACAAACGTGTAACAAACTTACAAATTCACATCATTTGAGCTTTCTATATTCTGTATGCATCATAAATTATATTTGTACGGCGTAACTTATTTTCTTAGTGATTTGAGGTCTTGAATTTACATGGTGATTTCTGCACACGTCATTTTTTTATTTTATCTTCTGGTTTTTACCAGAATGAGGAACTTTGTTTACCAGCCTCATGATTTCCATTACACGAGAGTAGATGTTAAAACTTCATGCTGATTTGTACTCGGCTTTCGCCAAGATAATCACCAACTAAGACGTAGCTTTACAGTAACCGATGTTTCTCCATCCATTCTTTCCATATGGTGACGTGAATTTTCTGTCTGGTGTTAATACAGTGTATTGCGCGTCAGCACACACAACGGCTGCAACCACAGTGCGGTCCCCCCATAACAACCCTCTGGATTGAGCGGAGTAGGGAACATCTCTAGGGTCTTCAAGTGGGCACCTTCCGTCCTCAGTGTTTCGTCGACTAGCCCACGACACCTCAAGAGGGCTCGACAGTGACTCTGGCGTCCCAGAGTCACCCCCTCCGTCCCCCACTCACCTCAGCCCAGCTTACTGACCTCTACTTCCCTCTTGCTGCTGAGACCTAACCACAATCTCACAATCTCTCCGCAACCCAACCATACGCGCCAACCCGTTTGACTAAGGCTGTCGAGCCCCACTGGTGCGTTAATATGCAGTTTCAGTGGCAACGGTTCCGTATAGCATACCACCTACCACAAAACACAATATCTGCCCAACCACCCGTCATCCACGCAATATACACAGGAACGTAATGACTGCGAATACTATACAACCTATACAAATAAACCAACAGTTGCTGCTGAGACCTAACCACAATCTCACCGCAACCCAACCATACGCGCCAACCCGTTTGACTAAGGCTGTCGAGCCCCACTGGTGCGTTAATATGCAGTTTCAGTGGCAACGGTTCCGTATGGCATACCACCTACCACAAAACACAATATCTGCCCAACCACCCGTCATTCACGCAATATATACAGGAACGTAATGACTGTAAATACTATACAACCTATACAAATAAACCAACAGTTGCTGCTGAGACCTAACCACAATCTCACAATCTCTCCGCAACCCAACCATACGCGCCAACCCGTTTGACTAAGGTTGTCGAGCCCCACTGGTGCGTTAATATGCAGTTTCAGTGGCAACGGTTCCGTATGGCATACCACCTACCGCAAAACACAATATCTGCCCAACCACCCGTCATTCACGCAATATACACAGGAACGTAATGACTGTAAATACTATACAACCTATACAAATAAACCAACAGACCTTTCAAGTTTTCAAGAATTCTACGAAACCGTAGCATGGCGGCCTGTACACAGCCAGCTAGAATCTTTCAGTCTCAACCACAGCCAGTTGCTGCTCCTTTCTGCTGCTTCAGATAAGTTCTTTACTGTACGACGCAACTCTTGGCCACTGAATCCGACGTCTCTGAGGAACCGGGTTGTAGAGTGTGCCACAAAACCACGACAACCCACTTCCACTGGATAAACCTGGACTCTCCATCCTCGCTGTTCTGCTTCAGTGGCCAGATGAGCATACCGCAGTTTCTTCCTCTCATATGCCTCATCTACCGCATCCTCCCATGGCACTGTTAACTCTATCAGTTGAACAATGCGTGCTGATCCAGACCACAAAACAATATCTGGCCGTAGGTTAGTGGTGGCAATCTCAGGTGGAAAAATAAGCCGTTGATCAAGATCAACCAGCATCTTCCAGTCCCTAGCAGCTTCCAGTTGTCCCGGGCGAGAATTGGTGTTAGCACCTTTTCTTGGTGGTTGCTCGCCTGGGCGGAGGAATATTGTCTTCTGCGTGTAATGTTTTTCTAGAACAGGCGGCAATTTATTGGTCATACTACGCTTGCCTTCCAATGCTAAAGCCAAACATCGCAATACTTGGTCATGGCGCCAAGTAAACCGACCCTGGCTAAGAGCCACCTTACATCCTGTCAAAATGTGCCTTAATGTGGCAGGTGATGAACACAAAGGACAAGATGGATCCTCTCCTACCCAGAGGTTTAGGTTCTGCGGTGATGGGAGAACATCATATGTTGACCTAATAAGGAAACTGATCCTACTCTCTTCCATTGACCAAAGGTCTTGCCAGCCCATTTTGCGTTGTTCCACACTCTCCCATCTCATCCACTCTCCCTGCTTGGCCTGGGAAATGGCCTTTATACATCTCATCCTCTCCTCCTGCTTTCGCACCTCGTTGACTACCAGCTTCCTCCTTTGGGCTGGGACTGCCTTGTGCCATTTAGGAGGAGCTAAACTGAGCCCAAAACCCCCTCTTCCATGCTGTACCTGTCCCACGATATCCCCAATTTGAAGGTCAGCCTTTGCCTCTACTACAGATTTCTTTGCTGACCACTTTCTACCAGTTTTTACCACAGGGGCTGTCTCCCTTACACATTTGTCGTGTGACTCTGCTAAAGTCATTTCCAGTCTGACCTTGGCACACTTAAACTCCTCGGTTAAAGCAGAGACTGGCAGCTGCAATACTCCTTTACTATAAAGTCCCACTCTGCTGAGGCAGCGTGGAACTCCCAACCATTTCCTGATGTATGAACTTATTAACGCTTCCAGCTTATCCACTGTTGTCAAAGAAACCTCATACACAGTCAGTGGCCACAGCAACCTTGGCAGTAGACCAAACTGAAAGCACCAGAGTTTCAGTTTGCCTGGTAGAGCACAGCTGTTTATGCTCTTCAACCCTTCCACTGCTTGTCGTCTAACTTCTCCCACTCGAACTGTGTCCTTTAGATCCCCTTCGTACCATCTCCCTAGACTCTTCACTGGCTTCTGAGAAACTGTTGGTATTGCCTCACCATTAATGAAGAATGTTTTATCTACTACCTTGCCTTTAATTATGGAGATGCTCCTTGATTTAGAGGGCTTAAATTGCATTCGTGCCCATTCAATATTATCTGTTAACTTCCCCAATAACCGATTAGTGCAGGCTACCGTTGTAGTCATGGTTGTCATGTCATCCATGTATGCTCTCAAACTTTAATGAATGTGCAGCTCTCAGTGCAATAGTCAGATGTGATTCAGTTGTAACAGATTAAGTGTAAAACAGCAAAACTTACTTTTCGTGTTGATGCTTTGTGTAATCCGAAATCATAGATAGCTGTAAAGTTGCACTAAAAGAAATATCAATTTAGTCAAACACTCTCAAGCTGAAAGACTATCAATTCTTTATTTGCATTTATTCCTTTAAACACTGAATGTTGACAGTTCTCAAAGAAGAGTCCAACAAACTAAATAGTGCTATCTGAATAAGACGAATAACACTAGTGGAGTGATAAAAACATCACTTACAAAACAACATTTACAAACTTTCACAATTGCTCACGAATGGATTTTGTGTATTTATTATAAATGTTACTTTTCAATGTATGCTGTGCCCTCTTTTCTTACTGATTTGGTCTTTTGAATTGTACACGTGTTTTGGAAACACATACAGTAACTCCTGTATAAAGATTATGTTTGAAATGATTCAAGAGTGTGAAACTTTGCATCACAGCTGTGTGACAAAATACCCCTGACAAAATATGTTGCCGTGTAAAAATCGAACTATATATTGTGTCGCTTTGATAGAATGGGATAGGATGATAATAGACACCTAAGGTATGATTTGAAATGTAGGTTTGTCAAAAGAAAAAATGGTTCAATCATTCATTTAAAACGTTTTTAAGTGAAGATTGTGTTTTACTCATGTGAGGAAACTGCTCAGCTACAGTACTAATAAAAGATGCTGGTCATCAGTCTGTTTTAAATAATAAATGAAGTAAAAGTTTTATTTAAAGAAAATAGACAACTTTCCTTGCTTTTTGTGGCAAACAAATGTATAAATGTTTGAACGTTTAAAATCCCTATGCGTCTTAATTTACTCAGAATTTTTGAAGTAAAATGTGTAATTTGTTGTTTTGCAACACACACACACACACACACACACACACACACACACACACACACACACACACACACACACACACACACGTTATTATAATGAATATAGCCAGTGTGGTGTAGGGGTAATGGTATTCCTGATTGTCTTGACTCAAATATTCAGACTCAGTTAACATATAGGCTACACTATTGATCAAACAACAAAGATTTTGACACTCAGGGTGTCAACATTGCGTAAAACCTGCTTGGGTGAATTTCACCCCCAACAATCAAAGGAAAATACAATCAGCAACAGTTTCCCCAACAGACTGAAGCAGATACCCAGGATTCAACAAATGTCATAAGATTGATCTGGGGTGTGATATAACCGCCGTAAAACATATTTGACAGTCACTGACCAGTCAGTTTGGCACTGTAAATCAGAAACTTTCTAAATAAATGACTGAACCTTTTTTTCTTTTGACAAACATACATTTCAACCACAAGGGACACATGTTGATTCCTAAGTTTCGGGTACAGAATTCAACTCTGATGTGACTGAGCTTGTTTAACATGATATAACTGTCAATTATCACAGTAATAAACAGTTCACTTGCATTTGCTAGCTAACTATTGAAATTTACGATATGCTAAAACATTTTGTTATTCTGTTGATGAGAACAAAAACAGCATGTTTTCATAAAAAAAAAAAAGGAGAACAAAATATTATGACTGTGAGAAAGTGAACCTCACTTCTCACTGTTACGCACTCCCGCATTGACTGTGAATGGGGTTGTGTTTAAAGAGAAGGCTGGCGCGAGGCTAGGCGCCATTAACTCATTCGCGTTGATTTGTTTGTAGCGCGGTTAGTCCGCGATTTCATTCACAACACTCAAAACTAATTTGTCACTGCTTATAACTTCCTACTTTACCACCTCCATGACATGTAGTGCGGTACCCACTAGTTCATGTCCCATTTACTCCCTGTTTCTGGCTAAAATCCTAGTGAATTCATACATATTACGACTCACGCATTTCCTGCATCCCGGTCCGGTTTGACTGCTCCTATGCGGATGCGCGCGACGATGTAGGGGCAGTATTTATCCTTGTCAAAGGGCAGAGGGTGCAGAGCATTGGTCACAGGGGTGTTTGTTTGTAATAATGTTTTGTATGTATATGGGTGGTGTGAATAGGTGGTGTAAATGTTGTATAAAATGATAGTGATATGATGATACTATTTTATTTTCATGTAATGTTTATTTTCTACTTAACTTACAGCTTATTTATGGCCTTAGGCTAAAGGTAATACCCTGATTGTTGGTATGGTCCAATTGGTCCTGAATGGGCCAATTTGGCTTAATGCTCTGGCCCATTTAACAGGGTCTCATTCTGCATTAGGAAGAGGGAGAGTGAGTACTAGCTTGCGGTGAGGTTATGTACAAAGGGTTTGCTGTACTATCGTTGAAAAGCTAGAAGCATTGTGCTATTTTGATTTATTTTTGATTATTTTGTTTTCTTGACTTCTGAGTTAAAATATAAATAAACTTTATTCTATTTTTGGAACAATTGAGCTCTGGTAACCGTCTTTTCCACCTCCACCATCTAAAGCCAGTGAGCCTACACATCCCAGTAGCTATTTGGGGTGCCACTCGGTACCCCACAATGACATAAAACACAACGTCAGTTTTCTGTAGTGATGGTCAGATCGAGGCTTCGTGAAGCAATGAAACAGTTGTACCAAATGGTCCATATTGTTTCGAGGCTTTGAATCAATCCGACACCCGTCTCAACGGTGACACCTAGTGGTCACTTGCAGGTGTTGATCTGAAACAACCTTGACGAGCCATGAAATTTTTTTTTTTATTATTATTGTACTTTTCTAATATGTGAATCTTGTAACCTATAGGCTCCTCCCTGTGCATAATGTTATTTTGGTCCTGCAAAATGAATATTAATAAAATAAATCAAGGCACAATGTCTCACTTTTTTACATATTTTTATTCAAAAATATTAATTTTTCTGCTGTGGAAGGACTTCGCCTACTTCTTTTTTTACAGATAATTTCTCCAGCCTTTGAAAAAATCCTCTCACAAGGGACACTTGTTGCTGGCATGCAAAGATATTTTTTAGCTAGGACATACAAATGAGGAAAGATTACTGCTCTCTCTTTCCAGTAAGTTAGTGGATCATGAGTTCTGGGCAAATACGCATCGTTGATGTATTTTTTCACTTCCACTGTGGCATCAGCTGTAGCATTGTGTATCATCTGGGTTTGATGGATACGAGTAAAAAAAAGTTCCCATAAAATGCCCTGTGTTACTACTGGTGTTGATGTTGATGGTGATGGTGATGGTGATGGTGATGATGTTGATGGTGATGGATACATCTATGCATACCTTGCTTAGATGGCCCAGCAGTGTCAGTAGCAGGCCTAGGTACAGGGGGAATACCATCCTCTGCACCCTGCAAAATGGCAGGATGAGTGCTCCTCAAATGGCGCATCATGGATGATGTATTGTTGCAGTAGGCGAGCTGCCGATCACAATACACACATCTCACTTTATTTGGGGTTTCTAAATGGAAATGCTCCCACACCACAGATGTACGGCATCTCTTCTGGGGAGCCTCCATTTTATCTATCTATCCAAATCTATCTAGATATGTATCTCTAATCTATCTATGTAATTAGATATATGTATCTACAATCTATCTATGTATTTAGATATGTATATATAATATGTATATATAATCTATGTATATAGAAATATATCTATAATCTATGTATCTATAATCTAGCTATGTATTTAGATATGTATCTATAAATGTATCTATAATCTATGTATTTATATATGTTGGGTATCTTTAATCTATCTATATATGTATCTATATATCTATCTATCTATCTATCTATCTATCTATATATATATATATATATATATATATATATATATATATATATATATATATATTAATCTAGCTGTCTATATATATATTTATATCTATGTATCTATTAATGTGTCACTATATGTATATCTGTGTCTCTAGCCTATCAGTCAATGTGTTGTGTAAATTTAAATGTAAGCCTAAATATAACTAAACAAATCGCACTATAAATGTCACTATATCACCAAAAATCCGCTATCTCAAAATCAAACTCCTCTCACAAAAACCCACGAGGTCAATATGCATTGATTTCACTTTTATACAGATGTGCGATTGTGTGGTCTGTTTCCGACCGTGTCAATTAAACGCTGATTCGGCGGATCACACATGATGAAACATTAGTGAAACACTTCGAGGCTTCGTTTGGCCATAGTCACGTGACATGGGTGTTTTGAATCACGCTTCGAATCAGTGTTTCGAAACATCTGCGCTTCGGGATCTCGCAAAGCTTCGGAACGACTGTTTCGCGTCAGCCATCCCTATCAAACCTAAAAGACAGACGCCTAAAACACTGGTGTCAAAGTATTGGTGTGGACAGAATTTAAAAAAAGGCATGAATCATCTCACCTTTCACTTAAAATTACTACTTAGTAAGTTTTATTTAAAGAAAATAGACAACTTTCCTTGCTTTTTGTGGCAAACAAATGTATAAATGTTTGAACGTTTAAAATCCCTATGCGTCTTAATTTACTCAGAATTTTGAAGTAAAATATGTAATTTGTTGTTTTTCAAATTACACACACACACAACACACACACACACACACTATGGGTTGGGTTTCAGAACTAAAACATTTTCTTTCAAAAATACTAAAATAACAAAAATAACGACCAAATCTCGTATCTCTCACGGGGGAGCGACGACAGTGGAGATGGAGAGAGGACAGGCCTGGACTGGTTTTGTGTTTGTTTTGTTATATGCGACAGCAGTCGTCTGTGAGGGGCTGCTGTCTTTTACTTTCATTTTGTATTTGTTTTATTTTGTATATTAAAATGTGTTTAATGTTCGCCGTTCCCCCCTCCTTCCCATAACATCTAACTTTGTTACATAAGTTACACATTTTATTGTAACACACTAAACATCGTTAATTAAGGCGTAACGAGAGGAATATTTCAATAACAAGAAAGTTATGGCTGGCATATATTAAAGCGAAGAAACATTCTTACACTGGACTATAAGCACTTACAGTTGTACTTAAAGTTGTAACTATAGGCTAATATAAGCTGAGGATATTCATACACACAGGAATATATCATATACATTCTGGGATGACTAGACCTTGGAAAAAGTGTAATAAATGTCACTATTCTGTCCTCTTTTATTAATGTTGTTTTTATGTTTCTTATTAGAATATTTGTTTTTGTGTACTATATAGTTGAATTATAAATGCTGTACTGTATGTTGTCATAAATTAACGGGATCTTTCTCTGTATTTTATCATGTTTAGGTTTGATGATATTTATTGTAATGAAGAAATGAAGAAGTCTGCAGTAAAATTCCTGCTGAATCTCAGTGTTGCTGCAGATGAAAATGTCACAGTTACAGGAACAAGATTCTCTACTCTGCTGTCGTCTGTGTGCAGTTACAAAACCTTCCCTTTTAATCAAGAGTGGGATGAATATATTCCTGATTATCAGAGTGATTTCCTGCTGGATCTTTACTCACATGTGAAGAACTATGAGACTCAAACAGGCAGGAGTTTCCTTCCAGCATTACAGTCAGTTTTCCAGTTACCTGATGTCTGGATCATAGATCTCTCACAGAGAAAGACCTCCGTCCTCCTGGAAGTGCTGAAACTCCAGACAGAGAAGAAACCAGTAGATCTGAGAGGATGTTCAGAGGAAGAGAGTGAAATGAAGAGTTTCCTTCAGTGTCTGTCCTACATCTCACAGCTGAGGTGAGAGAATCTACAACAAATTGTGATTTGGGCCATGAAAAATCTAGAAAATAAATTTTAAAAAAGTTAAAATATGTAACTATTCTAGTAAAATATGGAATCGTTTTGCTCAGTTATGCTCAGCTCTAAAATTTGATACATTTTTTGCACTCTTTGTTGCATGGAAGCCTATTAGTTGAAGGACTAATTTATATACTGAAAACATTTACTGACGCTCCAGAAGGAAACACAATGCATTAAAATGCAGGGGGGTGTAAATATTTACACAGTATGATTGGGGGTAAATTTTTCTTATTTTGTCATCTGGAAATCTGTAAGTATTTTATGTAGCTTTATTAAAAAAGTAAAGTTGTAGCAGTACTAAAGTTTAGTGAAGTTTAGAATAAGATCTTAAAATAAATAAGGATGATCCAATCCTCCTTTTCAAAGGTTTACACCCACCAGCTCTGTGTTGTGTTGCCTTGAGCATCAGTGAATGTTTGCAGCTTTTGATCATTCAGGAAACAACACATATGAACTGGATCTTTTGTGTAAATTCAGTTATTATTATGTCTTGTGGTCTATATGTAAACAAACATCATGTGACTTGAACTGTACATATATTTAAAGTTCCTCTCAAATTACTGTACATGCAATAAACAATACTAAGTAGTTTATTTTTCATAGAAAGTATTGAAAAGACAAAGAAGGTATTACAAAAACTGCAAAAAATGCATTGTATCTAGTATTTAATACAATTTCTTTAGAAATCAAAGTGAATCATTCTGAATTTGCAAAAAAAAATAAAAGAAAAACAAAAGAGTAAATCATAAATTTAATCAAGTGTGACCAACTAACATCAGGTATTTTTTCAAAATTCCCCCCAAATCATGTGATCCTAGAACGGTCCTGTGCGAGACGCGAGCACACCTTTCAAACACGTCCGTCTAGCGCATGATTAAATTGAAAAACAATGGACAAGTTGCACAGTGGATGGAAAAACATGTTCTGTGTGAACTGGCCCTATAAGAGTCTTTGGATTTTTTACACATGAAATACAATGCATTGTTAATTTCTTTTTCCAATTGTAATGAGTCATATTAATTCATCTAGTCATTTTGATCAAGTATTTATTGTATTTTCCAGCTGTTCTGAGCGGTGTTTGTTAACTTTAGTTAAAGTGGTTCAGCTCAGAGAGGATCCAGAGCTGGAGACTTCACTGTTGGAGGTTCTTGGCTCCTCCGTCAGTCTGAAAGGACGTTTACCCAGTAAAACCTGCAGGTCTGTGGGAAGAGTCTTACGTTTCTCTTCTGACAGACTCAACCTCTCTCTAAAACCTAAAGCCATCTCTATAAGAGGAACCAGGCTTCTCTTCAGACACATCACACACATACACACACTCAGGTACAGACAGCATTATAAATAACCATTTCAAATGTTGATCTTGATTAATTTTCCTGAATTGAGATTTGCTAATATTTACAGTGTGTATTGTTTTTTCAGGCTGAGTGGTTATATGGTGCTGAGAATAGTGCAGGTGTTGAGGTCAATGAGGGTTCAAACTCCCGTCACTGTTCATGAACTCACACTTGATCTGAATGGTAAACCGCTGTCAGAGAGGAAGTGGTCCAGAGTCCTGAGCAGTTTGGCCATTTTTCTGAGACTCTGGACTGTCCAGTGTTTGAACCTGACTGAATGCAAGATGGCGTCTGTTTCTCTATCTGTCCTGCTGTGTCACCCGGCCCCAGTGATTCTCAGGTATAAGACTATACGACACATCTCAGCAGTGTTTGACCTTATATTTATCATGGCATAGAGATGAATCAGTTAATTCTGTGTGTGTAGACCATCTAAAGAGAGTCTCCAGAAGCTGGTTGAATGTGTCTATGAAGCTCAGGAAGAGGAACTGACTCAGCACTTCCTGCAGAAAGTGGGCGGAGATCTGACTTCCTGTTCCTTGAGCTGGGAAGAGCTTCACTATTTCCTGCAGCACAGAATTCAACAAATATCTGTGGACTTCAGGAAGAGCAACATTCAGTGCAACGTCAGAGAAATTCTGCCATTTCTGAACAGGATTCAGTTTAAACGGTAAGCTATTCAATAAATTATTTCTATCTCAAAAACTTCTTTAGAAATGATATAAAACCTCTAAATGAATGGCAAAATTTAAAGGTTTTATTTTTTCATATAACATCTCGATCTGAAAAAGAAGTGATAAAAAAGATCAATCTTTAATCATGATGATGTGTGTGTGTGTGTGTGCAGGATGAGCTCTCTCTTCCTGCTGTCTGTAATCAGAGAGATCTACGAGAGCGGCTCTGTTGGGTTTGTGTTCAGTCTGTTGAGTTCAGTGAAGAACTACATCAGCTTGCAGAGCAGAGATCTGGACTCTGTCCACTGTGCGGCGCTGCGCTTCACTCTGCAGCACTGCACTGCAGTTTCACTCGACCTGCTGTGGACCTCCATACCAGAGGAGGAGCTGGAGAGCATCGTGCCTCTCTTCAGACACGTGTCCCACATCAGGTCTCGCTGCTTTACTCTGGAGATGCTTCTCAATGCGAAGGCTGCGTTCCTCCTTCACCACTTCTTCTGAAGCATTAAACACTGCAGTCTAGTATATCTGATAGTAAAAATATATTTTTTGAAGAAAATAAAACTATATATATACTTTATCTTTTTTGACTTAATGTAGAACTAAATGGCAATCATCCATGGTCTCAAAGGCTGCTTTCCAAAGATCCTGCAAACTGAATTGGACAGTGTTGTATGACGTGAAAGTCGAGATATGCAGCCTTTCATTTGAGAAACTCCTTATTTCTCTCTTTCTCCTCTTTCTCTCGGCCTGTTTGTTTCATTCAACAGATTCTGTTTTATATAAAAGCCTTATGGAAGGCTTGCGTTATTTTGCAACTAGTTAAAGACAAATTATTTTGTTAGTTGTATTTTATAGGGGGGGGGGGGGGATTAATAAAATCATTCCCATCCATACAGTGTTTTAAGATACTGTGACTCTCAGCTGGTACTGATGATCCGTGTGTGTGTGTGTGTGTGTGTTTGTTTTTGTGATTTGTGAGGACAAAAATGTGTATAATGACATGGATATTACACTGGTATTACAACTTGAACGTGATTAATGAGGACATTTCCTGAGTCCTCATATTTCAAACGGCTTTAAAAACATATTATGCAGTGTTTATTAAAAATGTAAAAATGCAGAATGTCTCCTGTGACGGGCAGGTTTAGGGATGGGGCAGTGTAAGGGAATAGAATATACAGTTTGTCCAGTATAAAAACCATTACGCCTATGGAATGTCCTCACAAAGTGTGTGTGTGTGTGTGTGTGTTCAATGTTGATGATGTGTTTGTGTGTGTTCAGTGTTGATGATGTGTTTGTGTGTGCTCAGTGTTGATGATGTGTTTGTGTGTGTTCAGTGTTGATGATGTGTTTGTGTGTGTTCAGTGTTGATGATGTGTGTGTGTGTGTGTGTGCTCAGTGTTGATGATGTGTTTGTGTGTGTTCAGTGTTGATGATGTGTTTGTGTGTGCTCAGTGTTGATGATGTGTTTGTGTGTGTTCAGTGTTAATGATGTGTGTGTGTGTGTGTGTGTGTGTGTGTGTGTGTGTTGTGTGTGTGTGTGTGTGTGTGTGTTCAGTGTTGTTGATGTGTGTTCAGTGTTGATGATGTGTGTTCAGTGATGATGACGTGTCTGTGTGTGTGTTAAATGTTGATGATGTGTGTTAATTGTTAATGGTGTGTGTGTGTGTGTGTGTGTTCAGTGTTGATGATGATGGTGTGTGTGTGTGTGTGTGCTCAGTGCTGATGATGAAGATGTGTGTGTGTTCAGTGTTGATGATGTGTGTGTGTGTGTGTGTGTGTGTGCGTGCGTGCGTGTGTGTGCGTGTGTGTGTGTTCAGTGTTGATGATGATGTGTGTGTGTGTGTGTTCAGTGTTGATGATGATGTGTGTGTGTTCAGTGTTGATGATGTGTGTGTGTGCGTGTGTGCGTGTGTGTTCAGTGTTGATAGTGTGTGTGTGTGTTCAGTGTTAATGATGTGTGTGTGTTCAGTGTTGATGTGTGTGTGTGTGTGCTTGTGCGTGTGCGTGCGTGTGTGCGTGTGTTCAGTGTTGATGGTGTGTGTGTGTTCAGTGTTGATGGTGTGTGTGTGTGCGTGCGTGTGTGCGTGTGTACGTGTGTGCGTGTGTGTGTGTTCAGTGTTGATGATGATGATGTGTGTGTCTGTGTGTGTGTTCAGTGTTGATGATGATGATGTGTGTGTGTTCAGTGTTGATGATGTGTGTGTGTGTGTGTGTGCGTGCGTGTGTGTGTGCGTGTGTGTTCAGTGTTGATGATGTGTGTGTGTTCAGTGTTAATGATGTGTGTGTGTTCAGTGTTGATGATGTGTTTGTGTGTGCTCAGTGTTGATGATGTGTTTGTGTGTGTTCAGTGTTGATGATGTGTTTGTGTGTGTTCAGTGTTGATGATGTGTGTGTGTGT
>NW_027509193.1:32315000-32415000 GCF_051911475.1 Siphateles boraxobius
CTCTACATCTGACCACTGAGGACTGCCGTGTGATGACCACAGTCATTCAGAGAGCTCACACACACACACACACAAACACACAGCTGATTCTACAGGACTGTGAGATTAACACAGCTGGAATGGACCGGCTGTTTTCAGTGTTACATGCTGTTAAACTCTGGTGAGAAACATCAACAGATTACATTCATACACAGACAGACAGAAATATAATAAAAATAAATCTCTTTCTCTGTGTGTTTCAGCTGTGATAAATCTCTGCTGCTTCAGTTTCTGGCTCGTGTGAGTCGTGAGGAAGCTGCGTCTCTTTCTCGAGCTCTGGGTGACGAGCTGGACCTCAGTCAGACTCATCTGGAGCCGCAGGTCTGTCGAGGTCTGGCGCTGATTCTGGAATATTCTGAAGGACTGACTGAACTGGATCTGAGTCAGTGCCGTCTCACTGATCCCAGCCTGGATCTGCTGCTCACAAACCTCCACAAAGCACAACACATTGAGTGAGTGACTGAGAGACAAAGAAGTATGAAGTATAATCTGTAGTATAATGTAATATTTTAGCATTTTGTCTGATTTGTTTGTTTGATTTGCAGTTTTAGTGGCAATAGCATCACTGACACTGGGGCTCAGAGAATCTACAGTATCGTCTGTCGCAACAGTAACATAAAGACAGTAAGGTGTGTGTCTGAACGTCACAGAATCACATTCCCTTCTAAAGTTATTTGAGATGAAGTCTTATAGTATGCAACAAACATGAGGCTCAAAAATAAAACTGCGATCACTGAGTTGAAGTGCTTTCTCTTTGATTCAATGGCATTTTGTTACTGCTCTTCCTTTGCTATCTACTACAATTTATCATCCATTAAAAAAGAAATTAAAACATTGGCACAATTTGTCTACAAATCTGATTTCTGTTCATGATGGTTTGTTTGTTTCAGCTGCTGTTTCTAATATCAATGCGTGTTTGTATCTTTAGGCTCTTTAACAACAGAATTGAATCCAGAAAGCTCTTCCTCACTGACCCACGATTTGAGATCTGGTGATGATAATAAACTCTCTCTGGAATCAACAAGCAGGAGAAACAACCAATGCAGACTAGAGAGATGAGGCTCATGAAAAGATAACAGGTGCCGGGACGGACTGTCAATCTGTGCGTTCGGGAAAAGTCCAGAACGGCTGTCCCACCGAGGGCCGTCGGCACAAAAAAGTCTAATAAAGCAATATGAACAGCCAACAGCAGGGGCACTAATACGATCACTTATATGCTATGTGTAAAAAAAAAAAAAAAACTGAGGAAGAAGAGTCGGTCTACGTACTAGCCAGTTTGTGATTGGTCCCCGGCCGCAGTCGCAGATTTGTAATGGAAGCCGGTCAGGTTAGAAAAATGTAGGCTACAGTTTTCCAGTCTGAGCTGCAGGCGAAATCACATCGCCGACAGAATGGCTAGCAGACAACGTAAGGAGAAAGGTGGATGGGGAAAAGTAAAAGAATAGAGGGCCAAGTCTCTCGAGAATGATGCAGCAAAATGTAAAAAGCTCACAGAGTAGAGTCAACTTCACATCAGCAAGAGGTCCTGGTAAGTGCCAGTAGCAGGACACATTATAATAGGCTGCCTTTATCCCTATCCTAGCAAATTGCATAGTCAGCTATCAACATGGGTGTGCATCATGATTAAGAAAATTATCGTGCCATTTAGTGCTGTCAAACCTAACATGTTTAATCATTTCTGTTAGGTTAATCTAACACATTAAACGCGTTCGAAATTTATCGTAGGTTGACTGCGATTTCACTTCGTTGTATGTGAGAGGTTGTTGTGAGCTCACTTTTTCTGCTAGGATGAAGACTATGGTATTGAATTAAACGGGAAAACATCAGGCATGCAATTGCTACCACTCTAAACGTGCTAACAAACGGAATGGGGCTAAATAATTCACCAAAGTTAGTTTTATAAGGCTTACCTACTGCACTCTAAATTAGCTTACATTATATTTGAATAAGTTATAGTATATAGTAACTATATGTTTTATGATTACAAGTTTGTGTTATTTGGGGTTTCTGTAGCCAGTAACATTTCATTATTTGTATTTTATTTTCAATGCAGATGTAATGGCATTGTACATTTTTTGTTGTTAATTGAAGGCTGAGGCTTCATTAATAACACAACCCCAATTATCATCATTGGTTTTGAGATGTTACTTGTTGTGAATACCTTGTCTGATAGACTACAGTATTGTGGCATAGTAACTGGCTAGTGTCTGTCTAGTGTATAGTTTTGAATTTAGTTTTTATTTATATTTTCAATTTAGTTTAGTTTTCCCTACAATTTAGTTTTAGTAGTTAAAAGTCATTTTTCTCAGTGACAGTTTATTTAATTTTTGTTTTAGAATTTTTATGGCTTGTAAAGTAAATATGCTAACCGGAATCATTTGCAATCCTGCAATCTTTTGTTGCGATCAGCGAAGTCTTGCAATCCAGTGTTTTTTCTATAGAGGCTTTTTCATGTTTAATTCAGGCGAGATGTAAAGGTTTCAAGTTTGATATGTCATGTATCAAAACCTAAAATGAATTGGTGGTCTATTTTAGTAAGTTTTGGAGTCATGAAAATATTATGTTATGTTAATCTTATTTTTTAATGAACATGTTTTCTTTTAGTTTTCTTTACTGATAATATGAATTTCTGGTCCTTTTTCTTGACAAACAAATGAATGAAAACAGCCGAGGCATGCATGCAGCTTTCAGTCCTTGTGAGATTATTTAATCTCTGTATTTAAAATGTTTTCCAGATGTTTGTGCTTCATTGGATGTGGGCCTTGCATTGCAGTTATGGCACGTTTTTACAAATGGCAACAGTTTAGATATAAACCGTTTTAAGGTGATGTGTCATCATGTGTGTAACATTGCGCAACTTGTTTGAGCATCTTAAAAAACCCGACACGGCAACACTGACAAACCATAATGTGGTTAAACTTTTATTCTGAAAAAGATGTTGACGGGCTCCTGTTAGAATATTCCTGTATGTGTGTTATCAGCATAATCTGAATATATGATTGATATATTTTATTGTATACAGTAATGCATTTACACCATTGATTACCTGATCTTCTCCTCTTCATCTCTTCATCATGAAGAAGAGGAGAAACCGTTTGACTGCCTGAACTCTAGTGTTTACTGCAGACTGAATACAAGAGAGACGTTATACTCAGGAAAATACACTTTGAATGATTGGTCAGTTTGAAGAGTTTAAAACTTGATTTAGTTTTTATTTCTTCTAGCTCTACCTGAATTTTATGATACTGAGACAGTTTAGATATAATGTATTACAAATGTTAACAGGACGTTTAGAAGATGTCCCACTGTTACTTGACCAGTTTTCAGATTTCTTCAGAAATGTCAGAATGACTTTTGCATTCAATTGTATATGAGCTTTATTATTTCTGGGGATACTGTAATGAACTGTTACTGATTGAAATAAAATCTGCCTTTTTCCATATTCGTGTCATATCCATCATTTTGAAACATAATATTGTGCTAGTCTTCTATTAAAGTTCAATTATTTAAAAAATTCAGTGATAATCATGTTCTGTCCCACTTGATTTCACGCTTTATTTTCTCTATGTCTGATAGATCGAGTCGTCATTCACGAGGAGACTGAGAGTTTTAGTCTTTATGAATTCAAAGCTACTGAACTTAGTTTTTGAGATGTCTTTGTCTAATAGTAGCAGTTATCTGATCGAGATGCACATTAAGGGGGACGATAAGTGCACTTGTAATTTCCTCTTCAGAGTTTATGATGATCGTAGCTGTTACCATGATGATTTTACTGTTTTGTAAAGATGCAGAAATCGTTCATCATTCCTCTTTTCTGCTGTTCTCGTGTTTTCTGCAACATCAACCTTCTCATCACATCAAGAGCTTCATCCTCATCTCTCAGTATGAGTGAGCTGAAAAAAACTTCTGGCCATCTATTTTCATGAAACAACAAATTTAGCAACATCATGATCTTCTTCTGTGAGGTGTGCGTGAACCGAACAAGATTTACAGAAGCAAAAAACCTTGCTTTTACAGTATATTCTCTCCCACAGCGTTGCTTTATGACAGGATTCCTGCAGGTCATTAACAAGTTTGAAACTAGAACCTCCTGGTTTTCAGGCCATTCAAATGTATAAAATATGTGTATTTTTTTCTGCTAGGAATTACATTTTGAGAGGAGATCTTTTGGCTGCGTTGCTGTGTGACATTTTGCATGCTTCACTAGAAGTTTAGTTAAAATAATCTATGAACCATATTTGTGATTGTGTGAACTTGTTGTGCGTACAGTGGGGGTTTCCAATATGTATTATACATGATTATATCATAATTGTTTTAACAATGTGCAAAGTTCAAGCTGACATAATAGATGTCACTCGCTTTGAAAAACCCAAACAAAAACATTGAGAGTGTGCTTTCACTGTATCTGTTATTATACAGTTAAAATGCCTCTGAAATTCAAGATATTCATCTACATCAGGAGATGGTTGTTCTGGAACGTGATATCTCAGACTTTACGCATGGAGAGAGTAGAATAATCTGATCTTATCTATGCAAAGTTATCCTTCATCGGATCTGTTCATACCATCAAATCATTCTCATCCCCACATTTCAGCTGCACATATATACATGATACAAACACACTTCCCTTAAACACCCTCACCACCTGTATTCACGACATCCAGGCATGGATGACTACCAATTATCTCCAACTAAACAGTAACAAAACAGAGCTACTGCTCATTGGCACTCCATCCACACTCTTAAAATCCAACCTTTCATCAGTTTCCATTGGGTAGGATGTCATACCAGTCTCTAAACAGGTAAAGAGCCTTGGAGTTATTTTGGACAGTACCCTTTCATTTTCCAACCACATCAATAATGTCTGTCGGACGGCTTATTTTCATCTCAGAAGCATCTCCAGACTGCGTCCCTCACTTTCGCACCACTCCACTGAAGTTCTTGTCAACACCCTGGTGACCTCTCGGATCGACTATTGCAATGCGATCCTGCAAGGAATCCCCAATAAATTACTCCACCAGCTCCAACTCCTCCAAAACTCAGCTGCACGCATCATTACCCGTACCAAGTCTACCGATCATGTCACACCCCTGCTGATTCAACTGCACTGGCTCCCCATATCACAACGAATCACCTTCAAGGTCTTGTTAATGACATTCAAAGCTCTGCACAACCTCGCCCCCTCATATATCACAGAATTACTACAGACTTGCATACCCATGGGCTCACTCCGTTCATCATCAGCAGGATTACTGGCAACCCCAGACATCAGACTGTCCACAATGTGAGCAAGGGCCTTCTCCCATGCTGCACCAAAACTCTGGAATTCTCTTCCCCCTCATATTCGTGCCATAGACTCCATTTCACAGTTCATAACCACACTCAAAACTCATCTCGTCAAGTAGGCCTATAATCTTTAAGCACCTCCCCCCATCAGCATTAGCCTGCTAAATATTATAATTATTTTTTAATTAGCTTATACTATTTTTACTTTTATTTTGTTTGTTGTAAGGTGACCTTTGGTGGTCTGAAAGGCGCCTAAAAATTAAATGTATTATTATTATTATTATAACATACAAAGTGCTCTTTGTCATTCATTACACAAGATACAAATGAAATCCGAGGTAGAGTTACAGAGTACTGTATTTTAATTTAATGCTGTTACAGACTGAATAGTTATGTGATTTACATAAATGATATTCTATTATAGGTCAATATTTGTGTACATTAATATAAACATGTCTTTATGTGTATACTGATGTAAACAAATAAAGGGGTATCCAATTGGTTTTTGTTTTATACTGTAGGTCTTGCACCTCTAGCGTCTTCTGTCATCATTATGATATATCTTGCATCATTTGCTTTTGTTTACAACACAAGAACTGCGCCACACTGAGCAGATCATTTACAATAAAGTGATTTTTTATTTTTTGTTTTACATGCAAATTCTTGTTTTTACTCCTTTCTGTTTTTGGGCAAATTTAAAATGAGAAAGAACGATAAGAATAGGTTATTGTGTCCCTCTCTAAAACCGTCTTACAGTTTGTTTTTATTCTGTTTGGTACTATTTTCACAAGTAAGGTGTACATTTTCAAAACTCTTAGTACAAAAATCCAAACTGATCACACTTGTAACACAGCTAGTCATTCTTTCAAAACATGATCCCATGCTTTCATTACAGTTATACATTTTTCAGTCCACATAATCATTGTTTCAAACACAAGATTATTGTAATTTTTTAATGAGAACATTTTGTTTAATCACAGAAACACAACAGTATGATCTTCTTTCAATTTAGTACTTTTAACAATCAGTTCATCCAACAGCAAACAATGCAAGACACATGTTTCAAATCACCCTTGTTGCTGAAATAATTACAGTAATACAGGATACAGTTGCCTAGAATTGCCTAGATTAGAAAATACACGTGCATTACCTAAATTATGTAATTAAATCCATAATGTTTGTAATAGCATCTGCAGTGTGTTATCAAAAGCTGTGATGAAGTATGACAGCCATGAGGCTCTGAGCTAGAACAGATTTTGCTGGCAATACAGTAAATGATTTCACTCTATACCATTTGACTGAATCTGTGGTGGACCTTTACAGATGAAGGTTGTGTTACAGTAATGTGGCAGTCTCTACCATGGTAATCTGTTTACAGTATCACTGTATGTATGGCATACTGTAAAATGCTGTATTTGATGCCATCTGTCTCCCTTCTACTGATGCATCTCTAATCAATCTAATTTTTTACAGTCATTGACCGTTTCCTCTCCCTTATACTCTATTATACTTTACAGTGTTTTCACAAATGGCAAATTTCTCTGTAACTCTGTCTCTCTTTCTCTCTCTCTCTCTCTCTCTCTCTCTCTCTCTCTCTCTCTCTCTCTCTCTCTCTCTCTCTCTCTCACACACACACACACACACACACACACACACACACACACACACACACACACACACACACACACACACACACACACACACACACACACACACACACACAAACACACACACACACACACACAGTGGTGGTTATTATCTATAAATCACTTATGTAAAAAGAATTCATTTGGTTATCCATATCGGAAATTGCAAACAAGTTCCATAGAAACTGTATATAGAAACAATATCTATAGAAATCTATAGGTGTACCAAATGATTCATTGATTAACCATTAAGATTAGTTGGGTTAAATAATAAACAAATGTATTAAACTGAACAAAAAGAGATGCAAAACAAAAGTGTTATAATAAGAGCTTTATGAAAGGCAGTTACTGTGAATGAAACATTTATGTAGATGAAACACTTATTTTGTTTTGTGAAAAGGATACTTTGTGATTTTGTGAATTGTACTAACACAATTGAAAATATCATGACATGTTTGAAAAAAGTGCACTTTTGATGATCTGTAGTGATATTAGCACTAAGAGTTTTGAAACTGTACATCTTACTTGTGAAAATAGTACCAAAAGCGAATAAAAAAACTGTAATCCTAATTTACATGTACATATTCATTACTGATCTGTCTAAGTTTTATTTCAGAATAAAGAAGTGACCCATGCATCCATTGACTTACCTGTTACCTGTGAGAAATGGACAAGCACTGCCTGGCACTGAACCGTGTGTGTGTGTGTGTGTGTGTGTGTGTGTGTGTGTGTGTGTGTGTGTGTGTGTGTGTGTGTGTGTGTGTGTGTGTGTGTGTGTGTGTGTGTGTGTGTGTGTGTGTGTGTGTGTGTGTGTGTGTGGATGCATGTAAAAAGTCACTGTTTAGGCAATAATGTGTCATGCTGCATGCAATATTTTATAGTATATATTGCATGTATATAGTATGCAATATGCATGCAATATAGCAGTGTTGGGCAAGCTACTGAGAAAATGTAGCGAGCTAAGCTAGCAGTAACTCTACATTAAATGTAGCTGCACTACACTGAAGCTACCACCCTGGGAAATGTAGCAAGCTAAGCTACAGCAATATGGCAAAAGTAGTTTACTACATCTAAAGCTACTTTTTCAAATTAAATTTTTATATTGAACCAACTTAATTCCAAGTCAGAGCTATCTTAGTGATCAATAAAATTGTCAATCAAACATATAGGCAGGCATAATTTGTCAGTTCAATTGTTTATTCAACAACTGTTCCAAACCAATTTGGCAAAAAAAAAACATAACTATATAAAACCATATAACTATATAAAACTATAACAAAACCAGGTGTCAAGAGTGTGTGGATCTTTTTCCATTTTTCACGTGTCAGCCCAAGGATTGATACTGGTACGTGATGTCACACCATACGGAGCAGAAGGTGGTAATGCACCAAAAAGCTGGTTTGTAGGGCCCTATGAAATCCAATTTATTTTTTCCCACATTCCAAATTCAGTTTTATTTTGTTTTCATTTTTCTGGACTCCCATTTTAATGCTTAAATAACATTTTAGTAATCAAAAACGTGTCATTAATTGAAATCATGAAACGTGTATAATTTAACAATAATTTATTAACATTTTTAAATAAATTACATTTTAAGGGCTCTATAAAATAGTTTTTTTTAATGGTTTAAATTGTAATGACCAATTATTTAAAATGTAGGCCTTATGATTTAAGCAAAACTATCTTCAAAGGTTAAAACCAACCTTTTATTTTGACAGGTTGCCATGTAGCTAGACCTTTGAGTCTCTGTTTTGTTTTGTTTTTTTGATATGACGATAGTTTTTCTCAAATCAAGCTAAAATGCTGCTAAAGTGACTCTCTGAGCGGCTGTGTGTAGATGAAGTTCATCGATCCATTACTGAAAACATCGCAAGCGTCATGGGTGCTTCCCAGCTAACAATTTTTGGTTCCCAGAACGTTCTCGGAACGTTAGATTTTGGTTCCCAGAACGTTCTCAGAACGTTAGTGTTTGGTTCTCAGAACGTTATTTTTTATGGTTTGTTTTTGGTTAGCCAGGAAAGTTTTCTTAACGTTTTCAGAACGTTAGTTTTTGGTTCCCAGAATGTTCTCAGAACGTTAGTTTTTGGTTCTCAGAAAGTTAGTTTTTGGTTCTCAGAAAGTTAGTTTTTGGTTCTCAGAAAGTTAGTTTTTGGTTCTCAGAAAGTTAGTTTTTGGTTCTCAGAAAGTTAGTTTTTGGTTCCCAGAACGTTCTCGGAACGTTAGTTTTTGGTTCCGAGAACGTTAGTTTTTGTTTCTAATAAAACAAAGAAATTAAAAAATATATGAATCAAACCTGGTAACAGTCCTTAAGTTTCATGTTGCAGGTATGCTGCATTATGCCAATAAATACTGAAAACTTGTTTGATTGTTAGTCAAAACATTTACTTACAAAACCAAAATAACTGACTGTCTTAGCTCTTAAAAGAACTTTTGGGGTGTACAGTATATCTGCTGCGGACACAAGACAAAGAGAAAAACTATAAACAATGCTGAATATGTGTGATGGGCCTCTATACGAGTTAAAAATGTTTCATTAATGGATACAGACTACCAGAGCCGGCCCGAGCCTTTTGGGGGCCCTAAGCAGAATTTGATTTGGGGGCCCCCTCCCACTACGCGAAGTCACCTGTGCTTGACAATTATTGACACAAATGTCACGCAATAATGATACATTATAAATGAATACAGTGAGGTTATGTATTAATACAAAATAAATACTAAATTAAAAAAAGATGCCTACTTAAATAAAAAAGTTGAAACTTTTACTTTACTCTTTTACTAACTCTTTGAAACTTCTTAAAACAAACTGTCTGAAAACGTATATAAAATAAATTATTTGCAAAAAATAATGACAAAACTGAGAAATCAGAAACATAATAAGAACAAGGGTTCGACAATGACAATTATTGTTGAAAACTGTAAAAAATATTATTATTATTTCTCAACTGTCTCAATACAGTGTAACTGTCCTCAAAATCTTTTTTATTATTATTATTGTAACAGACTTTGTTGGATTGTACATGACAGAATCCAACAAAGTCTGTTACTATAATACCGGTAATGATGTACTGGCGCTCGTATGTGTGTATGCAATCTATTTTTCCCCTCGGGGCTTGCCGTAGATAGGAATGGGTCGTGCGCACTTGGTACTGGAGTGTCGCGGGTTTTTGGAGTTAGTGATCTGATATGTGGTATAATAAAGTGGAGAAGAGTTCAAACTGCTATGTTTATTGTTTATTCAAACTGCTACCCTTACACCAAGAAGGTTAAGTTCCCCTGCGGCTATTTTCTCCAACTTAAACCGATACCGTGACTGTGCGCAGTTGCGCACGAATTGTCTATGCACTCGCGAGTTGACTAGATTATGCGCATGACTTAAACGCTGGCAGACACAGCAGCAGCAGTTGTTGGCAGGTATATTGATCATGAAATCAGAATTTTCTTGTCTTGAATTCATTCATATTCATTCATTCATTTATGTCACTTGTTTAAGTCATCTAAAAAAAAAAAAATTAAACTCGATTGGGGGGCCCCCTGGTGGCCAGCAGCCGCTTAGTTCGCTTATGCCTCGGGCCGGCCCTGCTGACTACTCAAAGCGTAATTAATACGGACGGAGGGAGGAGGGGAGGGCTTAAATCACGCAAATGACGTCAAGCAGGGGGAGGGGTGGAGGGGGTTTAAATGATGATGTCACACATATTTAACGGAATTTAACGGCATTTAACTGTACTGACCCTACTGACTAGGCCTAATGTTGAAAAAAGGCGGAAAGTCATTGTTTGTGTGTGGAAAAGGCAGTCGGACAACCTTTTAACCATTTAATTTGTTTCATTTGAGAAAACGGATGTTATTTATTTTTAGTTGTTATAATAGCTGAGAGAAAAAAAACTGTTCAAACTGTGTCCTAAGATAATGTATTATTTACTCTGGTCATATTTTGAAATGTCAAAGCCTATTTATAGCTGGTTTTACACAATTTACATATTTGTTTATATGTAATTAAATGTTGTCTTTAAGGAAAATAAAATAATCTGATAAATAGGTAGGCCTACTTTACCTCAGGAAAACTCAGTCGTCCGTGGTGATCCAGTCAGAAGAGATGTCAGAAGAGATGTCCGCTATGTGGGCGAAGGGCACTGACCGCAGCTTTATATGCATTCTTTCGCGGGCTTGCCACGCGAGTGATAATTTATAAACTATGTAATTTTATAAACTTTATATATTTTCTTATTTTTAAAAAAATGTTATGTATAGCCTACATCTAAAATACCTTTCGTTATTGTACCCCGGCAGTAAATGACTGAATAAATAAATAAGTGAAGTGTTTTTAATAGAGCGGCCGAGGGAGTTACTAGAAATGTAAAAAATAAAAATACAATAGCTTATGTTGGCCTATGTTGTAAAAGACACTCGGGATGTTCGTTTTTTTTTGTCACAATGGGAAATGAATGGGGAAGACTATAAAAACGATAACTTGTCATAAACAAATCACAGAAACATGCACAATGATGTTGAAACATAAATGCACAATTTAAAAATAAAAAGACAATTTTTTTGACAAACATTAATCTCATGTAAAGGTTTGCTCACTCAATGCATTTTTACAATGGGGTAATTTTGTTTAGAGTACGCTACTCAACGAAATGTTGTCATAATTTTTGCATGTTTTCGACTGTTAAAGCAAAGGTGATAATCCGCGAAAAAGAAATTGTTTCTCGCGAGCTGTTTTATGAGGCGGCTCCAGAGAAAATTGCACACTATTTTTTTAAGAAGTCCCTTATTTGCATCAAGCCTGCATTTATTTAATCAAAAATACAGAAAAATATTATTACAATTTAAAATAATGGTTTTCTACTTGAATATACTTTTTAATATCATTTATTTATGTGATGCAAAGCATATATATAGCCTATATTGAGGAACTCCCTCCCATTATCAGACAATGACATCACAACATCATTTAGCAAATTTTAAGTTTGCCTTTGCAGAATCTAAATGTTTCTATTTTTTTATTTAGATTGCAATTTAAAGAAAACGTAACCTATATAGTTTCTTATTTATGTTTAATATTAACCTATAATATATGCATGTATATAAAGTAAATATTCAACAAAAGTGTGTCAATTACAAGTAAGAGAAGTGTCAAGAACAGTTGTGTGTTTTATTTGTGTGATTTTGGAGACTAATCTCACCTGAAATCAGTGAAAACAACAGCTAGAGAGGGAGTTTTGCTGCTTGTCATTCGCAGTGGTCCCGCGCCATTTCCATGGCAACTCTGCGCTGCTCCAGTGTTTGAAAGCGACTCGAAAGTTCACGCGCACGGCCATTGATTAAACCACGTCAAAAGCATGCATTGCAGCATTTACAAATATAAATATCTAGAATTAGAACATTACTTAAAAAAAATCTCATAAATATTAAATTACGAATTTTAAACTAATTTTGGAGATCTATGACCCGTTCTATAATAGTTTAACAAATATGAAACTAATGTAGGCAGCCATTAAATAAGCACATTTAGTTTCATATTTGTTAAACTATTATAATGTTATTTTTGTCCATCTGCTGATTATGAAAATTGAACAGCATGATGAGCAATATATCGGGAGACATGATGGGTCAGACATGATTTTGACCACTTCATTAAGTTTTGTTTTGTGGAAAGCCTTTCTTTAAAGTGAATTTCGTTTTGTATAAATTGTATCTTAATTTTAATAAAATTTTCATCAACCGATTGTCTGGATGTAATAAATAAGAATCAAACATATAGCAGACAATATTATCATGACATGGAGGCGCGGGCGCGATTGCATTGCGTGAACTGGAGAGCACATCTCATCATAAATTAACCGAAACTCAGGTATGCCTCACAGACATGAGGAACTATAGAATGCTTGAAATGTCTTTTAAACAAAACAATTCAAAACGAAAATAAATAGGCTATGTAATCCATTATGTGCATTTCTATATGCCGCCCCAGAAAATAAGCGCATTATTGATACACAAGTCATTGTAGCATTTATTGCATGATCACATTATGGAAGGTTCTGGGAACAAAACAATAACTTTAAAAATAATCATTAGGCAACGTTCTTTATAAGTTGTTTTGAGGTTATTCAAAAAATAACCTTCCAACAACGTTCTGAGAACCTTGTTTTCTGGTTGCAAAACAATAACTTAAGAATAACCATTAGGGAACGTTCTTTATAAGTTATTTTTGGGTTAATTAAAAGTAACCACCCTGCATCGTTCTGGGAACGTTGTTTTATGGTTACATAAAAATAAAACCTAAAAACAACGTTCCCCTAACGTTAGTATTTGGTTCCCAAAAAAATAACCAAACGGGAACCAAAAACTAACGTTAGGGGAACGTTATGTGTTTACCACACACTAATTAGTGTGTGGTAAATGAATCCGCGCGTCTGAGCCATTCATTCACAGAGACACGCAGCACATGCATGATTCCTTTTAAAATACTCTTTAAGCGGTTTAATATTCACTGACACTAGTCTATATCGCGATTTTATTTAAGTTTAGGCTAACTTTACTTACCTTCTTTTCATCCAAGATCTGAAAAATTCCGTGAAATTCCGCGTTATACAGTAAATTTTGTTTTTATGCATGGATATCGCAATTCAGTCCATGTTTTCCGTATTGCGGTAACTTAATGAAATCATATGGCCCTATATATGGTTGCCAACCACCGTAAAACAAGAAGAAGAAGAAGAGGTCACCGTACCTAACTGATCCAGCATCAGTGATACTTAGCAGTTTTATTTCCGATTTGAGCTTGAGCTTTAGAAATGCTTGGGAAAATGTAACGTTAGCTTGTGTGGATGCTACCGCACTACTTGATCAAAAAAAGAGCTTCGCTACTGAAAAGCTATTTGATTCAGAAAACAGCGACGCTACCACCACGCTACTGAGAAATGTAGTTAAACTAGTAGCGTCACTACTTGTAGCGACGCTACTGCCCAACACTGCAATATAGTATATATAGTATATAGCAATATAGTATATATTGCATGTTTTAAGTATACATTATGTGATTTCCCCTAAAATGTTGATCATGTGATGTGTAATGTTTCTGCATCTTAATAGTAGATCGAGGGACATCTATAGGCAATATGTGGACAGAACTATTGAGGTCTTCTTCCAGGTGTCGTGCCAAGGTACTATACCCCTGAAAGGAAGTGTATCCCTGGTCGCTGGATCGCGCTCGCATTCAGCTGAACGCGTGTCATTGGTTTGACCAAGGTAAATGAAACGATAATACGTGAATTGTTTAAGTTATCGTTTTACTATTGTTGTTTTATCATCGAGGTTTAGCAAAGACAGCTATCACATGGCCCATCTATCAAAATTAATTAATCTATTCTTCTGAAGGCTAACGATCGAACTTCATTGCACTCTATTGAGAATGTCTAGTTACTGAAAACCAAGACGACCATATCGTTTCACACATAAAGCAAACAGCCTTTGGATATTAAATTGTTCTGAAACCCCCTTTCCATGGTGAATTATTATCAAAATGATTTATTAATGCATTGCACCTAAATAGTAGGGTGGTCGATGTCATACACAAAAAGTGATTGTAGATGATGCCTATCATCAAGTGTTTTATTTTGTGAATACTTTACATCATGTCTAATAACAGCAGTGAATATGGACACATTTCTTGTTTCCTGACAATAGTTGTAGTGGGATACAGATTTTTTCAGACTGTATTTTCTACCTGCCAAAATATGTATCCCCCCTCTAAAATCTACAGATAATGGCCTATCAAGTGTTTTATTTTGTGAATACTTGCATCATGTGTGAAAAATTATGAATTATAGATGCATGCTCTGTGTTTTTTATTTTGTTTCTAAGATGACCTGACTGATATATGTCACTTTTGTGGAGCAGAAGGGCCTGAGGCAGATTTGAGTTGGGTAAATCAAACTTAAGAAATGTGAAATGAAATATGTTTTGTGATAAAGTTATTAAGAATTTTCTTGTATTTGTCACGGTGTTGTGTGCGGGTTGAAGGAGAAGGCTGAATCAAAGGCTTCAATTCAAACAGTTTACTTAACTCTCACAGGTACAGATAGCCAGGATGACGGGCATGCAGGAACACTCAGAAAAAACAAAGTAACATTAACAGACGAATAACAAGACCATAACATAATCGAGAACCAGCCAAGACTAACTGAACAGAAGGAGACTAAATACAGATACAAATGAACACTAACAAGGTGAGGACAGGTGACACAGATGATGATGACGATGAACAGGTGGGTAATGAGGGAGTGAGTTCAGGTGTGGAGACATGAGGGAAGTGTGTAGTGACATAGTGTAGTGAAGACTAAGACAGATTGGTGCAATGTTTGAGTGGCAATGCTCCCCCCAGATTGGTGCAATGCTCCCCCCTCCCGGTAGGTGTGACCTCACGCCTAGGAACATTATGGGTGGGGGGGTGAGCACCCTGAAGGCTGAACCAGGCCTGGCCTCACAGGAGCGGGGAGCCTCCAGGGCGGAGCACGACGAGCAGGCTGTCAGGGCGGAGCAGGACGAGCAGGCTGCCAGGGCGGAGCAGGACGAGTAGGCTGCCAGGGCGGAGCAGGGTCTTCGGGCGGCCGTGGCAGTGCTGATTTTTCTGGCGGCCGTGGACTTTTGGGCGGCCACAGCGAGGACCTATTGCCCCCACCCCCCAAAAAAATACTTGGGGGGTGTGACAGTGTCCAAAAAAGGCTCTGGGACAGTCTCTAGCTCTGGGCTGGAAGAGACCAGCGGCGAAGGCTCTAGGCTGGACGGCGCCCGTGGCCAGCGGTGAAGAAGTCTCTGGGCTGGACGGGGCCAGCGGTGAAGAAGTCTCTGGGCTGGACGGGGCCGGGGCCAGCGGTGAAGAAGTCTCTGGGCTGGACGGGGCCAGCGGTGAAGTCGTCTCTGGGCTGGACGGGGCCAGCTGTGAAGTCGTCTCTGGGCTGGACGGGGCCAGCTGTGAAGTCGTCTCTGGGCTGGACGGGGCCAGCTGTGAAGTCGTCTCTGGGCTGGATGGGGCCAGCGGTGAAGGCTCTGTGCTGGACGGGACCATCGGTGAAGGCTCTGTGCTGGACGGGACCAGCGGTGAAGGCTCTGTGCTGGACGGGACCAGCGGTGAAGGCTCTGTGCTGGACGGGACCAGCAGTGAAGGCTCTGGGATGGACGGCGCCAGCGGTGAGGGCTCTGGGCTGGACGGCGCCAGCGGTGAGGGTTCTGGGCTGGACGGCGCCAGCCCTGAGGGCTCTGGGCTGGACGGCGCCAGCGGTGAAGGCTCTGTGCTGGACGGGACCAGCGTTGAGGGCTCTGGGCTGGACGGCGCCAGCGGTGAGGGCTCTGTGCTGGACGGGACCAGCGGTGGAAGCTCTGGGCTAGGCTCTGGGACAGGCCGGATCAAGACTCGACACTCTCCAGACACCGGATGACGGTCACCCTCCAATCCAGACCGGTGGTGTCTGGGAGGTCTAAAGGCTGGTTATAAATGGGGCCCTGATCCGGAACAATGTGCACAGGTGCTCGTCTTCGATGGTGCTGTTGGCAGCAATGTGGCAAAAGCCTAGGGAAAACTCTAGAAGATTTTGGCTCACCTGGGCCAGGACGATTATTTTCAACCCATGGTCCATTTTGAGCGGTCGGTTCTTCTGTCACGGTGTTGTGTGCGGGTTGAAGGAGAAGGCTGAATCAAAGGCTTCACTTCATACATGTTTACTTAAATAACTCTCACAGGTACAGATTGTCACAGTGTCTGGTTGTGTTTCCCTGGGTTTCACTAGAGCTCCTCGTTTTCACGGTGTCATTCACTATAGACTACATTTCCCAGCATTCTGTTCTGCCACTCATCTGTTCATTGCACACAGCTGTTTCCCATCACCTTGTTAGTTGTGTGTAAATATTCCCTGTCTGTTTTAGTGTTTGTCACAGAGTTCTTGTTATATGTCACACTACTTCGGAAGTCTTGGCTGTTCTTGTTTTATTTCAGTCTTGGATTGCTTTATGGATTTTGACCTTTGCCTGGACTGGATTACGCTTTACGGATTACCCCAAATAAATATATCTAACTGCACTTGGATCTGCTCTCTCTCTCTCTCTCTTGTGTGTCGTGACAGACACTAAAACAGAGAGGGTATATATACACACAGAACTAACAAGGTGCTGGGGAACAGCTGTGTGCAATGAACAGATGAGTGGCAGAACAGAATGCTGGGAAATGTAGTCTATAGTGAATGACACCGTGAAAACGAGGACCTCTAGTGAACCCCAGGGAAACACAACCAGACACTGTGACACAGATAGGCAGGATGATGGGCAGGAACACTAGAAGCAAAGTAACATTAACAGACAAATAACCATAACATAATCAAGAACCGTCCAAGACCTTGGAGGTCTTGAGAGGAGGCCTTCCTGTGTACTACTTGTACTCCTTAGTTTTGTGTACATTATTGTTCTGGAGGAATTTATTCATTAAATCTTGTTGTATTACATTACACCTTCCAAGTTTGTGTCTTCTTATCTTAAAACTATTATTTTTTTGCTTGAAAAATGGCTTACAATATATTGATTAATAAAATAATTGCAAATTAACTTTCTTTCAATTGATTAATAAACTAATACCTAGTATGTATACAGCACGTCAAAAACAGTTGCCAAAGTTAATGTGTTACTTTATATTTTGTACATTCAAGTGATGAAGAAAGTGGACACTGGATCTACTGTGTGTATCCTATTATACATTAAAACTGAAAGTGTACTGGAGACTCACTTCAAGTTAAGGATTAAGCTTTAAGAATTCCTAGATGCAAAAGGGGAGTATAAGTGTTCTGGTGTATGGAAGTGTTTGATGTTAATTTTGCAGGAGCTTTAGTGTTTAGAGTGTTGAGGAGAAACTGAAACAGTTTCATAGTCTGGTGGTGGCAGCACGAATGCTCTGGTACCTCCTGCCAGAGGTAGAAATGGTAGAATGGTGAAGTGGGTGTGTAGAGTCCTTCATGATGCTGTCGGCCCTCAAAATACAGTGAGCATTGTAGATGTCATAGATTGGTGGGAGTGCAGTTCCTATGATCTTACTAGCTGTCTTCACTATTCGCTGCGGTCGGAGGACCTGACTGAAACACTCTCTATAGCAGGGATGGGCAACTCCGGTCCTCGAGGGCCACTGTCCTGCAGAGTTTAGCTCCAACCCTAATTAAACACACCTGAACAAGCTAATCAATGTTTTCAGGATTACTTAAAAAATAATTTTTGTCAGGGTTGGAGCTAAACTCTGCAGGACAGTGGCTCTCGAGGACCGGAGTTGCCCATCCCTGCTCTATAGTATCTCTGTAGAATGTGGCGAGGATGGATGGTGGGGGGCTTTCCTTGCTGTCTTGGCACCACTGGAATTGGAGACTTTGATATGCCATCATCTGCGAAATATGGAGAGGGGGTACTTTTTATAGCAGGTTTGAAAAACGGTCTGAAAAAATCTGTATCCCACTAAAACATTTGTCAGTGAACAAGAAATTTGTCCATATTCACTGATGTTATTAGACATGATGTAAAGTATTCACACAAAAAAAAAAAACACTTGATGATAGGCCATTATTTGTAGATTTTAGAGGGGGGATACATATTTTGGCAGGTCGAAAATACGGTCTGAAAAAATCTGTATCCCACTACAACTATTGTCAGAAAACAAAAAATGTGTCCATATTCACTGCTGTTATTAGACATGATGTAAATTATTCCCAAAATAAAACACTTGATGATAGGCATCATCTGTAGATTTTAGAGGGGGGATACATATTTTGGCAGGTCGAAAATACGGTCTGAAACAATCTGTATCCCGCTACAACTTTTGTCGGGAAACAAGACATGTGTCCATATTCACTGCTGTTATTAGACATGATGTAAAGTATTCATAAAATAAAACACTTGATAGGCCATCATCTGTAGATTTTAGAGGGGGGATACATATTTTGGCAGGTCGAAAATACAGTCTGAAAAAATCTGTATCCCACTACAACTTTTGTCGGGAAACAAGACATGTGTCCATATTCACTGCTGTTATTAGACATGATGTAAATTATTCCCAAAATAAAACACTTGATGATAGGCCATCATCTGTAGATTTTAGAGGGGGGATACATATTTTGGCAGGTCGAAAATACGGTCTGAAACAATCTGTATCCCACTACAACTATTGTCAGAAAACAAGAAATGTGTCCATATTCACTGCTGTTATTAGACATGATGTAAATTATTCCCAAAATAAAACACTTGATGATAGGCATCATCTGTGCAATCACTTTTTGTGTATGACATTGACCAGCCTGCTATTTAAGTGCAATGCATTATTAAATCATTTTGATAATAATTCACCATGGAAAGGGGGTTTCAGAACAATTTAATATCCAAAGGCTGTTTGCTTTATGAGTGAAACGGTATGGTCGTCTTGGTTTTTAGTAACTAACTTAGACATTCTCAATTCAGTGCAATGAAGTTCGATGATCGTTAGCCTTCAGAAGAATAGATTAATTAATTTTGATAGATGGGCCATGTGATAGCTGTCTTTGCTAAACCTCGTTGATAAAACAACAATAGTAAAACGATAACTTTAACAATTCACGTATTATCGTTTCATTTACCTTGGTCAAACCAATGGCACGTTCTGCTGAATGCGAGCGCGATCCTGCGACCGGGGATACACTTCCTTTCAGGGGTAACAGCTAACAATTTTAGGTTATTAGAACGTTCCCATTAAGTTATGAAAACGTTATTTCTGAATGTTCTAGGAACGTTAAAAACGTCCAGTTTTTTAGACGTTGTATTAACGTTATTTCTTGGTTATGAGAACGTTATTAAAAACGTTATTAGAACGTTCAATTATTTCGTTATATAAACGTTTTATTAACGTTATTGATTTGTTATAAGAACGTTATTCAATACGTTATTAGAACGTTCAATTATCTCGTTATATAAACGTTGCATTAACGTTATTGCTTGGTTATAAGAACATTATTCAAAACGTTATTAGAACGTTCAATTATCTTGTTATATAAACATTGTATTAACGTTCTTGCTTGGTTATAATAACGTTATTCAAACGGTATTAGAACGTTCAATTATCCCGTTATATAAACGTTATTTTAATGTTTTTTAAGATTATGAAAAACGTTCTTAAAACGTTCCATTCACTTATTTAAACATTCTCAATGTTTTTGCATATAATGTATATCATACATGATAATCATTTTATGAAAGCACCTTAAACGTAAGAACCATTCAGATTTTAAAATTAAGACAAAAAGATAATTATTGTAAAAACAAAAAGACCTATGAATCATGTCTATAATATGTGTAATGTAGTCCACTGAAGGCGAGATGAAGTGAACCAAAGTGTAGTTTATTCCAAGATACAGACACAAATGAAACAGACTTGGGTTTAATTGAAAAATGAAATTAACATGAAAATAAACCTGGACTAAACATAGAACAAACTGTGATTAAACGTCAAAATAATGAAACATGAAACAAAACCTAAAACTAGACATGGCAATAAAAAAATAAAAACTATTTAAATGGCATTATCCACGTCAGCTCCACTTCCGGCACATCGGACTGGACTGGAATGAACCCTGAGAGGATCTCTGGAGATATTGCAGGGAGAAAAGAAAACAGTGTTGTATTAAAGTGTGGCAAGATTAGTATAAAAGCACTGGGATGCTGTACTTGCTCATGCAGAAGATCTCACTTGATTTTCTGACCATTTACAAACAGTTTAATTTGCTTTGGAATATTGGGAGAAAACATGAAGATATGAGACAAGCTCTCTGCTCTTTGTCCCAAAGCCCTCTCAAAGCTCAGAGTCAGATGCTACTAAATTTCTATTGCTTTCCAAGGACTCAAGGACTTTTTATTGTTTCTATTTTAACGCACTCTTAAAGTTTGAATTACATTAATGAGCCATGCCACACCCCAAAACTTAAATCTAATGATAACCTTGTTTAAATCAACCATTTATAAGTTTTATTGTTTAAATTTAAGGCTGGTTTCTGCTGTAAAACATGGACTCACGATGCCTTGACAGTGAACAATACTGGCTTTTGTGACAAAACGTGTTTAGGGTTCAGAACATGCAATATGTGGAGAATAATGCACGGTTCAGTTCATTTTTTTTTTAAACATGGCATTTATCAGTTTTTGCAAGTTAACTCTTCAAATAAACTAGTGTTTTCTGAGTTTTGGCTGTAAAGATGAAGCTGATCTCCGCAGTATAGTGGATACGCCTTTAGAGAGAAATGTACCCTTCATACAGATTACATAATCAGAGAGTATTTATTTTCTATTCAAATTGGTTCATTTAAAAGTAGACATTTCAAGATTTCTATAGATATATTTCTCGTGTCTGTGAGGCAAACAGCCTATAAGCTGAGTTTCGGTTCATTTATGTGACGCACTGCAGTTCAGAGACCAAGACGACAGAGATCACATCCTGTTTGTTTACTTTATTTTACAAAAGCACAACGTTTTGTTATTGTCAATGTGCACAAATAAAAGTACTGTAACTGTTTCGAATGATGTCTATAGGACCAAAAATTTGTATTTTAAGTTATTTCCAATGTTATCAGGAAAACATGCAAGTGATCTGCATGAACACTTCGATATGCGCCAATAATACTGCACATTTATCAAGGTTAACATTAGAGTGAATGGCCATGTAAAGTTGCTAACTACAGGCTACTAGTTTCAAATAAGCCAAATTTGAGGTTGGTGAATGATAGGTGAAGGTTTGGATTTCCTGGATTTGACTTTGCCACTTCCTGTGGACCTTTTTTTTTCAGTGACTAACAGATGAATTAAAGTTTAGTCGACTATTAGGGGGCATGAGTTACATACAACTTGTTTATCCATAAGCATGAGTCTACAGGTTTTCCCCCCCTTGCCTTTACATGTATTAACATAATCCTCCCAACAATTTTGCACATTTGCATTTTATAAACTATACATTGATTGAAAACAGAAAGACACCGACCTGTGATAAGACTGATCACTGACCTGATCACGTTGATGTGGTGCAAATTTAAGCGTCTCCGATATCAGCTTCTCAAATAGCCTATCTTCTCCAACCTTAGAATGTGTGTGATGACAGGCATCTAAAAAAGTCACACATACATACAAGATCAATTTAAGATACACTGGTTAACAGAGTATACATTGTTTCAATTTGATCTATTAAAAATGATTCACATTACAATAACTTAACCTAATTCTCCCTCTGAGAGCTGTTTAAAAAGTCAGGGCTCTTAAATTTTAGGTGATTTATAACGCCTCTTAAGTAGACTTATTTTTTTTCTTTATAAAAATGCTCATAAAACTCCAAAAGACAACACAAAGTCAGTAAAAATATTAATTTAGCCATCATATACTACACAAATTGTAATATAATTAATAAACATTAGAAAAAATATTTTAAATGGTCATTAATGGATCAGAATTATCGCACAAATATTATTAAGTAACAAAAAGCTAAAAAAATATGTTAAAAAAATATTGAACTAAAATAAAGTAACTTACATTTATTGAATTGATGAAAAGGTACACTTAAGGTGTTTGGTCACTTGACCACCAAGGAGTATGAGTGTGTGACCCAATTATCGTATAGGGAAACAAGAGGGTTAAACTCAAGAAAAACATTAAAGGGACATTGTGTAGGAATTTCTCCCATCTAGCGGTGAAATTGTATTTTGCATTCAAACGAATTGTGCTCTCCAGTGTCTCGCTTTTTCAAATGTGTGTTGCATCTACGGTAGCTGTTATGTGCCAAAAAGCTATGACACAATGTCTTCTAATAGCACTTCATCGAGTTTTCCTTGGTTTGTTAGGTTTGTTATTTCAAACAAACTGCAACTTGACACAACGAACAAACAAATGTTACAGTATGAACAATAACAGTGCAAAGCAGCCTTTTAAACTTGCCGGGGTAGTGACAAGCGCCTCTCACTGCTCTGCTCCTCCGTTTCTGCTGCTTTCAGTTACGTGACGCTGGCTCTGAACGAAAGCGCGTTGTGGAAACGCGTTGGCCTAGTACTTTTTGACCCTCTCTGCTATTATAGTTTTTCAAGATGGTGGAACGACATGGAAGCCTCAGTGGACCTTGTAAGACTGGAAAAACTGTAAGGACTTTAAGAGAGGGCCACTCTCTGAGAAAACAAAGGAAATTAACATTTTAACTCTCCCTCATGCACTACTGAGACGAAGGTCTTACCTCCCTCATCCTAATCTACATTTCTGTCCCCCATTCTTCATCCTGGCAGAGATCTCCCAAACTCACACAAGAATCTAAATGGTTTAATGTGAATGATTATGATCTAGTTTTATACATATTTGGTATTATTTGAAATGTCTCGGTACGACTGGTACAAATGTCTCATTCCCAAAGAAGTAAACCCAAAAGGTAATAAAGTTCTTAGGAAGTTTAGAAATATCTTCCACACCCTCCAATACTGGAAGGTGTGTCTTTGAGTTAACACCTTCGACCATTTGACTGAATGCTAATTTTCCACCTCTAGCAAATGGTGACTTACAGGTAAATTTCCACTGTGAATGATGTTTAGATTTGAAATGAGGTCTGGGTATATAATGAAACGCAGCGAGAGCTCAGGGCCTTTTCTATATCTGAGATCGGCCCGTGAGGCTGAGAGTTGCGAGACTCTCAGCCTCACGCATTTCTTGTCGGGTAAACTTTTTCCTCTTTGTTCTAGAACATTTGATGGTTTGCATTGATTATCTTTCAATTGATTATGGAATTGTAATAATACATTTACCTGACATAATAAATTGTTATATTTGATTATTCTAACAGACTTTGACTTTATTTTCATTGGATTTAAAAGGAATAGTCAAACATTAACGTATATTTAATGATGCACAGATATCATTGAAAAACCTTTTCATTTTATGGAGTCAGATGAAACGAGTTAATACATAAGATAAAATGTATTGCATTTACTTTGCCACGAGAAAAGACAGTAACACGCAAAGACCTTCACCGCTAGTTCGAATACCGCCATTGGATCGAGTTAGACGGCCTTACAACCTACCCGTCACATGTATATAAAGATAATAAATTCTTCGTTTACGAGGATAAGTCAGATCATTGGCAGAGGTATTTGTACACCATTGAGGACATATTTATGAATAAAAATATTGATTTTAGAAAATAAAATACCTGAAAAACTACACATAGTCCCTTTAATGTTGTCTCTACATCACTCCCCAGAATAAAATGCTCCAGTAAATGTCGTCTTTGCACATTATTCGTTAATATTTAGCAGAAATTGCTGCGAATATAATGAAATTGTCCTGCTTAAACTCATTTAGTTCAAAAGATTGAGCGCAGAGTTGTTTCGAAAATTGAGAGCTACATGAACCACGTGATCAAAGGTCGTCGCAACTCTCGCTTTCAACGGCTCTGCAATCACTGCAGCGGCAGAGGCTCCGGTAACCATAGAAACTCGCGCCTAGAACTGCACCAAGCCACACAAATACAAATTATAACGCAATTTGAGCAAGTGAGACAACAGTGTTGTTTGAAATATGCTATTTAACTGAGTTCGTTAAGCAGTTTTTGAGATTTCAGTATTTCCCAATTCAAATAGATAGTACTTAGTCTTCGATGCGAAATACTGACGATTGTCCATTAAATTAACGTTACTGTTGTCAAGTGCTGATCCAAAGACCAAGCTTGGAGATATCCTTCCGTTTTTAAAAGGTCACATATGAGCTTGCAAACACTACGGCCAACTTACACGATAAAATTACAAATACAGATTTCAATATGACGAACTTGACACATGAAACCGAAAACTGGAGGGGAAAATGCTTGGCCATAGCTAAGCTAATCGAGCTAACATTAGCTGATTTACTTTTGAATCTCAAGAATGCGTTCTAATGAAAATCAGTTTAGCTAACTTGAAAACGTGAACTAAAGGACACTGCGAAAAAGTTAATCTAAATAAATAACGTTACATCAAATGTAATTTTTAATATTGATCTAGTTAACTTTATTAACACAGTAACGTTAGCAACACAACAGTATTATATTCATACAACCCGCGAAATTCATCCAACTTACCTCAAAGCTGCCGTGGCCGTCTCCGTCTCTGAGAGAGTTCCAACGTCTGTCCTATTCAGCTATGATTGATTGACGTGCGCTGCAAAACCACGCCCATCCTATCAGGCTAAACGTACGGATGTGAGGAATGATCAGATATAACCATACAGTCTATGGATATAACACATTCCGTGTTTTCTCCTTTACTGTAATTGCAAAAGTTATTAAAAACGCTGTTTTTAATATTTTGAAAGCCCCTTAGTTTATTTTCCTATAGTATTTTCTACTTTTTAAGTAATGCACAATTAATTATATAATAAAATATAATATAATATAATATACTTTTTTATAGTATATTATATATATATACTATAAAAAGTATATATATAAATATATATAAGTATATTATAAATATAATTTATAATATAAATATACATTTATATTATAAATATAAATATATATAAAAATATTTATAAATATAAATATATATTATATAATATAAAAAATATATAAAAATATAAATATAAATATATAAATATAAATATATATAAGTATATTATATGCAATATAATATACTTTTTTTAAAGGCAAAACCACATTTATAATTGACTGTAGTTTTTTATTCATTTCCTTTTGAATACATAATTATTTTATACTTGGGATTTTTTTTCTGCCCATAAACTAATATTTTAACAACAAAAAAAAGTTTTTCAGTGCATTGTGTCACTATATATACAAATTTCTTAAGTTGTTTTGCAGAAGAAAAAAGCTGTATGACTAATTTGTAATTACTAATATTTTTTTTAAATTTAGTAACGTTTTTAAAACGTTCCACTAACAAGTAAGAATAACGTTTTAATGCTAACGTTTTTAGAACGTTTATCAATGACATATAACGTTGGCACAACGTTCTACTAACGTTTTAGGTAACTTTGAGAGAACTTTGAGAGAATGTTAGCAACATTAGAATGTTAGAAACATGCAAATAAGTTAATCAGCATTGTGATAAAAGTGTTTAATTCATATAACAAGCAAAATGCACTCAACTTGCATGAAAGCTGCCGTCTAAGTTGTCCGTCTGTTCAGCTGTGATTGATTGATGGGCCGTGCACTCCAAAACCACGCCCATCCTATCACGCTACGGATGGGGAATGATCAGATAAAACATATTCCGTATTTTTTCCTTTACTGTAATCCCAAAAGTTATTAAAAACACTGTTTCTTATATGTTTTTAAAGCCCTAAGTTTATTTTCCTAATAGCCTTATCTACTTTTTAAATATTGCACAATTAAGTAAAATATAGCCTAATAAATAATGGTGATTTTGTTTTGTTTTTTGACATATTATTTTATTTTTTAAGGTAAAACCACATTTATAATTGACTGTAGTTGTTGAATTATTTCCTGTTGAATACATAATTATTTTAAAATCTGTTTTTTTTTCTGACCATAAAAAAATATTTTAACGAAAAACAGTTTTTCAGTTTATTGTGTCACTGGATATACAAATTATGTTTCTGAAGTTGATTTGCTTAAGAAAAAGATGTATGAAAAATTTGTAATGAATAATATATTTTTTAATGTAATAACGTTTTTAAAACGTTCCACTAACAACGGTAGAATAACGTTTTATTGCTAACGTTTTTAGAACGTTTATCAATAACATATAACGTTAGCACAACGTTATAATAACGTTACTGCAAGAACGTTTTTTGATAACTTTGAGAGAACCTTCAGAGAACGTTAGCCAATGTTCTGGGAACGTTCCCTGTTAGCTGGGAAGTACCTTAATTGGCACGACACCTGTCCTGGAGAGGAAGCGCATCGCAGCAGAAACAGTTTCCTGTATACAGTCAGAACTCGGAAGTTGCTGTCGACGTGAATGGCAAGTAATTTATATCCAGTCAAAATTGTTAACATTGCTTGGTTTGACATTTTAAATGGACCATATGTCGCTGTAATCTAATTTAATCAGTTCTATTTTATAACAGAGTTAGGCTATATTAAAGCCAGTCTGATCAAAGAACACGATCAAACTCTTCCAAGTTTATTGGTAATCCGCACTGCTTGTAGCAGCCTAGGCTATGGTTCGCATCTTGTGTTTTATGCAAGAATGTTTGTTTGTTTCTACGTATGCTTTCATGCATTCCCAAATTGTCAGTGTTATGGCTAAACCCCATTATTGTCTCCATTACTAATAAGAGCCTTTGAGAATATACTGTGAACTGAAACGAATTAATTTCACGCATTAGACTTATAACTCTAACTATTTTAGCTCTCACAAACTTTGAGTTAAGTTATGAACGGCTTGAGATAAATTTTGATTTGGTTTTGTTTCGTTTTTGTTTCTCACCAGTCCAGAAAGTGCAGTTGACTTGCAGTTCAGTGAGTCAGATCCGTTCATTCATACTGATTCAATCCGGTAACTCCTGAGCTGAGAGTAAGATTCAATTTACAAACACAGTTGCATTATCATTTAATAATAAAATATAAGTTCATATAATAAATGCCACTGTAATGTAGACTATTGATGACAGGAGACCGCATGTGGTTGAACCATAGACTGTAAAAAATAGGGTTGAACTGAAGTGTCTGTTATTCGTGTTTGCCTGTAATGAAGATGGTGATGCAATAGCGCCTCACAGCGTTCACTACATTACATTACAATATGGAGGATACACATCATACATGTCAAGACATCTCCCTTTTTATTTTATTTTTTAAACGTTACTGGAAAAAAAATTAACACAACTTGTACATAACAATAAACTTAGGTCAGTCACTGTAACTCTTAGGAAAGTCACTGTATTACTCCATGTACCTACTAGGCACTCTGATAGGTCTACTAAATCTTGGCAGGCTCTCTTTATTCACTGAGTGAAATTGACTATTTCTCACAGGTGAATTCGTGGCATTCACAGAAGTTTGTGTTGTGTTCCTGCTCTAAATTCAGCTCTAAATCTGGTGAAACAACAAGTTATCTTCCACAGCTTCAGTTTGAGTTGAAGGACACACTGTCTCCTTTGTTTTCAGCAAGTCTTCTCAATTACTTCTGAAGATGCGACTGTCTGGTGTTTGAACAATGTAAGACCTTGGTTGTTCAAGCTAGTCGAGAAACACTGCAGGTGTTATCCTGTCTAATACTCACTCTTCCACCTTTTTTTTCATTCCAGATAGCTTTCTTGTCCTACAATCAAAGTACTGCTTTTGTCTGACTTGTCTGTTTCTCAGTCGATTACTTACCTGCCTGAAATCCTTGGGCATCAGCAGTTTCTTTGACACTGGAATCTTTGATTTCAGGTTTCTTCCCATGAGTAACTGTGCAGGGAAAAGGCCTATTCCATCCAACGGTGTGTTTCTATACTCCAGGAGAGCAATGTCTCTCTGCCTGATCGTTTGACGGTGGAAATCCAGGACTTGAGATAGTATGAATGAACTCCCAGCTGGCTGCAAACGATCACATTTCAGTCGCTCACAAACTCTCTACCATTATCTGAAAGAGTTAATCTAGAACTTCATGTCTGGTGAACTTTGATTTGAGAACCGCAATGATTTGCTTACTTCTCATATCATTTAACTTACTGTAGCAACTTCAGAGTACTACCGACCTTCAACCAAGCTCTTTCTGGGATAGGATGCGACACAAGAGGTTCTCTGGAACTGCTGTTTCTGTGCTTATTGCAGATGTCACATTTACTGACAACATCTTCAATTTGCTTTGCCATTTCTGGCCAGAACAAGACATCTCTGGCTCTTTCCTTGCTCTTTACGATACCCATGTGTGCTTTTCCACTGTCAGGCCAGTGTGAGCCAGGGCTTTCAACAGGCCGGGCTGAGATAATATCCTCTGACCTGTAGCACCGAGCCTAAAACCACGATGCGTTTCCACTGTCGGGCCTGAAGCTCCGCAGCGCTTTACTAAAACATGCCCGTAACACGCCTCTCTGGAACAACGTCACACAAACCCGTCATTTCACCAACAAATGGAGGTTTTATCAGAAAACGATTCAGAAAGAAATCACTGGAAACTAGCGAGATTGCGAAACGAATATGATAAAAGATTTAAAATGTCAATGTTTTAACACTGTTTTACAATAATATGTGATACATTGATCATAATTAATTAATTTGTGTCAAGTCTGCACATTAGTCACAGAAATAAAGTCTTTCACAAAAGAAAGAGACGACACGTACTTATTCAGTTGCGTCTTTTTCTGTTTATTTGTCGTCACAGGACAGTATGTTTACGTCACATTTAGAAAGAAATTATAATTTCAACAAATTTTACTAAAAATACGACCCGAGGAGCTTTAGACAGTCCCAATACAGTTATATTTTCAGTCAGAGAAACAGAGGAAGAACAGCAAGAACTCACAAAAACCAGTTGCTTTATTTTATGAGATACACAGAGCTAAATATGGATATCGGACTGTCCGGTATAAAGAGACGAGATGTACAGATAAAATATATAAACGATTGTGATAGCCTATACGATTTCTCTGATTTCTTCAAGCTGTCGTATTTACCATGTTTACTATGGCAATTGTTAGCGCACATTGTCTTTAGCATTGCATATAAATCTTTGTCTTATATGGTGGTCAGAATCACATTGGATCACAAACAGAAGTTATTTCAAACTCTCGCTGCTGTCTGAAAGTGAGTTTTGAGCTAAAATGATTTTAAATATCTAATGTTAGCTGGTATATGAAATCATCCGCAGCGCTTCCGTCTGACTCAGATAAACTCCATCTCTGTTCATGATCACTCCTCAAGCCCCAGTTGGCCTGCTTTGGACCAAGGTATTCGGCGGGCCAAAAAAAACCTGGCCGTTGGCCCTGAGGAAGCCCCGGAAGTGACAGTGGAAACGCGACTGGTCCTGGCCCACACTAACACACCCGCTTTTTTTCCTGACAGTAGAAACACAACTATGGATTCTTTGAAGCGTTTCGTCTCGTATTTTGTTTGACACTACTAGTTTTCCGTTTTTGTAAAAAGTGCATCTGCAATGTGTAACTCTTTTCGTAGAACATATCTCACCTTTAGGCTATACTTTTGCAGTCTTATCAGCATTTTCTGTAGTCTGGATGGAGATTTATTGAGTGGCTTCTTGAAAATGTTCCCCAATGGCTTGTTGTCGGACTCAACCTGGATGCAGCGTCCATACAGATATTGGTAAAATTTTTCACAGCCATGCACAATTGCTAACAGCTCTTTTTCAATTTGTGCATAGTTTCGTTCACAGTCTGTCAGTGCTCTCGAGCCGTACGCTACTGGCTGTCCCTCCTGAAGAATTACAGCTAGGCCTTCTGATCTGGCATCCTCAGACAAGGTAACTGGTTCACATCATAAAATTTCAACACTGTTGCTGAGCTCACTAGCACTTTCAGGTGATTGAAGCTGTTTGATTGTTGTTCACTCTCCCAGTGCTCGTGTTTCTCCTTCCAGCAGCTTTCTGAGAGGTGCAGTCACTTCTGAAAGATTTGGGATGAACTTTGCTAAGTACTGCAACATGCCTAAGAACCTCTGCAGGGCTGACTTGTCCTGTGTCTCCGGCATCTCAAGAATAGCTCTCACTTTTTCCTCGTCAGGTTTCAGTCCGTCTTCTTTGCTCAGCACATGACTTATGTTTAGATGATTTCACTTTGGCCAATCTTGGATTGTCTTTGTTCAGTTTTAGGTTTATGCTTCTCAGTTTCTCTAACAGATTCCTCAGTCTGCTGTCATGCGAGTCTTTGTCTTCTCCCCACACCAGAATGTCATCCATTACATTAACAACTCCTTCCAGATTCTGAGACAAACACCTTTGGAACTGGTGAAATCCCAAAAGGAAGCCTTGTAAAACTGTACCTCTGTAAGAGGGTGTTAAATGTACAGAGTTTAGAAGTGTCATCATCCAGCCGGATCTGTGAAACCCCTGATTTGCAGCCATTACAGAGAACATCTTGGCTCTTTGCATTTCTGCAACAACTTCCTCAAGCGTTTTAGGAGGATAGTGTTCCCTTCGTATTGCTCTGTTGAGATCTTGAGGGTCTATACATATCCATCTTGTTGTGTTTTACTATTGTCACCATACTACAGTATTTGCCCATTCTGTGGGCTCAGTCAGTTTTTTAAATGACACCCATCTCTTTTATACGTTTCAGATCTCTTTCAATGTCTTTTTTTCAAGGCCACTGTGAATCACTGGCATGACCTCAGGCTTTGTCTGAATGTGGTGGACTCCCGGAACACAACCCAGTCCTGTAAACAAATGTTCAAATTACTGAGAATATCTGTTGAGGGTGTCTCCTTTTATTTCACACATCCTTTTTAATAATCCAATGTGTTGCATGATTCTCTTCCCAGAATTGCAGAGGCATTTTGCTCTTTCACATGAAATTGTGAGTGTACAGCTTGGCTGCATCCGAAATCACATACTTCCCTAATATAGCAGGTGAAAAACAGTATTAGCACACACACATACCATAGCACATGTGTGTGTTTTTTTTTAATTCTGGTGCACTTGCAAAAAAGGTCAGTGTGAAAGCAAAGCACACCACGCCAAAAAAATAAATAAATAAACAATGTATTTGGTCAGGACCAAAGCAAGTGAACTAGTGGACTTTCCTGGTGTGAATACACCCTAACTTTACGATCAGCTTCTGGTTGTTTACCTTCAGGGTTTCAGTCCACTGTTCCACACCAGTTTGCAGCTCTCTCTTTTTCACTTCATCCGTCTCATTGATTTGATACAGTTCAGTCTCTGTTACGTCTCCGGATGGTTAGAGATATAAGGAAGACGTACATAATAAAATTTAAACACTTTCCTACAGTTTTGATCTCTGGGGAGTATTGTGGGCGAATGAATCAATGACAGCAAGTTACTACAAACAGGTGGTTCGCTTTATTATCAATACACACAATGAATAATTGGAAACAAACAAATCAACTTATTTACAGCTATATACAACTTAGGAAAAATAATAATAATAAAATGATATTAAAGATAAGCCACAGAGAGAAAGAAAATGAGCGGTGCTAAACAAACAAAATAACAAAACCAAAACACTCAATTACTAATCCCCACTCTCTAAACTCACTGAAAACAAAACAGAAAATAAAGAATTCTTCAGCGCCAAAACGCCATAACTAAAACTTCACTAACTAACCAAACAAAAGTTACATATAGTTGCACACGCTCCTTCCCTAGTGTGTCTAACAATGGTACTTCTACATGTATGTACAATGTAGGTCACGTGACGTACTTCCCTTTTCTCTTCTCTCGGGGCTGGCGTAGTTTGAGATCAGGTAAGACAATCCTCAGTGAGCAAACACACTCCTACTAGGAAAACAAGCAAGCGAACCACCACAAAGTCAGTACTTCTCAGCAACAACAATAGCACAAGCTAACAAACAGTCCAAGCTCCCCCTGGTCCGTCCTCCCGAGTGCCTTATATCAGAACCACAGCCGATGATTGGTTGTCTCCGACCAATAGCAGCACCTAAAACTCAAGGATAGCAGAGAGCGGGAAAACAGGAAGAAACCAACAGCAGAGGGAAGAAACGCAGCAACCAATAAACAAAAAGGGGAGGGAAGAAAACGCTAGCACGTAACACCCCCACCCTTAAAATTAAACATTATATATATATAATGTTTATATAATATACACAAAACCCGACACACAAGTTAAGCTCTAGAAAGAGCATCGGCGACCACATTTTCCACTCCCCTTTTGTGCCGAATCTCAATATTATAATTTTGAACTACCAGAGCCCATCGCATCAGCCTCTGGTTTTGATTATACATTCGACACAAAAACGTAAGAGGGTTGTGATCGGTGTACACAACTACAGGATATGAAGTCGACCCAACATATACTTCGAAATGCTGTAATAACAACAACAAAGCCAAAGCCTCTTTCTCAATTGTGGAGTAGTTACACTGATGTTTGTTAAATTTCTTAGAGAAAAAACAAATTGGGTGATCGATACCTTCCTCGTCCTCCTGCAACAACACAGCGCCTGCTCCAGCTGCGCTTGCGTCCACCTCTAACTTGAAGGGTTCAGAAAAATTAGGGGCAGACAACACAGGAGAGCTACATAGCAAATGCTTAATGGTTTCAAAAGCACACTGGCTCTCAACTGACCAAACGAATCTTTTTGCGGGACTGAGCAAGTCTGTCAGGGGTTTTGCAACAGAAGAAAAATTCCTACAAAAACTTCTGTAATACCCTGCCATTGCTAAAAATCTTCTCAGCTCCCGACAAGTAGTAGGTGCAGGGAATTCTTTAATGGCATCAACTTTAGCCTCTACTGGACGAACTTGACCTCTCCCCACTTGCTTACCCAAGTATGTTACAGTAGCTTTGCAGAACTCACACTTAGCCAAATTCAAAGTTAATGAAGCATCAGAAAGTCGTTGAAATACCATAGACAACACTGACAGGTGTTCAGGCCAAGTAGACGTATAGACAACCAAATCGTCTAAATATGAGCTACAATTGTGCACATTTGCCAATACTGTATTCACTAACCTCTGAAACGTCGCAGGTGCATTTCTGAGTCCGAACGCCATACCATTATATTGCAGGAACGAGTCTGGAGTTACAAAAGCAGAGATGTCTGATGCCCTTGGTGTCAATGGCACCTGCCAATAACCTTTAAGCATATCTAATTTTGTAACAAATTTAGCCGAACCCACATTGTCAATGCAGTCCTCCATCCTTGGCAATGGAAAACAATCTGGGACTGTTACAGAATTGACTCTACGATAATCCGTACAAAATCGAACTGTTCCGTCAGCTTTAGGAACTAGGATACATGGAGAGCTCCACGGACTCACGCTGGGCTTTGCAAGATCCTCCTGTAACAAATACTCAACCTCTTTCCTCATTGCAGCCCTCTTTGCAGCATTCATCCGATACGGATGCTGCTTAATGGGTACAGCATCGCGGACATTAATGTCATGATAAAGCACATCAGTTTGCCTTGGTACGTCCCTGAAAATCTGAGGAAAACTTTGAATCAATGTCACAATGTCTACATACTGATCCTCTGTCAAATGACACAGCAACTTAGAAGGATCAGCTAAAATCTCAGAATTAGACAATGGTGTGAAGGGTAACGGGCCAATCTGTAATCTCACCTCATCAACATCAAACTCAGCATCAACAGGAAATGATGGATCTGTCTTACAACTCACGGCAACAGATGAAATCACCGGCCCTGTGTTCTCCTCTGAACAGTGAGATGCTTCCTTCCTGGAATAAGCTTTGAGCATATTAATGTGACACACACGTTTCTGCCTCTTACGATCAGGTGTTTTAATGATTTAATTCGTGTCATTTTGTTTACCCACTACCTCGTAAGGACCAACAAAACGTGCAGACAACGCAGACCCCATAATTGGTAACAACACAAGCACCTTATCACCAACTGAAAATGATCGTGACACTGCTGCTTTATCAAAATGCTGTTTCATGCTAGACTGAGCTTCAGAAAGAGCTTCCTTGGCACGAACACAGGCTTCATGAACTCGTTCACGAAAACGAGCCACATAATCAAGAATGTTCTTTGTAGGACTCAACCTGTCATCCAGACCCAGCATTTGCTCCTTAAGTACTTTCAGGGGTCCTCGGACACTATGTCCAAAAACCAGTTCAGTTGGACTGAACCGCAAGGACTCCTGAGTGGTTTCATGAACAGCAAAAAGAACAAGTGGCACACCCTCATCCCACTCATTCCCTGTCTCCCAACAATATTTCTTCAACATAGACTTAAGAGTCTGGTGGAATCTCTCGAGCACACCTTGACTCTCTGGATGGTAAGGACTGGAAGTACGGTGACGGACACCCAGTGAACTAAGAGTTTGTGTGAACAACTTCGAGATAAAATTTGTGCCTTGATCTGTTTGTACTAACTTAGGCAGACCAAAAGTAGAAAATAATTTTACTAATGCCTTAACAACCGCTTTGGCCGTAATTTTCCGCAAAGGCACTGCTTCTGGGTAGCGAGTCGCCACGCACATCATCGTGAGCAAAAACTGATGTCCAGTCTTTGTTTTCGGCAATGGGCCGACACAATCCAACGTCACGTGCTCAAAAGGTTCACCAAGCAGCGGAATTGGAACTAATGGCGCGGGAGGAATTACTTGGTTTGGCTTCCCCATAACCTGACAAGTAGAGCACGTTCGGCAATAATCAGCAACATCCCCTTTCAACCCAGGCCAAAAAAAATGACGCAACACACGGTTGTATGTCTTGGTCACCCCTAAATGTCCTGACATAACATGGTCATGGGCGAGTGACAGCACATGTGCACGATACTCTACCGGCACAACTACCTGACAAACAGTAGAACACTCCACATCATCAACTACTCTAGGCCGTCATTTCCGCAATAACAAACCATTTTCGATGAAGTATGATGTATCCCCTTTAATATCAGACACCGCGTCAAAGCACTTCATTAAAGTTTTATCATTCCGTTGAGCTTTGATTAACTTTTCATGACTAACAGGTAACGAAGATATCAACAGATCACTAACCTTTTCTTTGCCTGTTTCCTGAGGCACGTGATCTCCCACCACATCACCATCTGTACACATAAACGTGTCGTCCAATGTAAACTCCGTCCCCATCTTCTTAATCTGAGCACGAGTAAACACACAGGCCGGAAAAGCCTCAGGATACTTCAAAGTTATATCTTCTGTAACAGAAGTAACCACAGGTTTATCCAACACTTCCAACACTGGCAGCACTCTACCCCCAGCCAAGTCATTGCCCAAAATAAACTCAACACCAGCCACTGGCAACGCAGGTCGCACACCGACGTCCACAAAACCTGCAACCAACTCAGTCTGCAAATACACACGATGCAATGGCACATTCAATATGTTCATGCTAATACCTTGCACCAGGATACTGGAATCTAAACAGGACTTCTCTGAAAACGGCAGCACGTCCCCATGTATGAATGAGCGTGCAGCTCCAGTGTCTCGCAAAACCCGAATCACAACTTGATCATCTGGTTGGCCACTGAAAGATACAAAACCTTCCAACAAAAATGGTTGGTAAACAGAGTCAACAGATACTGGAATTGTTTTAACCAAGCCAACAGGCTGTGCACTGGAAGAATTCTGCTGTTTCCTTTTAAGTACTATACAATCGGCAATTACATGACCCATTTTGTGACGACAAAAACACTCGCGCTTTTCTTTAGCTGGTTCTACCCTTGTTTTAGTTGCTGCCGTATGCGGCGGAAATGTAGAACCACTTCTATCACAACGCATGGTACTAAACACATTTTTATGAGTCAACGCAAACTTGTCCGCTAGTACAGCAGCCGCAGACAGTTTCATCACCTTCTGTTCATTCAAGTTCAAAACAATGCGTTCAGACAAACACTTTTTAAAATCTTCAAGGAGCGCTAATTCACGCAAGGAAGGAAAATCATTAACATGACTCGAAGCGCACCATTTGTAAAATAGAACCCCCTTCTCACGTGCGAATTCGACAAAGGTCTGATTACTACTCTTCCTATGATTCCGAAACTTCTGTCGGTAAGCTTCCGGTACCAATTCGTATGCGTGCAGAATAGCTGCTTTCACAATCTCGTATTTCAGACTATCTTCTATAGACAAAGTAGAAAAAACTTCCATGGCTTTTCCCACAAGCCTACACTGCAACAGCAATGTCCATACATCCTTTGGCCAATTTAACGAAACAGCAATTCTCTCAAATGCACCGAAATAACTGTCCACTTCCATCTCCCTGAATAACGGCACCAATGAAATGTTTTTACTCGCATCAAAAACCGTGGCAGTCAAACCACGCTCCGTTGAATCATTGCCAACTAAATCAGAACCAGGCAGGCCAGTGGATTTAGATGACAGTTTCCCCTCCTCCAAATCCAACCGACGCAATTGTACCTCTGTATCAGCCTGAATCTCTAGCCGCCGGATTTCAAGCCGCAGATCAAATTCAGCTCGTCGAGCTTGTGCTCTATCTTCCGCCTCCATGCGTATTCGAGCAAGACGAACCTTTACGTTCGCACTCTCACGAGAACCCGGTGTAGGCGGGGAAAATGGCTCAAACGGGGGTAAACCTGTTTTAGCCTCTGCGTCCGCCTCAACAAGCCTAACCTCCTCGTCAGCAACCTCCGCGCGTTCACGTGTCGTCATTCCCTCACTGATTTGATCTGCTTCTCTAACCGACTCTGACAAGCTCAAAACATTTAACTCCGAAAGACCGTCTAAAACGACAGTTCTAATCTCTTTTTTCAATGACTGCCGACGAACTGAGATTTGGAAGTGTTCAGCTATTGCCAAGAGATCATCTTTACGACATTTATCAAACAAGTCTAACGACGGATTCTCAATAAAACTATGTGCATACGCAGACATCACGAAGCTTACAAACAAACACTACACAAAGCTTCATGCTACGATACTGACAACACTACTAGTCACTTGAGTCCATCCACCACAAATACTCCCAGAGTGAAACAAGGGATTATGCCAACTACCGGATCTTCCTCATTACTGAGAAAAAGGATCCCGGACGAGCCCCCAAATTATGTTACGTCTCCGGATGGTTAGATATATCAGGAAGACGTACATAATAAAATTTAAACACTTTCCTACAGTTTTGATCTCTGGGGAGTATTATGGGCGAATGAATCAATGACAGCAAGTTACTGCAAACAGGTGGTTCGTTTTATTATCAATACACACAATGAATAATTGGAAACAAACAAATCAACTTATTTACAGCTATATACAACTTAGGAAAAATAATAATAATAAAATGATATTAAAGATAAGCCACAGAGAGAAAGAAAATGAGCGGTGCTAAACAAACAAAATAACAAAACCAAAACACTCAATTACTAATCCCCACTCTCTAAACTCACTGAAAACAAAACAGAAAATAAAGAATTCTTCAGCGCCAAAACGCCATAACTAAAACTTCACTAACTAACCAAACAAAAGTTACATATAGTTGCACACGCTCCTTCCCTAGTGTGTCTAACAATGGTACTTCTACATGTATGTACAATGTAGGTCACGTGACGTACTTCCCTTTTCTCTTCTCTCCGGGCTGGCATACTTTGAGATCAGGTAAGACAATCCTCAGTGAGCAAACACACTCCTACTAGGAAAACAAGCAAGCGAACCACCACAAAGTCAGTACTTCTCAGCAACAACAATAGCACAAGCCAACAAACACTCCAAGCTCCCCCTCCGACCAATAGCAGCACCTAAAACTCAAGGATAGCAGAGAGCGGGAAAACAGGAAGAAACCAACAGCAGAGAGAAGAAACGCAGCAACCAATAAACAAAAAGGGGAGGGAAGAAAACGCTAGCACGTAACAGTCTTCATCTCAGTGGGTCCAAGGAACATTTCATCGACTTGTTCGATTCCATGAATTCTACTGTACATTGTTTCTCTTTAATGCACGACTCATGCACTTCTTTGCTTATATGCAGGCTTTGAATATCTGTCAGTATGCAGGGCATTTTTGTGGTTTGGTTTATATCCACCACTTTTGCATTCTGCTAGGGACAATATCTTTCAATATCTTGTCTTTTTCCTTTTTCACATTCTTCTGCTTGTGAATTTTGTTCAAGGGAATTTCTGTTTATTCTTGCAGTGATTTTAATTGGTTTTGACTCCCTTCACTGGCACGACAAATATCCACTTCACTCTGTAGGGTTAAAGGAATAGTTCACTTAAAAATGAAAATTCTGTCATAATTTTTTTTTTCTTCTGCTGAAGACAAAAGAAGATATTTTTAAGAATGTCGATGTTCAAAGTCTTGACAGTTGATGGACCCCATTGACTTCCATAGTATTTCTTTTTTCTGCCTCTGATCTGGTCATTTAATACCACAAACAATCCGGTCCCTTATAAGTGACTCGGTAAGTTCTCCAAATTCACAATCCTTTGCTTTATTCTTTAAGTCCGTCACATAAGCATCAATCGATTCTGTTTGGCCTTGTGCTGTAATAAAGAACAAATGTCTTGTGAATGTCAGGTTTTTTTCGTGGTTTGCAGTATTTGGCAAACAGCTCTTTTAATGTCTTGAAGTTGTCAACATCATCAAATGTAGAACGTGTTGAATACCTTGATTGCATCGTCTCCTGCAACTGTCAGGGTTCTGTCACCTCTGTCTAGTCTATTTCTTGGTTTTGTGACAGCTCTGACACTCCTGTTTTGTGTCGGGATTCAGACATTCATGCTCCGCGTGTTTGTATTATGTTATGTATTTACATAACATAATACAATGTGTATTTTCTGAGTGCACAGAATGAGCTTTCGCTCGTTCTCGTGTGCTCTGTATTGTCGTGTGAGTGTACGGTTAGGGGGTCACTCGATTCGTACTCTCTTCTGTCCACGTGTGTTGTGTTTTGTATAGCACACGGTTTGTGTTTACATCGGCCGCGTGCTTTCATGTCATGTTTTGTCTTGTAATGTGTAGCACACAGGTTCTATTTTACACTAGCTGTGTGCTTTCATGTTGTCATGTTTTGTGTGAACTTATGAGTGTTCTCATTGGCTGCGTGCTCATGTCTCGTTTTGTGTTAGCACATGGCTTGTGATTTGTTTTACTGGCCATGTGCTTGTGTTCTTGTCATTTTTAGTGTGAGCACATGGCTTGTCATGTATGTTTCCCTGTGCCATGTGCTCTCCTGTCGATTGTCTAGCCCTTTCGATCTTGTTACCTGATTATTGATTAATTGCCCCACCTGTCCTCCCTCGTTACCTGCTTTGTTTGCTCCCTATTTATTCTCCTTGTGTTTCCAGTCCTGTGCTGAAAACATTGTTAAAGAAACTAGATGTAATTCAGAACCAAGGTAGTAGTAATACCACTAATACTAACTTGGTATTAGTACTACATTTATATGGGTACCAGCTCATATAGGTGTAGGAGGTAATGAGCGAAGAAAGAACCAGAGAAGCCTGATATAGAGGTGGATATTAAATACAGCAAAGCTGACGTCAAAAGTATAATTAAAGCTAAAATTAATGAATAATTGCTATTTTTATGGGATAATGAACAGTCTGGGAGACACCTGTTTAGTATTCAAGGAAAAGTGGGAAAGAACAGGAATACAGAATTAAGCGAGAAGATGATGTGGTGTCCAGAATAAGGCTAGGACATACAGGATTAAATAGAACTTTTTTTATAATGAAAAAGCATGTTGATGGAATATATGAATTTTGCAATAGTCAAGAGACAGTAGAGCAAGTAATTATGTTTTGTCCTAAATACCATCAAGCCAGACAAAGATTGATTTCACAACTTGGTGAGAGCCAGATGACAATAAATTTATATGATATACTGCAAAGAAGATCTGGTGAAATTTGTTTTCATTTTTTGTTTTCTTTTTTGAAGATAACTGTGTTATTAAAAATAATTTAAGGAAGTGTAGGTTGACCTCTTGATCCACACTCCAGTCCAGATGGTGGCGGTAATGCACCAAAAAGCTGGTTGCCAACCGCCATAGAAAAAGAAGTCGTCCTGTGCTGGTTCGTCATCTAAACCTTGTCTGATGTCTCCTCATTTTTCCTGTTCATGCCGAGTCTGGTTGAAGTCCTGCCACTTGTCTTGTTTTCCCCCACTGGGTGGTTTTGTTTGTTTTTGTTTTAATTTTTTACCTAATTAATACCCATTGTTCTGCCCTTGAGTCCTTGCTACTTTCATCTACCCAAACCCTGACAGCAACATGCAGAAAAGAGTCAAACTTTTTTTTTTTTCAACTTCTTTTTTACGCTTTCGATATGATACAGTTCAAATTGCTGGATCCAATCTCTCCAGTTCTCGGCTTATAAATATGATTAAAGGGTCATTCCACCTCTGGAAAGATGAATGTGTATTTAAAATGGGTAATATATGTAGAAGAAATGTGAAATTATTTTTGAATTTGGAGCTTTCTAGACTGAGAAAAGACAGAAAATGTATTTTTGGCTTATGTGGATGAAAGACAACAACTCCCAGAATGCACTTGCTTCGCTGCCCTAGGAGGCCACGCCTACCGGTAACAGAGCGCAGTAGATAAACAACAAGTCCAGGCTACTAGTGAGTCTCCGTGAGTCTGCCCGAAAATGTGTTTCGAGATCGCCCAAAATGTCCGGGATTCGGCTTTTGCGTTCTACAGTCGCCATTCATCATGTTTACTGTGGCGAGCAGGAGGAGTGAAGGCCGTGTGGAGAACGACGCGAGGCCGGTGGCGTGATTAATGATGAGCGACACCTGTGAGATGCACCGGTCTCGTATCTCTCACGGAGGAGCGGGAATTTTCTTAGCAATGTTAAAAAGCACATCAACCGATCACTTGTTTAGCGTTCATGTAAACACTACATTCAGATTCACCAATCAGAATGAATTCAGTTAGATTGAAACAAAAGCTGTGCAAGTAAACAATGAATGTCGACCACAGAAAGCAAAAGCTGAATCCCGGACATTGACGGCCGGATATGTCTGGGAAAAAGAGGACGGTAACCCCTAAAGTTACTACTCAGCTTTCTCCACAGTACAAGAGCCTGCTAGCTTACCTTCCAAAAAAGATGGCTGACACTATGTGTAATCCCAATCCTCCATAATGCATCCGTCTGCGTATTCAGTACCTTCGTCCATATTTTCAAAAAGTTTCTGCCGGTGAAATCAAACGCACTGGCACTGATCTGTGATTGGTCTGTTAGCGCATTAGGTCCAGCCCCCTATGGGCGGGTTTGAAAGGGTGAGATCTAGTGCTTGTAGTCTTTACAGAAATCCCCCTGTCTTACACTTCCTCCTACAATGACGTAAAATGACGATTTTTGCGTCATTGTAGGAGGAAGTGAAAAAGGTAAATAGAGGATTTCTCTCGTCTCAGGGGAAAATGAGAGAGTGTTGCACGACCATTCAATAGTATAACTGTGTTTCTAACAATGGAAAGCTTAATGCAAATGGGTGGAGTGACCCTTTAAGACATGTAATACTGTTGCATGAAAATGCTTAAAGTTCTGTCTTGTACCTCAGGTTTGAAATGCCTGCAGTATGGCGTGTGCACGGCAATCTGCTATTGAGTTCCTCAAAAACGCCAGGAGAAACCTGGTGACTGATATGAAGAACCTTCCTCTGATCATTGAGAATCTTTATCAGCGGGGGGTTTTCAATGAACATGAGGTCGAGGATCTCAAAGCCGAGAGGACAGACTTTGATAAAGCCAGGTGTATACTGGATTGGATCATTAACAAAGGGCAAATGGCATGCTATGAATTACTCAGGATTTTGGATGTCACTAAGAAGAGGACATTACATCCTGATCTACACTCCTGGATCAGCTGTTTTCCATTCAGATGGGAAGATACAGAGGTCAGCTATTCATTTGGTGAGTAGATAAAGGAAAAACGGTAACACTTTATTTTAAGGATCAGAAATTAGACACTAATTAATCACTAATAACTGCATGTGTAAATAACTAGTTGTACTTGTATGCCATTACAAGCTATTTATAAGGCCTTTATTGGCTGTTGTCTTATTTTTGTCTTATAGCCCCTTTATATATGTTTCTGTCTTAACAATGTACTAATTAGCTAAAAATAAAACAAACTAATAGCTTGTACTGTGCCAATTACACACTTTATAAGTTCCTAGTACACTGTGTGAATGTGTAGCTTATAAGTATGAAATAAATATAGAATGAGCATTTCAACACAGACATTTAAATTTGCAGAGAAACACTGTCTTTCTAGCAGTTGTTCTATACTAACAAATGATTTATAACTGAAATATTCCCTATATTAATAGGTAACAAGCATATTTATCACTAATAAATATTACTTCAGATTATGTTCCCTATTCTAAAGTAAACATTTGCTGTTTTCCAATAAGAAAAGAGACATGTAATATTGCCGCACAACTCACAACAACTCAGTGTTTATTGTTTTTATGGTTCAAGAGAACAAACTGATGAGACACATCCTGAATAATCACAATCAGCACAGTATATAAAAACATATGAATGAATGAATAATAATAATAATATTTAAAAAAAATCAATAAAAACACTGTTTTAATTGTAGCAATCTTAAATTGAAATTTAAAGTTAAAGGGCCCTTTCAGGTCCTTTTCAACACTGCTCAAAAAGTTACTAGCCAACACACCAATTTAACATGTAGATATTTGTACACTGAGTTGTTCACTGCAATATTACATGTCTCTTTTCTTATTAGAAAACAGCAAATGTTTACTTTAGAATAGGGAACATAATCTGAAGTAATATTGCATTTATTAGTGATAAATATGCTTGTTACCTATTAATAAAGGGAATATTTCAGTTATAAATCATTTGTTAGTATAGAACAACTGCTAGAAAGACAGTGTTTTTCTGCAAATTTAAATTTCTGTTTTGAAATGCCCATTCTATATTTATTTCATACTTATAAGCTACACATTCACACATTGTACGATGAACTTATAAAGTGTGTAATTGGCACAGTACAAGCTATTAGTTTGTTTTATTTTTAGCTAATTAGCACATTGTTAGGACAGAAACAAGTATAAAGGGGCTATAAGACAAAAATAAGACAACAGCCAATAAAGGCCTTATAAATAGCTTGTAATGGCACACAAGTACAACTAGTTACTTACACATGCAGTTATTAGTCATTAATTAGTGTCTAATTTCTGATCCTTAAAATAAAGTGTTACTGGAAAAACATTTAAATAAAAAGACATTTTCAATTAAAACACATTTTAATATAAATCTTTGTTTTTGTTGCTGTTTAAGGAACAAAGCCCTGTCAAAACTACCAGACAGCACTCAAGGAGAAAGCAAAAAGGATTCTGAAGGACCAAAGAGAACGTTGCTGTAAATTTCCGGTTGACAAGGCACAAGTAAATTGCCATTTTATACCTCTTGTTTTAGAGACAGACTCTGTGGTGAAAACTCCTCAATGCAAAATAAAATGGAAAAACAAAAAAAGCAAAAAGATGCGGCCCAAAAAGCTGATCTCTTACATTCCTACTGAGCAACAAGCACTTTCACCTGTGGATCTGCTGAGATGCCAAGATAAGAACATCCTCCTCATAGGAAAACCTGGAATAGGAAAGACTACAGTTGTCCAGGAAATGTTGCGTCTGTGGGCAGAGAAAGATGACCGAAAGCTGGACTACATGTTTTACTTTAATGAAAGTGTTTTGGCTCACAGTTCTAGCATTGCCAATTTGGAGTCTTTTCTCTTTGACGTATATTTAAAACCAATGGAAAAAGACAGAAAGGACGTGTTTCAAGATATTGAGGAAAACTCTGAGAGAGTTGTCATTGTATTTGATGGCGTAGTCGATTTAGAAGAAAACTCCACCGTGTGGAAGATCATGAACAACGAGCTCCTGCCTGATGCCAAGATTATAATAACATGCAGATCAGAGGTGGAATATGATACACTTTTCTCCGACTGGCCGACACTGAAAGTGTATGTCGAAGGATTCGGTGAAGAGTCTATCAATGCTTACTATCAGAAGATGTTGGGTCACGATCCTGTTCTTCTAGATGTTATTTTGAAGAATCAAGAGCTGTTCAGTCTCAGCCATGTGCCCATGTATGCATTCATGATTGTAGACTTGATTCAATTTAAAAACGACCATGTTTTCAGCCATCCACACACAGTCACAGAAATGTACATCCACATTTTTCGTGTTGCTGTGAAGAAAGTTGGAAAGAAAAAAATTAAGCAAATAGATAAATACCTGAGAGAGATCAAAGATCAGGTTCATCTCTTGATGGAAAAGGCATTCAATGCAACTAAGCAGAAAACCCTGAACCTTATTACTTGTGATGAGACAGACATTTGTCGTGCTTTTCTGAAGATGATCACAACAAGAGACTCGCCTACATCTGCAACAACGTTCTGTGCTTTTCTCCACAACACAATGCAGGAATTCTTCTCAGCTCTGTGGCTTCTTGGACATCCAGATGAAAGTGAGAAAGTCCTACAACTCTGTCAGACTGAGCAGAATAAACACATGAAACATGTTCTTCCTTTCCTATGTGGACTTCTGGGAGAACACAACATTAAACTCATCAAGTGTCTCTTTCCAGAGGATCAGATAAAGAAAACATCTGATTGGTTCATTGAGAAGTTTTTGGAAACTTTCCTCCAACCTCAGAGTGAAAGTGAAGAGTTTGATCTTCTGTATGTGTGTCAGTGCTTGTATGAGCTCCAGTCTCCTAAAGCATGTTTAATGTTCCTGGAGAAGATGGACCATCAGCTCGAGCCTGAAGAGGATCTTGACCCTCATCAGTGTTGTGCTTTGGCTTACGTGATCAGTCAGTCCAGAGATAAAGAGGTTTATCTGAATCTGGAGGACTGTAACATGACTGACGCAGGAATGAACATGTTGCTCAGCTGCTCACCAAAGATCAGGTACTAAGGAATAGAGGTGAAACGATATATAGCAATATTTTTAAAACAAATGTGAGAACGTATCGTGGATGTGAAAATCAATCGCAATATAGTTTTTTCCCCCTCTAAGACTGAGCTTACTGTATTTATAGGGTATTATAAATACCTTAAGAATAAATATTTATTCTTTCATCATGCACTCACCCTCGTGTCAGTTTAAACCCATTCGATTTTCATTTATCACATTTTTTTATGAAACCTGAGAGATTTCTGTCCCCCTATTTAAAGTCCATTCCCATAAAACTTAAAAGATCCAATAAGGCAATAAAGGCATTGTAAAAAACAGCATGCACATTGAGAAGTATATAGTTTAAAAAGCTAACACAGAGGAACACATTTTTTCACACGAAGTGCCATAGTTTTTATTGTTAATAACTGCTAAATGTAAGGCAGATATGGCCATCGGGAGCAGTGAGCGAAACGGTTGTTTGGCTTTTTATTTTACCCGCTGCCCCTCGTTTGTATTTATTTACTTGTTTGTTATTACTTTATTATTGTTGCATGCCTGATGCATCCAAATTATTTTGGAATTCGCCATTTGATAATAAACCGAAACAAATTATTAATCAGGTAATCTTGACTTTCGGCATATAGTTATAAGACAAAGCCTATCATTCGACTCATCCCGGGCGAACATCTTCTAATGACTGTGCTAAATTGAAGGGAACGAGGTTCAATGTTGCCGTGGAAACTAACAATGATGCTCACTAGCGATTGAAAACATTTGCATCTGATGAGTTTACTATGTAAGCCTAAACATTTTGTATAGGGGAGACCGGGGATGAAAGTAACACCTCTTGTTTGAGCATCGGTAATTCGTTGGCTGTTAATGCTAGATCTCTCAAAATTTGATACATGGTAGCCACATTTGTCTGCTAAAAATATAACACACTTGGACATATAATAAACAATAACAGATTATGTGAGTTTGTCAAATACAAAGAGTTGTTTCAATCTACCCCACAACTGGCTGGGGATCGATGTAACAATGAGAGGTAATTTGCTGAAATAAGATTCACATTATTGTATATTTTAAGTATTTTTAAGTGTTATTGTATTTAAAATTTAGCACAAAAACAATTGCGAATAAAGGTAGTCCTCTGTGTTTGCCTTTTAAACTATATACTTTTCGACGTCCACGCAGGAGACTATAAACGATGTAAAACAGTCTGCGGCCACCCCATGTGCCATGGTACTGCCCACAGCGCAAAATGCAAGAAAAACGTCAGGACCGCACGAGGTAGCGGACGGTGCCATCAGCGATTGTGTGCAGAACACGCTTAGCATCTCAGCCAGCGTCCAAAGTTAAAGTCACCATGAAATCAAAATGGAATATTGCAGTTTTTATTATGAAATATTTATTTGTGCACATCACTAAGACGTTTCGGTAACACTTTATAATAACGGCATGCTATTAATCATTAGTTAAGCATGAACTGTTAATTCATCATTTATAAGCATTAATTAGTCATTAGTAAGCAGTTTATAAATACAGCTATAAATGATTTATTGTTGATTTGTAAGCATATTTATAATGTGTTTAATAATTGTATTTTCATACGTTATTAATGATCAATTTATCATTTATACATGAAGTATTACATTATTGACAAACCAGTTATTTAGGAGTTGTCAGTGGTTCATAAGATCACTTAGAAAGTGTAAGAAAATTATTAATAAACTACTTAAATGTACATTTATACATCTTATTTTTTAGACATAGTAATAGTTAGTGTGTTAATAAATGCTTTATTAACATGTATTTCTACTGTAATTCGTGATTATTTTAGGTAGTTATAAAGCATTTAGTAGTGGTCAGTTTGTGACTGTTTGTGAGCTCATCTAAAGTCAGGACTAGTTATGCCTTGTAAAGCATTTATGCCTTGTAAAAGCTTTACAAGGGATAACTAGTCCTCACTTTAGATGACCTCACAAACCTGAATTAATTATGAACTACAGTAGAAATACATGTAAATAAAGCATTTATTAACACACTAAGTAACTAGATGTATGAATAATAAGATGTATGAATGTACATTTAAATAGTTTTGAATTAAGTGATCTTATGAACCAATGACAACTCCAAAATAACTGGTTTGTAAATAATGAAATACTTCATTTAAAAATGATGAATTAATAAAGTATGAAAATACAATTAAACACATTATAGATATGCTTATAAATCAAGAATAAAGCATTTATAACTGCTTATTAATGTTTATTAATGCTTTATAAATGATGAATAAACGGTTCACTAACTAATGATTAAAAGCATGCAGTTATTAAAGTGTTACCGATGTTTCAACCTCCTGCAATGAGATTTCCTAAGGTCTTCACCAAATAAAAGTTTAACATTTGAAAGCAAAGAAATTAAGACATAAATATTAGTATTTTAATTGTACTGATGTTCTGTACATTTATATTGTATTATTATTATCATTATTATTATTAAATGCCTTTATTTGACAGAACAATATAATTATTTTATGCCATAGTAATGTATTTCTTTATTAATTTGCTTAATTGTTATAGTTTCAAATTATTATTATTATTGATGTATGATTTCTGTTTTGCAGATTAAAGGTTTGGAAAGAACCACTGAAGCAAATCACATTCTTTCGAGAATTCTTCCATAAAGCATCTCAGTGCAGTTGCTCCTTTATTGACGTGAGACACAATAACAACCCAGAACTGTGTGATTTCCTGCTGGATCTTTGCTCACATGTGAAGAACTATGAGACTCAAACAGGCAGGAGTTTCCTTCCAGCATTACAGTCAGTTTTCCAGTTACCTGATGTCTGGATCATAGATCTCTCACAGAGAAAGACCTCCGTCCTCCTGGAAGTGCTGAAACTCCAGACAGAGAAGAAACCAGTAGATCTGAGAGGATGTTCAGAGGAAGAGAGTGAAATGAAGAGTTTCCTTCAGTGTCTGTCCTACATCTCACAGCTGAGGTAACTGAACTTACATGCTTTTGACTGTTAATTTAACCCTCAGAGATCCAGGCATTGATATTCATGATGTTATTTCTTTTTTTCATCATTAAACTTGTTTTAGAGAGGCACTGATGAGAACATTTATTTTGTTTATATATTTTTTGGATTGGGTGTAATTTGGAAATACATTGCTAATTTACAATGTTGATTTTTAATACAGCAAAGGAAAGTTTTGGATTCAAAACACAATTCAATGCACACATCTATATGTAAAATACTATATTACAATCAGTAAGGACAAGTTCAGTCCTTAAAAAGTTTAGAAATTTTACTATTTAAAACCAAGAACTATGAAAAAAAACTGCTATAAAAAAATCAAGTCGAACAAATAAAAGGTAAAGAATCTTTCCACGACTGTTGAACCAAATAGCGTCTTTCTCCTTTTGTCACTTACATTCTGAAAGTACATTTTTCTCCATTAATTGTTTGGTTTTAGCAGTTTTTTTCATTGTCTGGTATAATCAAAATAACAGAAATGCTCTTCTCTGACTATAACTGTGGGCTATGTAATGTAGTATTTTATTACAAATCATTGTGATATTAACGGGGTGGTGATGGCGCAGTGGATAAGACGCATGCCTTTGGTGTGAGAGACCCGGGTTCGAATCCACTGTGAGACACCAATGTGTCCCTGAGCAAGACACTTAACCCCTAGTTGCTCCAGAGGCATGCGACCTCTGACATATAGCAATTGTAAGTCGCTTTGGATAAAAGCGTCAGCTAAATGAATAAATGTAAATGTAACGACTTTACACAGCATAGAAAATAGATGAAAATGATTTGGAGTAGTTTATAATTGAGTCCATTGTTTTGCTGAGCTTAGAAAAATAGTCTCAAATGTAAGTTGATCATTTCAGGGCACATTAGGTTGTTCAATAATTAAACACTTTGAGAAGTAAGTAAAAAAGTAAGATGGTAAATACTTTTAAAATAGATTAGGGGAAAATGTATTCATTATAAAGTGTAAATTACTGTGTCAGTATTTAATGACTAATTTGATGCTCTGTCTCAAGTGTTTACAACAATGTGACAGGGCTGCCAACTCTCACGCATTGAGCGTGAGACACACGCAATTGACCCAATTCTCACGCTCTCACGCCACACCCCCGATTTCTCACGCTTAAGTGTCAACCCGGTAGGTAAAATGCCTGAAAGATGAGTTTATCTATATATCTACCTGTTGAGCCACTCGCGATCGACTAGTTATACCGCAAATTAGTTAAATATCCCGTAATCTAGAGTAAAGATATTGTGCTCCAAACCGCGCGCACGGCAGAGGTAAGCGAGCGAGAGACCTTGCGTGTGCAGACCACCCCCCCCCCGTTGGAGTAGTCTCACGCCAAGCTAAACTCAAAAGTTGGCAGCCCTGATGTGAGCTGAAAACAGGAAACAAACACATTATTTGAATTTGTATTATTTAGTAATCTCTATTTATTCACATTTCTCATTTCCATTTTGTTACAGATTATCTAATCTGAATGAAAGTGTTCAAAACAGATTTCTTCTGAGACTCTTCATTAAAGCAGCAGAGACTGAGACACAGACAGGAGAGCAGAAGCTGAAACTGTTATCATCAGTCAGCACCTACACATCTTTTCCTTATAAATGGACTGACAGAATTAAACAAAGTGATTTCCTGCTGGATCTTTGCTCACATGTGAAGAACTATGAGACTCAAACAGGCAGGAGTTTCCTTCCAGCATTACAGTCAGTTTTCCAGTCACCTGATGTCTGGATCATAGATCTCTCACAGAGAAAGACCTCCGTCCTCCTGGAAGTGCTGAAACTCCAGACAGAGAAGAAACCAGTAGATCTGAGAGGATGTTCAGAGGAAGAGAGTGAAATGAAGAGTTTCCTTCAGTGTCTGTCCTACATCTCACAGCTGAGGTAACTGAACTTTTGGATATTCACTTACTGAAGCTACTTCTCAATCAGTTTCACTTCACTGTATTTTCAATTGGTTTGAATCTGCACACATTTTATGCCTGCAAGCTCAATTTCGAAGTCCACAAAACTATAAAAGATTTGCAGTACATATATTTTCTCTTTTTCTTTCAATAAAATTAATATACTATACTTTAGTTTAATAATAGCAATGGCACAATAGGGCAAAATGAAAGATTAGATAGGGCTACGTTTATTATACATTTTTCCAGTATGTTTAGACTTTATTCAAGCTGTAAAACTATTAATGTAAAAGTAAATGTATCTTGCAGCACAGGGTGAAGTCAGTATGTACAATTTGGGACAAATTGAATGTAATTAAATTAAAAACTATGTTCAGTGGTGCGGCAGGATTATAAACAGCGTTGTATCTGAGCACCACGGACAGACGTCGAGTAACAATTACATGCTTTTGATTGTTGATTTAACCCTCAGAGACCCAGGCATTGATATTCATGATGTTTTAGAGAGGCACTGATGAGAAAATGTATTTTGTTTATGTATTTTGTGGAATGGGGTGTAATTTGGAAATATATTGCTAATTTACTATATTAATTTTTAATACAGGAAGTGAATTTTTTGGATTCACAGCACAATTCAATGCACACATCTATATGTAAAATACTATATTACAATCAGTAAAATTTCTAAACTTTTTAAGGACTGAATTTGTCCTTACTATTTAAAACCAAGAACTATTTAAAAAAAAACTGCTATAAAAAAGTCAAGTTGAACAAAATAAAAGGTAAAGAATCTGTCCACGACTGTTGAACCAAATAGCGTCTTTCTCCTTTTGTCACTTAAATTCTGAAAGTACATTTTTCTCCATTAATTGTTTGGTTTTAGCAGTTTTTTTCGTTGTCTGGTATAATCAAAATAACAGAAATGCTCTTCTCTGACTATAACTGTGGGCTATGTAATGTAGTATTTTAATACAAATCTTTGAGACATTAACGACTTTACACAGCATAGAAAATAGATAAAAATTATTTGGAGTTTATAATTGATAAATTGAATGGAGTCCATTGTTTTGCTGAGCTTAGAAAAATAGTCTCAAATGTAAGTTAATCATCTCAGAGCACATAAGGTTGTTCAATAATTAAACACTTTGAGAATTAAGTAAAAAAAAGTAAGATGGTAAATAGTTTTTCATATATATTTGGTGAAAAATGGATTCATTATATAGTTCATCGCTAGAACTGATCCTGCAGATTTGCCTTATACAACATTAGATGATCAGACCCTTCCTATCAGAGCATGCTTCACAACTCCTTGTCCAAGCGCTTGTTCTGTCCAGACTGGACTATTGTAATGCTCTCTTCCAGCTCGCACTGTCAAACCTCTGCAACTGATCCAGATGCTGCGCTAGAGAGGTCTTTATTGAGCAGAAGAGAGCACACGTCACTCCTCTCCTCACAAAACTGCACTGGTCGCCAGTTGCCGCTCGCATCAAATTCAAGGCACTGATGCTTGCCTACAGAAAAACCACTGGCTCTGCTCCCTTTACCTAAACTCATTACTCCAGACTTACGTGCCATCCAGAAACTTGCGCTCTGCAAGTAATCGTCGACTCGTGGCTCATCTCAGAGAGACACAAAATCTCTTTCACTGACGTTTTCCTTGACTGTTCCCTGCTGGAGGAATGACCTGCCAAACTCAACCCGCGCTGCCGAGTCCGTCGCCATTTTCAAGAAACGACTGAAGACGCATCTTTTTCGGCAACACTTGATACATTAATACTAACACTTTCTTTTCTGTTCTCTTCTACTCTATCTCTATTTTTTTTAATTAAAAAATTCCACAAATAAGTAAATATATCATTTTTTTTTTAGTTGAATATTGGAAGTGAAAATGATTCTTCCATACACTAACACTGCACTTAGATATGTGTGAATTTCCCACACCAGGAGTAATAATTTATATAGCTCTATTTTATTTAAATTTGTTCAAAAATGTTCTATGTTCTATGTAAAATGTGCTAGTAAAGAAAAGATAGAAAATAAATATTTGTGTTTGCTGTAAAGTGGTTAGGAAAAATGAAATCGGAATCGGCTAAATCGGTGTGGCGAGGGGGGCGTGGTCTCGCGAAGTCTGTAGCGAGAGACGAGTCAGCGGGCTGTGCGGTGAGTAAGTAGGTCAAGTGCAGATGATGAACACCTGTGTCTGATTGCAGTGATTGGCGTGGAGACCGCATATAAGCTGCCAGGAGGGAGAGAGCGGGAGAGAGAAGGACTGGGGGACTCGTACGAACACTCACGACCTGCTGGCTGACAGGACTGAGTTTGCGCATCGGAAAGAGTTTTATGAATGGACTAGTTTACACATCGGGAAGAGTTTGATAAAAGTGAACTGAGAGCTGAGTCCAGTGGGAAAGAGTGTCTTTAGATTGTGCTGTAGTGTTACTACGGTGAACGCGCATGTGGCGCACCTTTTCTTTGTTTTTTTGTTCCTTAATAAATTGTACGAGTCCCCGTTCGCCGACCCTGTTCTTCCTTCACCCACGAACACGAACATTATTACAATCGGTATCAACAGGCCAAACTCATGAAAAATCGGGAATCGGAATCGGCATCGGCCTAGAAAATTGTAATCGGTGCATCTCTAGAAGGAATGAGAGAAAATGAGCTATTGTCATCGTCCTTTAAGGATAAATCAGTCCACACCTATTTTAGGTATAATGACCAATAGTAGTTAGGAACGTTTAGCGGGAGAGAGTTTATTCGTTTCCTTCTGACAGTCTAATCTGCATGTTTAATGATGATGTCAGAATTGGTAATTTTTACTCCTCTAAAGGATGGTAAAAATAGTATTATACATTTTATTGTAACACTCTAAACATCGTTAATTAAGGCGTAACGAGAGGAATATTTCAATACCAAGAAAGTTATGGCTGGAAGATATTAAAGCAGAGAAACATTCTTACACTGGACTATAAGCACTTACAGTGTAACTAACACAACTAGAAAGTTGTAACTCGGCTAATATAAGCTGAGGATATTCATACACACAGGAATATATCATATACATTCTGGGATGACTAGACCTTGGAAAAAAGTGTATGTCACTATTCTGTCCTCTTATATTAATGTTGCTTTTATGTTTTTTTATTTTTAGAATAATTGTTTTTGTGCACTATATAGTTGTTTTACAAATGCTGTATGTTGTCATAAATTAACAGGATCTTTCTCTGTATTTTATCATGTTTAGGTTTGATGATATTTATGGTAATGAAGAAGTCTGCTGTAAAATTCCTGCTGAATCTCAGTGTTGCTGCAGATGAAAATGTCACAGTTACAGGAACAAGATTCTCTACTCTGCTGTCGTCTGTGTGCAGTTACAAAACCTTCCCTTTTAATCAAGAGAGGGATTATTATAATCCTTATTATCAGTGTGATTTCCTGCTGGATCTTTACTCACATGTGAAGAACTATGAGACTCAAACAGGCAGGAGTTTCCTTCCAGCATTACAGTCAGTTTTCCAGTTACCTGATGTCTGGATCATAGATCTCTCACAGAGAAAGACCTCCGTCCTCCTGGAAGTGCTGAAACTCCAGACAGAGAAGAAACCAGTAGATCTGAGAGGATGTTCAGAGGAGGAGAGTGAAATGAAGAGTTTCCTTCAGTGTCTGTCCTACATCTCACAGCTGAGGTAAGATATTGAACAGCCTTTTGCTCAATATGTTTAAAAAAAGCTGGAGTAGATATTTGTGTACTATTATGGATCATTAAAATATATATATATTTTGTATTTACCTTTGGATGCAGAAATGTGTAAAATTGATTAAAACAAAACATTATTCTAGGGTCACAGAGAAGCTGGAACATAGTCAGGGAAATTAAACTGACTGGTTCTAATTATTATACACGTTCTGTCACTTTTGATTGATTTATGACTCATGATTGACAGGGAATCCTTGTGTCAAAATAAAAAGTGTTTCTGATTTTCAGTGCCAAAATGACTGGTCAGTGACTTTCAAATATGTTTTACGGCGGTTATATCACACCCCATATCAATCTTATGACATTTGTTGAATCCTGGGTATCTGCTCCTTCAGTCTGTTGGGGAAACTGTTGCTGATTGTATTTTCCTTTGATTGTTGGGGGTGAAATTCACCCAAGCAGGTTTTACGTAATGTTGACACCCTGAGTGTCAAAATCTTTGTTGTTTGATCAATAGTGTAGCCTATATGTTAACTGAGTCTGAATATTTGAGTCAAGACAATCAGGAATACCATTACCCCTACACCACACTGGCTATATTCATTACAATAACGTGTGTGTGTGCGCGCAATGTGTCTGTGTGCGTGTTTGTGTGTGCTACGTGTGCTGTGTGTGTGTGTGTGTGTGTGTACATGTGTTTGTGTGTGTGCGTGCGTGTTTGTGTTTGTGCGTGCGTGCGCGTGTGTGTGTGTGTGTGTGAACCTCAGTAGGATCAGTAGTACCTGAACTATAGGTTTATGTTAATGCCTAAGACAAAGAATCCCTCATGTTCATCAAGTCCTAATCACCCACACACCCCGTACTATATTCTTCTCAACAAGAAAAGGTGTTGTTTTTTCTAGAACATCTGTGTCTGTTTCCCGACGCCAATAGGATCAGTGTTAAAAAGACAAAGAATCAAAACATTTATCTAACTCACAGTGAAGGTGTTTACGAGGGGAACTGGCGGGGGAAGAGTGCATCCTAAATGTGTTTGTTAATGGTTTTACGACAGTTTCTTAGGCAAGAAGTTTAAAGAATGACACTTCATCAAAAGCTTTCTGGAGATTCTCTGGGATCGCACACAAAAACATATTTTTAGTGTATATAAATTTGGTTGTTACTTTTGTTATTTTAGCATTTTTTAAAGAAAATGTTTTAGTTTTTAACCCAGTGTGTGTGTGTGTGTGTGTGTGTGTGTGTGTGTGTGTGTGTGTGTGTGTGTGTGTGTGTACTTGTACAACTATCTTTTTGAGGACCAGTTTGAGTTTTAGACCATTGGAGTGAGGACAAAGAGAGTAAAGTGAGGACATTTTGGCCGGTCCTCACTTTCTGAGACCCCTTTAAAGGCCTGTTTTAGGGTCAAGACCTGGTTTTAGGGATAAGGTTATAATTAGGTTAAGGGTAGGTTTAGGGTAAGGGTTCGGGTTAAGCACTTAGTTGTGATGAGTAAGGTTAGGGTAAGCGGCTAGAGATTGCATTGTGTCAATGAATGTCCTCATAAAGATAGATGTACAAGAGTGTGTGTGTGTGTGTGTGTGTGTGTGTGTGTGTGTGTGTGTGTGTGTGTGTGTGTGTGTGTGTGTGTGTGTTGCAAAACGACAAATTTAGTTAACTATTGAAATTTACGATATGCTAAAACATTTTGGTATTCTGTTGATGAGAAAAAAAACTGTTTTCATTAAAAAATGGAGAACAAAATATTAAGACATAAAACACAACGTCTGTTTTCTGGATCAACCCTAAAAGACAGACGCCTAAAACACTGGTGTCAAAGTATTGGTGTGGACAGAATAAAAAAAAGGCATGAATCATCTCACCTTTCACTTAAAATTACTACTTATCAACTGTAAGTCATTCACACAAGTACAAAAGAACTGTGTATCTATGACTGTGCGGTGAAATGCAGAGTTTTAAGTGTAATAGTTTGAATAGTTTGAAAAGTGTAATGGTTGAATAGGTAACAGAAAAACGGCATAACTCATTTTTCAAGTTGGGTCGTTGTGTTTTGCGATCCCACAGCGTAGACAGACCAGAAAGATTTCCTAAAAGACATTTCATTTGTTTAGTCTCAAGCAGTGTCACGTAGAAGGACTGACATTTAATTCTCAAAAGCTGCATTTGTTCATGTTTTCATTATTCCTATGAACATGTTTGACCACGCTCAGAGAGTAGCTAGTCTTTACAAACTGTACAAAAACAAAGAAACTGAATGTAAAGCATTTCACTGATTAGTGGAAAAATATCAGTTTACATACTGTATCGACATAAACTTTCACAACAGACCAGGAGAGAGGATTTCTGTATTCTTTATGGCTAATTGTCTCTTTTCCTTACACACTTTCGTAATAAATTGACCTCTTGAATTTACTTTTGTGCAAACATAATTCCTGTATAATGATTATGTTTGAATTTTATTCATAGTCTTTACAAGGACATGTAACTTTATAGTTCTTAATGTGTTAACTTTATTTGAGTCACAGAACATGGTGATAACAATTGAAAACAAACTATAATCTTTAATGTTAAGCGGGACGTTGAAATAATATTATATTAAGTTGTTTAACATCCGCAGAATAGTTTAAATATAATATAATATGAAATACTGGTTTGTCAGAAAGAGAAAACTCAGTCATATATTTAAAAAGCCTCTTAAATGAAAGGCCTGTGTTCATCACACACGTTTTCCCATGTGTGGAATAGCATGAACTTACATCGTTTTGTCTTCAGCTAAAGCAAAACACAGACCAACAAACAAACAAATGTGAACAGTGTCATCTCAGCAAGATGACTAAATCTAGTGAAGTAATAAAAAGTCATTTGCAAAACCATATTTACAAACGTGTAACAAACTTACAAATTCACATCATTTGAGTTTTCTATATTCTGTATGCATCATAAATTATATTTGTACGGCGTAACTTATTTTCTTAGTGATTTGAGGTCTTGAATTTACATGGTGATTTCTGCACACGTCATTTTTTTATTTTATCTTCTGTTTTTTACCAGAATGAGGAACTTTGTTTACCAGCCTCAAACTTTAATGAACGTGCAGCTCTCAGTGCAATAGTCAGATGTGATTCAGTTGTAACAGATTAAGTGTAAAACAGCAAAACTTACTTTTCGTGTTGATGCTTTGTGTAATCCGAAATCATAGATAGCTGTAAAGTTGCACTAAAAGAAATATCAATTTAGTCAAACACTCTCAAGCTGAAAGACTATCAATTCTTAATTTGCATTTATTCCTTTAAACACTGAATGTTGACAGTTCTCAAAGAAGAGTCCAACAAACTAAATAGTGCTATCTGAATAAGACGAATAACACTAGTGGAGTGATAAAAACATCACTTACAAAACAACATTTACAAACTTTCACAATTGCTCACGAATGGATTTTGTGTATTTATTATAAATGTTACATTTCAATGTATGCTGTGCCCTCTTTTCTTACTGATTTGGTCTTTTGAATTTTACAGGTGTTTTGGACACACATATACAGTAACTCCTGTATAAAGATTATGTTTGAAAATTATTCAAGAGTGTGAAACTTTGCTTCACAGCTGTGCGACAAAATACCCCTGACAAAATATGTTGGCGTGTAAAAATACACAAAGAGTTTAGCACAACTATTTACACACACACACGCACACTCTCTCTCTCTCTCTCTCTCTCTCACTCACGCACACACACACACACGCACTCACTCTCACTCTCTCACACACACACACACACACACACACTCTCTCTCTTTCTCTCTCTCTCTTTCACACACACACATACAGGTCCTTCTAAAGAAATTTGCATATTGTGATAAAGTTCAGCCTATTTGCCAAATTTGTTCAGAAATTTCTTTCTGTGTTTTACCCTCTTGCTTGAGGGTGTCAATGATGGCCTTCTGGACAGCAGTCAGGTCGGCAGTCTTACCCATGATTGCGGTTTTGAGTAATGAAACAGACTGGGAGTTTTTAAAAGCCTCAGGAATCTTTTGCAGGTGTTTAGAGTTAATTAGTTGATTCAGATGATTAGGTTAATAGCTCGTTTAGAGACCCTTTTCATGATGTGCTAATTTTTTGCGATGGGAATTTTGGGTTTTCATGAGCTGTATGCCAAAATCATCAGTATTAAAACAATAAAAGACCTGAAATATTTCAGTTGGTGTGCAATGAATCTAAAATATATGAAAGTTCAATTTTTATCATTACATTTTGGAAAATAATGAACTTTATCACAATATGCAAATTTTTTGAGAAGGACCTGTATATTGTGTCGCTTTGATAGAATGGGATAAGATGGTAATAGTCGAAACATCCTAAGCTCATCTCTTTCATTTTGTGCTGGATGTTGAAGTGCTACTGACTTCATGATATTTTCTAGCATGAAGCTTTGACTGGATCACTCAACACAAAGTTTTGTGTTCTGACCTCACAACGATTACACTAAGCTTAGATTTCTTGAGTATTGCATGTTTGCACTGTACGCGAAACTTAGGAATCAACATGTGTCCCTTGTGGTTGTTACACACCTCAGCTATAATTTGAAATGTAGGTTTGTCAAAAGAAAAAAAGGTTCAGTCATTCATTTAAAAAGTTTTCTATTTTCAAATATTTTATTGGGTTATAAATTGTAAACACTTATACAACAATTAACAAGTCCCCAAACAATAACCCTAACAAACACAATACAATTACAATAAATTATATTTACATTTAGTCATTTAGCAGACGCTTTTATCCAAAACGACTTACAACTGAGGACTAAAGCAAGCGAGTCATCGTGAAGAGGCAAGAATAATGCAAGAAGTGCTCAAAATACAAAGTTCAGGCATAGAGTAGCAAAAACCAGACAAGGGAAGATTTAAAGGAGAAGAAAAGGTTTTTTATTTTTTTTATTTTTTATGTTAAGTTCTCACGGAAGAGATGAGTTTTCAGTTATTTTTTGAATGCTGTCAGGGTTTCTGCATTACAGACGAGGGTGGGGAGATCATTCCACCAGCATGGAACCGTGAATGAGAATGTTCTGGAGAGTGATTTATATTAAATATTACTCCCAGATTTCTGACCGACCTTGATGGGGTGATTGAAGATGTATCTAGCTGGATAGTGAAGTCAAGCTGTAGAGACGGATTGGCAGGGAGGACGAGAAGCTCAGTCTTTGCCAGGTTGAGCTGCAGGTGATGTTCCTTCATCCATGCCGAGATGTCCGCCAGACAGCTTGAGATACGTGCAGCTACTGTGGGATCATCTGGTTGAAATTAGAGGTAGAGCTGGGTGTCATCAGCATAGCAATGGTAAGAGAAACCATGTGCCTGATACCTGAAATAATGCGAACTGGGGATATTATACTCATTTACCAGCCGCTCAAATGCCATGAACACACCATCCTTAAAAAGACCCTTCACCCATTTCAGACCATTCCTGAACCATGACTTAAATGCTGTATCCATGAGTGAGGGTGGAAAGAGTGCGTTGGCCGAGATTGGGAGAGAGGGCATAGCCTGTCTATGTTTAAAGTGGGTCCTGAATTGTGACCAAATTCGAAGTGAGCCCCTCACAATAAGATTATTTGTAAGGTGCTGCTTGCTGAGTGGCAATGGCCACATACTAAAGAAGGTAGGGACACCGGATGAGCAGAATGTTGTTCCATTTCAACCCATACAGGTCCACCCCCCTCATAAAACGCAGAGACCCAGTATATTAGTTTATAAATATTAGCTGCCCAGTAATATTGTAAAAAATTTGGTAGTGCTAAGCAGTAGGGATGCACCGATACCACTTTTTCAGAATCGATCCGATACCAAAAATTCTGAGTATCGACCGATACCTATGCCGATACCAACCGTTTTTTTTAAAGTAAGTAGAATTTATATAACTCTCTGTGTGTTGAACTGATAATCACTCTTTTGTGTGTTAAACACAATCTACTTAATACAGACAACTTCATTATAAAGAAAAACAAATCCAAAAAATATATGATCATAATCTATGACAAAAATGCTTTTATAAACTAGATTAGTGGATAATTCAGCAGTAAAATTCAGCAACATATGATAGATAGGAAAGAACAAGAAAGGCCATTAATAATCTTTCATTGCGTCACTGTTTTATGATATGAAAGGCTGCAAATACAGTGCGGCACAAAGCGTTTATGCGCATCCCCGAGCACAGAATGATGCGCTTGAAGCAACACGAAGTCACAGCGCGTCGAGTCCGCATTGAAAAGTTCAAAGCACAAACGAAAGACATATTGATTCGTAGTGTATTATACAGTATCTATCTATGCAATAGTTTATTTAGCCTTTTCTTTTAACATTTTAAATTTTAGTTACTGTGCGCTTGAAGAACAATTATAGTGGACTCTACTCTAGTGTTGTGATCTAACAAGACACCCGGTAGAAACATGATTAAGTCACAGCAATATAGTCCAACAAGATAAAGTTGTTTTATGCGAAACCATATACCTTTATCTACAGATCAAGTATAATAATAGTAACATTGAATCATCTTGGAGAGGGTTTCAAAGTTTACGTGGTCTGAATTTAATGACTTAAATGTTAATTTCTATCTCACATTATACTATAATGGCTTCAGAACACTTGTAATATAGTGCATGAAAACTGCTTAATAATGTTTTTGGTGCTTTTGTGGGGTTTAACAATAACACAGAATAGTATACGCACAATATCGGATTTGGATCGGCCTCGACTGATCGATACCCGATCCGGCAAAAATGGCAGTATCGGAGCCGATACCGATGCTGAGTATTGGATCGGTGCATCCCTACTAAGCAGGGGCGTTTCCAGCATTGAAGGACATCCGGGGCTTAGCCCAGACCGTTTTATGTAAATACAGGGCCACGCCCACTTATTCATATTTACTACCACAGAAGTATAGCTCGAACCTTGTGCAGTGTTTACGTCATTTTATAACTGCCCAGGAACGAGCATGTGGAGAGTCAGTGGCTACAGTTCATATTTAGCCTACTACCAAAACGTGTGTTGTGTACACTCAGCGCAACTACTAGTTAGGTCTACTAACTAACGTTAGGTCTCCACTGTCAATTGTTTTGAAATATGTAATGTTTGTCGTTGATATTGTAGTTGTCATAAATGGACCAATATTATCAATAGCCTTGGTGTAATACTGCAGTCCTTTATCAATATGTTTATGTGTTGGGCTAACGCAAACCATGACTGATTGGGTGTTTACCAGTAAACTTTAGGCTATGGTCTAACATAAATCAAATTGACCAATCACCGCAGATTACTGTCACGCAAAGGAGGGGTTTGGGAAAATTTATCTTTGAACGATTCATAAGGGAGTCGCTGAGCAAATCAGGTAAACATAAATGCATATATTATAAGGCAACAAAAGTGTTTTTTGTCATTGCATGCATGTAAAACTGTTGTTGGGGACTCCCAAAACAATATTAGGAACATTTTAAATGCCATAATAGGGGCCCTTTAATATAAATAATTTTTATTTTTTTGACATAAATAGTCAAAATTATGTATGAGCTCCTAAGTTAAAGCAATACATGAATGACTTTAGTCTACGTTCATTGACACACCATGGCATCGAACTGTATATAATTCTCAATGTACATCTGTCAAAAACTTTTCAGATTAGGAGCATTGGGATAAACAATGTTTCACTTTTAACTTTCTCCAAAGTAAAATGACTGATTAATTGTTACCAGTTTCCATGTCTGATCCTGGCACAGCTGCTGCTGTTGGCTCCTCCCCAGTCTGCAGCTCATCTTTGCTACCCTCTACAAAACCATTTAATCAAATCAAAGTGTATATTTACTACAGACTAATAACACAAAACAAGTCACATGTTATGTTAATGCTTATTGGTTATCCTTAGAGAAAACAACACCTGATAAACAAGGAAAGTATTCAGTGCAGTGGTGGGATAAAACTAATGTTTCTGGCTACCCTTACGAAAATACTTCAAGTTCATTTTATGAAGAAGTATTATTCGTTTAAATGTATTATAAGTCTAAAAGTAGTGAACTTTAAGTACACAACTAGGTTTCTCATTTGTAATGCATCTGTACTACAAGTGAACTTATAAGTATACTAGTAGTAGTTTACTATTTTAATACAATTAGTATTTTTTTTAGTTTATGAAAGTACACACTGAAGTGTACTCTCAGTAAACTACTAGTTTAGTAGTTTATACTGCAAGTATACTTGCAAGTTTTCTTTAAGTGAACAAACTTATACTTGTTATAGTTCACTATTTATGTATTATTTTTGCACTTGCAGTACACTATTGTGTTCAAATGCAGGTATTATTTTTTTTTTATTAAAACATACCTTTGACTGTACTTTAATTTTAAAGACATTGCATTAGCTTCATGGATTCTTTTTTTATCAACACTTGAATGTTGGTAAGTTTCATAAAGAAAGGCAACATTAGAATTGTAATTTAAAGGACGATTAAATAAAATGATGCAGACAAAATTAAAATGCGTCCCACTGCTTATGACTTGCGTGACGCGGGACAACAAAGCTTCACATTCTTCACAGCTTCACAAAATGCGGGACAGGTGGTCCCCCTTTGATAACAAATTATAAACATTTATAAAAAAATATATAAAAATTTGTTTTTTTTATTTACACACTGTTTTATGTTTGATGATGATCACGTTATAGTATATTTGAGTGAGTGAGCAATCTTCTATCACTTGTTTCAGCTTCTTCTGTGTTTTTATCCGGAGGAGATTCTGTACTAGAAAATGCCAGTACAAGTGCTAACGTATAACGTTAGCCTATGGTAATAACTAGCTAGTTAAACAAATAGGTCTACAGTGAAAGCCAGCCAGATGATGATCTATCTTCAGACTTTAAGGATAAAAAAACTGAATTCTTACCCACTGACTTCTTTCCGAAAAATCCCCCAAAGTCTCGTTTGCTTCATTTTTCTTTAATTTTTTCTTTCCTGCTCGCTGACTGTCTCAGTTGTTAAAGGACAACTCCGGCGCAAAATTAGAATTAGACCAAAGGTTCATTTTGCGCCGGAGTTGTCCTTTAACTCGCACTCTTGCGGTTGACTGTGCTAGCTCCTCCCCTTCCTGCTGCTGCATATTCAACAGAGAGGAAGAAACGGAGTAGCCCATAGGCTACCGATAGCAAAGAAATGTATTCTATAGGCTAGATTATTTTTAAGGTCTATTTTTACAGGCTGTATGCAGTATATGCAAAGCTAAAGCGCAATGAAATAAAGCAACTTATGTTTTCGGGCGTTTACATAGGCTATTGTCCAGTTTCATATTTGCTCAGTGACAGTCATTACATTCGGGGCTAGAACCTGGGCATAATTATCATCTTGACAGAATTAACCCTGCCAGCAAGCGATATAGGCAGCGCTGACCAATGGGTAAGGTCATGTTTGGCCCTTTCCAGAGGCTGGTTTAAAGTTATGCTTGAAAAAATCCCTGTATTTGCTGGTTACTGAAACGCCAAGATAGGTAAAAGTGCCACGAGTTTCTTTTAGTTGATATGCCTCAAAAGACATCTGTCGAGCCTGGTCATTAATAGGGAGGAGCAAACTCTTAGTAAGGTTGATTCTGTAGCCTGAAATCTCTCCAAAGCTAGAGATAATTTCTAATGCCTTAGGAATAGAGGTGCAAGTATCGGAAAGGGACAGTACCAAGTCGTCTGCATATAGAGACACAATTTTTGAGTTTTGCCCCCCCTGACAACACCCATGAGCTCCTCGGCACTCCTAAGTGCAACCGCTAGTGGTTCAATGGCGAGGTCAAACAGAAGTGGGCTCAATGGACAGCCCTGTCTTGTCCCCCTTCCTATAGGAAAATTGTTGGAGATCATTTTATTAGTACGGATGGAGTCCTGCGGTGTAGCATACAGGATCCTTATCCATGAACAAAAAGCCGGTCCAAAACCGAACCTCCCCAGAGTTGCAAAAAGATACTCATACTCAATCCGGTCAAATGCTTTTTGAGCATCGAGGGAGAGCAAAATCTCTGCTGTAGGTGCAGTTTCCGGGGTATAAAGAATATTACAGGGTTCCTGCACACTTTTTAAAGTCAAATTTAAGGCTTTTTAAGACCTTTTTAAGACCTGAAGAAATCAAAATTAATACAGTACATTAGGGGTGTGCAATATTGACAAAAATATATCTCTATATTTTAAACGTTTTGTTGATAATAATTAGATGATATTTTACTGATTTGAGTTTTTGTGCTGGTGCAATGGCCGGTATAGGCCTGTTGTTGACAGCAGACTCACGAAGATATTCATATTTTTTATATTCTATGCAGTGGTCATTTCACAGTAGTGACAGAAATGATTAATTAATGTGCAATATTTGCCACCTTAAATTGATTTCCAGGGGCATTTTCACCTATATATGGACATTTTTTCTAAACTTATTTAGAGTTCTGCATCACCTTTTATGTCAAATACTAACATTCAAATTATTCAAATTAAATTATACAGTAATTATACTTATTTATACAATAATACTCAATTACACAATAATTATACAGTACCACCGTTACCAGTCAAATTAAATCATTCATTCAAAATCCATCTTTGCAGTGCAGAGGTGACACAGAAGCGGCATCAGAAGTGGCATTAATATTTACACTCCATTTACAATTGCATAAATAAAGCTATGAGATAGTTTTTTTAAAATCAATATTAAATATTTAAATATGAAATGATTTCTAATTTTAACGTTTTAATTAAAGGGTACTTTAAATATGAAACTAAAACCGCCACTAGGCGGCAGCAATTCACTGTCTTAATACCGTAAGCGAGTTGAGGGAGTCATTCATTCAACCGATTTGTTCAAACGGCTGATTCATTCGGGAAAGAAGCAAGTGATTGTTCATTGAATCGTTAAAATGACTCGTTCAAAACGCGGATTTCAGTCAAGAAATCATCGCTGTCTATTGCATTGAGACTCGGTTACGGTTTCATTTTGAAATTCTAGTCGGCGAAATAAAGGGAAAACAAACAATATTGACAATATGTTGTCTAAAAAGTAACTCACAATGTTAATTTATTTTTAATTTAACTATTGTATAACATAAATATATCACACTTGTGCACGGGAAAACGGCACTCTTACTGATGTGATATTCTAATATAAGAACATAATATGATATAAATATAAGACAAAAACTAATTTGGGGACATAGGCCTACCTATAACTGCACACATCACGCAGTGAAAGCACGAGAGACAAATGCAATGTCAGCTCACAGTGCCTCCTACATCGTTAAAACAATGATTACAATATCATAGTAGACAACATCGCACACCCCTACGCACATAAAGAATGAACTTACGACTGAACTGACATTTGCCAACTTTCTTCTCTCCTCTCTCGCGTGCAGGAGACAGACGTTATTCTGCCACGAATGTGATGGGAATTGTCACGTGAACAAGCAAATCCACAAAGATAGAATAATATAAAATAATACTACGGGTATTAGATAGTTTTAATTTGGAAAACATTTAGATATGTCTAAGTCGAAGTGTCATTTAAAATGTAAGACCTTTCATAAGTAAAAATAAGACTTTATAAGACTTTTTATGGCCTTATATTTTAAAAATCTAATTTAAGACTTTTTAAGGATCCGCGGGAACCCTGTATTAAAAAGCCTTCGTATGTTGCCAAAAAGCTGCCGCCCAGTAATAAAACCAGTCTGATCTGGATGTATCACTGTATGCATTAAAACGTTTTCTAAGTGAAAATTGTGTTTTACTCATGTGAGGAAACTGCTCGGCTACAGTACTAATAAAAGATGCTGGTCATCAGTCTGTTTTAAATAATAAAATAAAGTAAACGTTTTATTTAAAGAAAATAGAAAACTTTTCTTGCTTTTTGTGGCAAAACAAATGTATAAATGTTTGAACGTTTAAAATCCCTATGCGTCTTATTTTACTCAGACTTTTGAAGTAAAATGTGTAATTTGTTGTTTTGCAACACACACGCACACACACACACACACACACACACACACACACACACACACACACACACACACACGTTATTGTAATGAATATAGCCGGTGTGGTGTAGGGGTAATGGTATTCCTGATTGTCTTGACTCAAATATTCAGACTCAGTTAACATATAGGCTACACTATTGATCAAACAACAAAGATTTTGACACTCAGGGTGTCAACATTACGTAAAACCTGCTTGGGTGAATTTCACCCCCAACAATCAAAGGAAAATACAATCAGCAACAGTTTCCCCCAACAGACTGAAGGAGCAGATACCCAGGATTCAACAAATGTCATAAGATTGATCTGGGGTGTGATATAACCGCCGTAAAACATATTTGACAGTCACTGACCAGTCAGTTTGCCACTGAAAATCAGAAACTTTTTTTTTTGGACACATGGATTCCCTGTCAATCAAAAGTGACAGAACGTGTATAATAATTAGAACCAGTCCGTGTGTTTTTGAGAAATATTTTTATACTGCAAGGCTATTTATTTTATTTTTATTTGCTATTTATATATTATTTTAATGCCATTACCTGTTTTCATACAGAAGTTTCTTAAATAAGTAAATATCACTTTTTTTTTAGTTGAATATTGGAAGTAAAAATGATTCTTCCATACACTAACACTGCACTTATATATGTGTGAATTTCCCACACCAGGAGTAATAATTTATATAGTTCTATTTTATTTAATTTGTTCAAAAAAATGTTCTATGTTCTATGTAAAATGTGCTATTAAAGAAAAGATAGAAAATAAATATTTGTGTTTGCTGTAAAGTGGTTAGAAAAAATGAAATCGGAATCGGCTAAATCGGTATCAACAGGCCAAACTCATGAAAAATCGGGAATCGGCATCGGCCTAGAAAATTGTAATCGGTGCATCTCTAGAAGGAATGAGAGAAAATGAGCTATTGTCATCGTCCTTTAAGGATAAATCAGTCCAAACCTATTTTGGATGAAATGACCAATAGTAGTTAGGAACGTTTAGCGGGAGAGAGTTTCTTCGTTTCCTTCTGACAGTCTAATCTGCATGTTTTATGATGTCAGAATTGGTCATTTTTACTCCAAAGGATGTAAAAAATAGTATTATTGTAACACTCTAAACATCGATAATTAATGCATAACGAGAGGAATATTTCAATACCAAGAAAGTTATGGCTGGAAGATATTAAAGCAGAGAAACATTCTTACACTGGACTATAAGCACTTACAGTGTAACTAACACAACTAGAAAGTTGTAACTCGGCTAATATAAACTGAGGATATTCATACACACAGGAATATATCATATACATTCTGGGATGACTAGACCTTGGAAAAAAGTGTATGTCACTATTCTGTCCTCTTATATTAATGTTGCTTTTATGTTTCTTATTATCAGAATAATTGTTTTTGTGCACTATATAGTTGTTTTACAAATGCTGTATGTTGTCATAAATTAACAGGATCTTTCTCTGTATTTTATCATGTTTAGGTTTGATGATATTTATGGTAATGAAGAAATGAAGAAGTCTGCTGTAAAATTCCTGCTGAATCTCAGTGTTGCTGCAGATGAAAATGTCACAGTTACAGGAACAAGATTCTCTACTCTGCTGTCGTCTGTGTGCAGTTACAAAACCTTCCCTTTTAATCAAGAGAGGGGTTATTATAATCCTTATTATCAGTGTGATTTCCTGCTGGATCTTTACTCACATGTGAAGAACTATGAGACTCAAACAGGCAGGAGTTTCCTTCCAGCATTACAGTCAGTTTTCCAGTCACCTGATGTCTGGATCATAGATCTCTCACAGAGAAAGACCTCCGTCCTCCTGGAAGTGCTGAAACTCCAGACAGAGAAGAAACCAGTAGATCTGAGAGGATGTTCAGAGGAAGAGAGTGAAATGAAGAGTTTCCTTCAGTGTCTGTCCTACATCTCACAGCTGAGGTAAGATATTGAACAGCCTTTTACTCAACATGTTTAAAAAAGCTGGAGTAGGTCTTTGTGTATTATTATGGATCATTAAAAAAATATTTTGTATTTACCTTTGAATGCAGAAATGTGTAAAATTGATTTAAAAACAAACTGTTATTCTAAGGGTCACAGAGAAGCTGGAACATAGTCAGGAAAATTAAACTGACTGGTTCTAATTATTATACACGTTCTGTCACTTTTGATTGATTTATGACTCATGATTGACAGGGAATCCTTGTGTCCAAAAAAAAAGTTTCTGATTTTCAGTGGCAAACTGACTGGTCAGTGACTGTCAAATATGTTTTACGGCGGTTATATCACACCCCAGATCAATCTTATGACATTTGTTGAATCCTGGGTATCTGCTCCTTCAGTCTGTTGGGGAAACTGTTGCTGATTGTATTTTCCTTTGATTGTTGGGGGTGAAATTCACCCAAGCAGGTTTTACGTAATGTTGACACCCTGAGTGTCAAAATCTTTGTTGTTTGATCAATAGTGTAGCCTATATGTTAACTGAGTCTGAATATTTGAGTCAAGACAATCAGGAATACCATTACCCCTACACCACACCGGCTATATTCATTACAATAACGTGTGTGCGTGCGTGCGTGCGTGCGTGCGTGCGTGCGTGCGTACACTATGTGTAGACCTGTGTGTGTGTGTGTGTGTGTGTGTGTGTGTTGCGTGTGTTGCAAAACAACAAATTTAGTTAACTATTGAAATTTACGATATGCTAAAACATTTTGGTAATCTACTGATGAGAACAAAAACTGTTTTCATTAAAAAAAGGAGAACAAAATATTAAGACAAAAAACAACGTCTGTTTTCTGGATCAACCCTAAAAGACAGATGCCTAAAACACTGGTGTCAAAGTATTGGTGTGGACAGAATTTAATAAAAGGCATGAATCATCTCACTAAATGTAAAGCGTGTCATCGATTAGTGGAAAAATATCATTTTACATACTGTATCGACATAAACTTTCACAATAGACCAGGAGAGAGGATTTCTGTATTCTTTATGGCTAATTGTCTCTTTTCCTTACACACTTTCGTAATAAATTGACCTCTTGAATTTACTTTTGTGCAAACATAATTCCTGTATAACGATTATGTTTGAATTTTATTCATAGTCTTTACAAGGACATGTAACTTTATAGTCCTTAATGTGTTAACTTTATTTGAGTCACAGAAGATGGTGATAACAATTGAAAACAAACTATAATCTTTAATGTTACGCGGAACGTTGAAATAATATTATATTTCGTTTTTTAACATCCGCAGAATAGTTTAAGTTACTTCACTAGATTTAGTCATCTTGCTGAGATGACACTGTTCACATTTGTTTGTTTGTTGGTCTGTGTTTTGCTTTAGCTGAAGACAAAACGATGTAAGTTCATGCTATTCCACACATGGGAAAACGTGTGTGATGAACACAGGCCTTTCATTTAAGAGGCTTTTTAAATATATGACTGAACTTTCTCTTTCTGACAAACCAGTATTTCATATTATATTATATTATATTATGCAAAAAGGTATTTTGCAAAACCATATTTACAAACGTGTAACGAACTTACAAATTCACATCATTTGAGTTTTCTATATTCTGTATGCATCATAAACGATGTTTGTACGGCGTAACTTATTTTCTTAGTGATTCTGGGTCTTGAATTTACATGGTGATTTCTGCAAACGTCATTTTTTTATTTTATCTTCTGGTTTTTACCAGAATGAGGAACTTTGTTTACCAGCCTCAAACTTTAATGAACGTGCAGCTCTCAGTGCAATAGTCAGATGTGATTCAGTTGTAACAGATTAAGTGTAAAACAGCAAAACTTACTTTTCGTGTTGATGCTTTGTGTAATCCGAAATCATAGATAGCTGTAAAGTTGCACTAAAAGAAATATCAATTTAGTCAAACACTCTCAAGCTGAAATACTATCAATTCTTAATTTGCATTTATTCCTTTAAACACTGAATGTTGACAGTTCTCAAAGAAGAGTCCAACAAACTAAATAGTGCTATCTGAATAAGACGAATAACACTAGTGGAGTGATAAAAACATCACTTACAAAACAACATTTACAAACTTTCACAATTGCTCACGAATGGATTTTGTGTATTTATTATAAATGTTACTTTTCAGTGTATGCTGTGCCCTCTTTTCTTACTGATTTGGTCTTTTGAATTGTACAGGTGTTTTGGACACACATATACAGTAACTCCTGTATAAAGATTATGTTTGAAATGATTCAAGAGTGTGAAACTTTGCATCACAGCTGTGTGACAAAATACCCCTGACAAAATATGTTGGCGTGTAAAAATACACACAAAGAGTTTAGCACAACTATTTACACACACGCGCACACACACACACACACGCACACACTCTCTCTCTCTCTCTCTCTCTCTCACACACACACATATATATCTAACCATATATTGTGTCGCTTTGATAGAATGGGATAAGATGGTAATAGTCGAAACATCCTAAGCTCATCTCTTTCATTTTGTGCTGGATGTTGAAGTGCTAGTGACTTCATGATATTTTCTAGCATGAAGCTTTGACTGGATCACTCAACACAAAGTTTTGTGTTCTGACCTCACAACGATTACACTAAGCTTAGATTTCTTGAGTATTGCATGTTTGCACTGTACGCGAAACTTAGGAATCAACATGTGTCCCTTGTGGTTGTTACACACCTCAGCTATAATTTGAAATGTAGGTTTGTCAAAAGAAAAAAAGGTTCAGTCATTCATTTAAAAAGTTTTCTATTTTCAAAAATTTTTATTGGGTTTTAAATTGTAAACGTATACAATGATTAACAAGTCCCCAAACAATAACCCTAACAGACACAATACAATTACAATAAATTATATTTACATTTAGTCATTTAGCAGACGCTTTTATCCAAAACGACTTACAACTGAGGACTAAAGCAAGCGAGTCATCGTGAAGAGGCAAGAATAATGCAAGAAGTGCTCAAAATACAAAGTTCAGGCATAGAGTAGCAAAAACCAGACAAGGGAAGATTTAAAGGAGAAGAAAAGTTTTTTTTACATTTTTTTTTTTTATGTTAAGTTCTCACGGAAGAGATGAGTTTTCAGTTGTTTTTTGAATGCTGTCAGGGTTTCTGCATTACAGACGAGGGTGGGGAGATCATTCCACCAGCATGGAACCGTGAATGAGAATGTTCTGGAGAGTGATTTATATTAAATATTACTCCCAGATTTCTGACCGACCTTGATGGGGTGATTGAAGATGTATCTAGCTGGATAGTGAAGTCAAGCTGTAGAGACGGATTGGCAGGGAGGACGAGAAGCTCAGTCTTTGCCAGGTTGAGCTGCAGGTGATGTTCCTTCATCCATGCCGAGATGTCCGCCAGACAGCTTGAAATACGTGCAGCTACTGTGGGATCATCTGGTTGAAATTAGAGGTAGAGCTGGGTGTCATCAGCATAGCAATGGTAAGAGAAACCATGTGCCTGATACCTGAAATAATGCGAACTGGGGATATTATACTCATTTACCAGCCGCTCAAATGCCATGAACACACCATCCTTAAAAAGACCCTTCACCCATTTCAGACCATTCCTGAACCATGACTTAAATGCTGTATCCATGAGTGAGGGTGGAAAGAGTGCGTTGGCCGAGATTGGGAGAGAGGGCATAGCCTGTCTATGTTTAAAGTGGGTCCTGAATTGCGACCAAATTCGAAGTGAGCCCCTCACAATAAGATTATTTGTAAGGTGCTGCTTGCTGAGTGGCAATGGCCACATACTAAAGAAGGTAGGGACACCGGATGTTGTTCCATTTCAACCCATACAGGTCCACCCCCCTCATAAAACGCAGAGACCCAGTATATTAGTTAATAAATATTAGCTGCCCAGTAATATTGTAAAAAATGTGGTAGTGCTAAGCAGTAGGGATGCACCGATACCACTTTTTTCAGAATCGATCCGATACCAAAAATTCTGAGTATCGACCGATGCCGATGCCGATACCAACAGTTTTTTTTTAAATTAAGTAGAATTTATATAACTCTCTGTGTGTTGAACTGATAATCACTCTTTTGTGTGTTAAACACAATCTACTTAATACAGACAACTTCATTATAAAGAAAAACAAATCCAAAAAATATATGATCATAATCTATGACAAAAATGCTTTTATAAACTAGATTAGTGGATAATTCAGCAGTAAAATTTAGTCACAAGTCCACAATAATTGTATAAAATCTGAACCTTTAGTGACAAAAACAAATAAGAGACAATAAGTGTAACACTAAATCTGGTAAAACGTTACACATTGCTCTTTGTATTGTAATATACATTCATGAAAAACAAGATAACAAAAATCAAAAAGATACATTATTTTATATATAGCTATAGGCTACTATACAATTGAGACATGTCTTAAATGTATAGCACACCTGTTCAATGAGGCAGCAACATATGATAGATAGGAAAGAACAAGAAAGGCCATTAATAATCTTTCATTGCGTCACTGTGTTATGATATGAAAGGCTGCAAATACAGTGCGGCACAAAGCGTTTATGCGCATCCCCGAGCACAGAATGATGCGCTTGAAGCAACATGAAGTCACAGCGCGTCGAGTCCGCATTGAAAAGTTCAAAGCACAAACGAAAGACATATTGATTCGTAGTGTATTATACAGTATCTATCTATGCAATAGTTTATTGAGCCTTTTCTTTTAACATTTTAAATTTTAGTTACTGTGCGCGTGAAGAACAATTATAGTGGACTCCACTCTAGTGTTGTGATCTAACAAGACACCCGGTAGAAACATGATTAAGTCACAGCAATAAAGTCCAACAAGATAAAGTTGTTTTATGCGAAACCATATACCTTTATCTACAGATCAAGTATAATAATAGTAACATTGAATCATCTTGGAGAGGGTTTCAAAGTTTGCGTGGTCTGAATTTAATGACTTAAATGTTAATTTCTATCTCACATTATACTATAATGGCTTCAGAACACTTGTAATATAGTGCATGAAAACTGCTTAATAATGTTTTTGGTGCTTTTGTGGGGTTTAACAATAACACAGAATAGTATACGCACAATATCGAATTTGGATCGGCCTCGACTGATCGATACCCGATCCGGCAAAAATGGCAGTATCGGAGCCGATACCGATGCTGAGTATTGGATCGGTGCATCCCTACTAAGCAGGGGCGTTTCCAGCATTGAAGGACATCCGGGGCTTAGCCCAGACCGTTTTATGTAAATACAGGGACACGCCCACTTATTCATATTTACTACCACAGAAGTATAGCCCGAACCTTGTGCAGTGTTTACGTCATTTTATAACTGCCCAGGAACGAGCATGTGGAGAGTCAGTGGCTACAGTTCATATTTAGCCTACTACCAAAACGTGTGTTGTGTACACTCAGCGCAACTACTAGTTAGGTCTACTAACTAACGTTAGGTCTCCACTGTCAATTGTTTTGAAATATGTGAAATGTTTGTCGTTGATATTGTAGTTGTCATAAATGGACCAATATTATCAATAGCCTTGGTGTAATACTGCAGTCCTTTATCAATATGTTTATGTGTTGGGCTAACGCAAACCATGACTGATTGGGTGTTTACCACTAAACTTTAGGCTATGGTCTAACATAAATCAAATTGACCAATCACCGCAGATTACTGTCACGCAAAGGAGGGGTTTGGGAAAATTTATCTTTGAACGATTCATAAGGGAGTCGCTGAGCAAATCAGGTAAACATAAATGCATATATTATAAGGCAACAAAAGTGTTTTTTGTCATTGCATGCATGTACAACTGTTGTTGGGGACTCCCAAAACAATATTAGGAACATTTTAAATGCCATAATAGGGGCCCTTTAATATAAATAATTTTTATTTTTTTGACATAAATAGTCAAAATTATGTATGAGCTCCTAAGTTAAAGCAATACATGAATGACTTTAGTCTACGTTCATTGACACACCATGGCATCGAACTGTATATACTTCTCAATGTACATCTGTCAAAAACTTTTCAGATTAGGAGCATTGGGATAAACAATGTTTCACTTTTAACTTTCTCCAAAGTAAAATGACTGATTAATTGTTACCAGTTTCCATGTCTGATCCTGGCACAGCTGCTGCTGCTGGCTCCTCCCCAGTCTGCAGCTCATCTTTGCTACCCTCTACAAAACCATTTCATCAAATCAAAGTGTATATTTACTACAGACTAATAACACAAAACAAGTCACATGTTATGTTAATGCTTATTGGTTATCCTTAGAGAAAACAACACCTGATAAACAAGGAAAGTATTCAGTGCAGTGGTGGGATAAAACTAATGTTTCTGGCTACCCTTACGGAAATACTTCAAGTTCATTTTATGAAGAAGTATTATTCGTTTAAATGTATTATAAGTGTAAAAGTAGTGAACTTTAAGTACACAACTAGGTTTCTCATTTGTAATGCATCTGTACTACAAGTGAACTTATAAGTATACTAGTAGTAGTTTACTATTTTAATACAATTAGTATTTTTTTTAGTTTATGAAAGTACACACTGAAGTGTACTCTCAGTAAACTACTAGTTTAGTAGTTTATACTGCAAGTATACTTGCAAGTTTTCTTTAAGTGAACAAACTTATACTTGTTATAGTTCACTATTTATGTATTATTTTTGCACTTGCAGTACACTATTGTGTTCAAATGCAGGTATTATTTCTTATTAAAAAATACCTTTGACTGTACTTTAATTTTAAAGACATTGCATTAGCTTCATGGATTCTTTTTTTATCAACACTTGAATGTTGGTAAGTTTCATAAAGAAAGGCAACATTAGAATTGTAATTTAAAGGACGATTAAATAAAATGATGCAGACAAAATTAAAATGCGTCCCACTGCTTATGACTTGCGTGACGCGGGACAACAAAGCTTCACATTCTTCACAGCTTCACAAAATGCGGGACAGGTGGTCCCCCTTTGATAACACAAATTATAAACATTTATAAAAAAAAATATAAAAATTTGTTTTTTTGATTTACACACTGTTTTATGTTTGATGATGATCACGTTATTGTATATTTGAGTGAGTGAGCAATCTTCTATCACTTGTTTCAGCTTCTTCTGTGTTTTTATCCGGAGGAGATTCTGTACTAGAAAATGCCAGTACAAGTGCTAACGTATAACGTTAGCCTATGGTAATAACTATGGGATGATTATAGTATCAAAATGATTAACACGTGCAAGCACACTTATCAATGAACTTGATACAGATACATTTTGCAGAAATGTTTTATCCATGCCTTTCAACTTGCGTGTGCAAAATTCAAAATTGAATGAATGTGAAGCAATTTGTACAAATAGAGACATTTTTGTGAATACAAATGTTTTCCTTTGTATTAGTGAATCATAATTTGCACATGCAACACAGAAGATGTGCATGTGTGGATCAGGTGACGCGCGTGCATTCATTGACTCGTTTCTGAGTTGATCTCATTTGATTCATTTGGATTTTGAGACTTTCTTTTCGCGGTTTTTAAGCATTTCACAACCCACACACAAACAACTACAAATGAATAGGCCTGGTGCTAATTATTAATGTGTGGACAACTACCCATCTATTTGACAAATTCACAAATGTGCGTTGCTACATTTAAACTAATACAATACAACTTGTGTGTGCAAAATCCAAAATCACATGAATGTGCAGCATTTTGTACAAATAGAGACATAGTTGTTAATACAAAACCTCAATTTTGTATTAATGTAGGCCAGAATTTGTGCATGCAACAAGTAAGATGTGCATTTGTGGATCAGGTGACACGCGTGCATTCATTGACTCGTTTCTGAGTCGATCCTATTTGATTCATTTGGATTTTGAGACTTTCATTTCGCGGGTTTCGCCTTGCACGATCCACACACACTGTCTGAGAAAACCTGCTACCACTAGATGGCAGTATTCTGCTAAAACAGACAACGGCAGCGTAATCAAGCGTTCTTCCGCATTTAAGACGCTTAATGAGAGTGATATTGAAGCACCAAATTTAATACACAATAATATAGGCCTACCCTATTAATAAAGCATACTTTGTAGAGGCAAACATTACATCAGATTATGAACAACACCCATAGAAAACCATTATAAAACGCTTCACGTGCAATCGCGCGTTGCATGTTCAGGAAGGTGTATTGGCTACTGAGTTTAAATATCACCGTCTTACTGCATTGACGTTAAGCTTTTTCTTTATAATATGCTCTATGAGAGGAAAACTATATAGCCTGCAGACAAGAGACTACATGAACGCAACGCACGGCGTTTCAAGTTAATACAATTTTCCTTCCCGAGCCTGTTAAAAAGAAAAAGCTTAACATGAAATTCTGCAGTTGCGTTTAATGGGAGAGCAACCGGTCCGAGAGCGCAGTGAAGTAAGTTTTAGGTTTGACATTCGCCACATTTTCTAAAGGGACCCTCTGCAAATTCCACTCACAGTCAAAAAAATATAGACCTCCAGTCATTCATTCAAATGAACATACTTCCAAGGTTATATTATAACCTTGCTTGGAAGTCTATTGGGCAGACTGACTTAGCCTACTGTTACTGTATGTCCAGCCAATATCTCGATTGAACAGTAGCCTACAATTTTTTAAATTACTGTAAATTGTTTTTCTATTCATGTTACAAAGGTTGTAGTACGTTCCTAGTGATAAGTCAGGTGAAATTTTACATTATTCACCTGTAGTAAGTCACCAAAAACCTGTGTGGTTAATTACAGTAATTTTTATATAAAATAATAATTGTTTACTGTAAATAGGCTACATGAAGGGAGGTATTGGGACAATTTCACCTGTAGTAAGCCAGTCTAGTCACTAGCAACATACTACAACCATTTTCAATATGAAAAAAACCCTTTTGGTGAATTACAGTATTTTTCTGCAGAATACAGGCTACATGAAGGGAAATATTGTCCAAATTGTACTTGTAAGTCAGTCAGTCTTACAGAAACCTTCTACGAGCTTTGGAATTTGAAAATGTCTGTTATTAAATTTTAAAAGTAATTTGAATTAAAACAAATTATACGTTTTAACCACTGATCTAGAATGACATTATATAGATCAGTGGTTTTAACGCAGTTAGTGGAATTGGCAGACGTTCCCACACACACACACACACGTTATTGTAATGAATATAGCCAGTGTGGTGTAGGGGTAATGGTATTCCTGATTGTCTTGACTCAAATATTCAGACTCAGTTAACATATAGGCTACACTATTGATCAAACAACAAAGATTTTGACACTCAGGGTGTCAACATTACGTAAAACCTGCTTGGGTGAATTTCACCCCCAACAATCAAAGGAAAATACAATCAGCAACAGTTTCCCCAACAGACTGAAGGAGCAGATACCCAGGATTCAACAAATGTCATAAGATTGATCTGGGGTGTGATATAACCGCCGTAAAACATATTTGACAGTCACTGACCAGTCAGTTTGGCACTGTAAATCAGAAACTTTTTTTTTTGGACACAAGGATTCCCTGTCAATCAAAAGTGACAGAACGTGTATAATAATTAGAACCAGTCCGTGTGTTTTTGAGAAATATTTTTATACTGCAAGGCTATTTATTTTATTTTTATTTGCTATTTATATATTATTTTATTGCCATTGCCTGTTTTCATACAGAAATTTCTTAAGTAAATATATCACTTTTTTTTTAGTTGAATATTGGAAGTGAAAATGATTCTTCCATACACTAACACTGCACTTATATATGTGTGAATTTCCCACACCAGGAGTAATAATTTATATAGTTCTATTTTATTTAATTTGTTCAAAAAAAATTCTATGTTCTATGTAAAATGTGCTATTAAAGAAAAGATAGAAAATAAATATTTGTGTTTGCTGTAAAGTGGTTAGGAAAAATGAAATCGGAATCGGCTAAATCGGTATCAGCAGGCCAAACTCATGAAAAATCGGGAAACGGCATCGGCCTAAAAAATTGTAATCGGTGCATCTCTAGAAGGAATGAGAGAAAATGATCTATTGTCATCGTCCTTTAAGGATAAATCAGTCCACACCTATTTTGGATGAAATGACCAATAGTAGTTAGGAACGTTTAGCGGGAGAGAGTTTATTCGTTTCCTTCTGACAGTCTAATCTGCATGTTTAATGATGTCAGAATTGGTAATTTTTACTCCAAAGGATGTAAAAAATAGTATTATACATTTTATTGTAACACTCTAAACATCGATAATTAAGGCGTAACGAGAGGAATATTTCAATACCAAGAAAGTTATGGCTGGAAGATATTAAAGCAGAGAAACATTCTTACACTGGACTATAAGCACTTACAGTGTAACTAACACAACTAGAAAGTTGTAACTCGGCTAATATAAGCTGAGGATATTCATACACACAGGAATATATCATATACATTCTGGGATGACTAGACCTTGGAAAAAGTGTATGTCACTATTCTGTCCTCTTATATTAATGTTGCTTTTATGTTTCTTATTATCAGAATAATTGTTTTTGTGCACTATGTAGTTGTTTTACAAATGCTGTACGTTGTCATAAATTAACAGGATCTTTCTCTGTATTTTATCAGGTTTAGGTTCTATTATATTTATGGTAATGAAGAAAAGAAGAAGTCTGCTATAAAATTCCTGCTGAATCTCAGTGTTGCTGCAGATGAAAATGTCACAGTTACAGGAACAAGATTCTCTACTCTGCTGTTGTCTGTGTGCAGTTACAAAACCTTCCCTTTTAATCAAGAGTGGGGTCATTATAATCCTTATTATCAGTGTGATTTCCTGCTGGATCTTTACTCACATGTGAAGAACTATGAGACTCAAACAGGCAGGAGTTTCCTTCCAGCATTACAGTCAGTTTTCCAGTCACCTGATGTCTGGATCATAGATCTCTCACAGAGAAAGACCTCCGTCCTCCTGGAAGTGCTGAAACTCCAGACAGAGAAGAAACCAGTATATCTGAGAGGATGTTCAGAGGAAGAGAGTGAAATGAAGAGTTTCCTTCAGTGTCTGTCCTACATCTCACAGCTGGGGTAAGATATTGAACAGCCTTTTGCTCAACATGTTTAAAAAAGCTGGAGTAGATATTTGTGTACTATTATGGATCATTAAAATATATATATTTTGTATTTACCTTTGGATGAAGAAATGTGTAAATTGATTAAAAGAAAACATTATTCTAAGTGTCACAGAGAAGCTGGAACATAGTCAGGGAAATTAAACTGACTGGTTCTAATTATTATACACGTTCTGTCACTTTTGATTGATTTATGACTCATGATTGACAGGGAATCCTTGTGTCCAAAAAAAAAAGTTTCTGATTTACAGTGCCAAACTGACTGGTCAGTGGCTGTCAAATATGTTTTACGGCGGTTATATCACACCCCAGATCAATCTTATGACATTTGTTGAATCCTGGGTATCTGCTCCTTCAGTCTGTTGGGGAAACTGTTGCTGATTGTATTTTCCTTTGATTGTTGGGGGTGAAATTCACCCAAGCAGGTTTTACGTAATGTTGACACCCTGAGTGTCAAAATCTTTGTTGTTTGATCAATAGTGTAGCCTATATGTTAACTGAGTCTGAATATTTGAGTCAAGACAATCAGGAATACCATTACCCCTACACCACACTGGCTATATTCATTACAATAACGTGTGTGTGTGTTTGTGTGTGTGTGTACACTATGTGTAGACCTGTGTGCGTGTGTGTTGCAAAACAACAAATTTAGTTAACTATTGAAATTTACGATATGCTAAAACATTTTGGTAATCTGCTGATGAGAACAAAAACTGTTTTCATTAAAAAAAGGAGAACAAAATATTAAGACAAAAAACAACGTCTGTTTTCTGGATCAACCCTAAAAGACAGACGCCTAAAACACTGGTGTCAAAGTATTGGTGTGGACAGAATTTAATAAAAGGCATGAATCATCTCACTAAATGTAAAGCGTGTCATCGATTAGTGGAAAAATATCATTTTACATACTGTATCGACATAAACTTTCACAATAGAGCAGGAGAGAGGATTTCTGTATTCTTTATGGCTAATTGTCTCTTTTCCTTACACACTTTCGTAATAAATTGACCTCTTGAATTTACTTTTGTGCAAACATAATTCCTGTATAACGATTATATTTGAATTTTATTCATAGTCTTTACAAGGACATGTAGCTTTATAGTTCTTAATGTGTTAACTTTATTTGAGTCACAGAACATGGTGATAACAATTGAAAACAAACTATAATCTTTAATGTTACGCGGGACGTTGAAATAATATTATATTAAGTTGTTTAACATCCGCAGAATAGTTTAAATATAATATAATATGAAATACTGGTTTGTCAGAAAGAGAAAGTTCAGTCATATATTTAAAAAGCCTCTTAAATGAAAGGCCTGAGCAAGATGGCTAAATCTAGTGAAGTAATAAAAAGTCATTTGCAAAACCATATTTACAAACATGTAACAAACTTACAAATTCACATCATTTGAGCTTTCTATATTCTGTATGCATCATAAATTATATTTGTACGGCGTAACTTATTTTCTTAGTGATTTGAGGTCTTGAATTTACATGGTGATTTCTGCACACGTCATTTTTTTATTTTATCTTCTGGTTTTTACCAGAATGAGGAACTTTGTTTACCAGCCTCAAACTTTAACTAGAAAAAGTTCGTCGAGACAAACTTTAAGTTGGCTTGTGAAAGTTTGGACCAGAAAGTTTAAAGAAGTTTAAAGTAGTTTGAAGTTTACATTAGTTTAATATGTAAATTAGTTTAAAGTGTAAATTAGTTTGAAGTTTAAAGTAATTTGAAGTTTAAATTAGTTTATAGTTTTAATTAGTTTAAAGTTTAAATAAGTTTAAATTAGTTTAAAGTTAAAAGTATTTAGAAGTTTAAATTAGTTTAAAGTTTAAAGTAGTTTGAAGTAGGTTGAAGTTTAAATTAGTTTATAGTTTAAATTAGTTTAAAGTTGAAATTTAGTTTGAATTTTAAAGCAGTTTGAAGTTTATATTAGTTGCTAGGGTGTTCTGGGTGGTTGCTAGGCAGTTGCTAGGGTGTTCTAGGGTATTTTGTGTGGTTGCTATGGTGTTGCTAGGGTGATTTAAGGTATTTTGGGTGGTTGCCAGGGTGTATAGTTTATATTAGTTGCTAGGGTGTTCTGGGTGGTTGCTAGGCAGTTGCTAGGGTGTTCTAGGGTATTTTGGGTGGTTGCTATGGTGTTGCTAGGGTGATTTAAGGTATTTTGGGTGGTTGCCAGGGTGTTCTGGGTTGTAGCTAGGCAGTTGCTATGGTGTATTGGGTGGTTGCTATGGTGTTGCTAGGGTGTTCTAGGCTTTTTTGGGTGGTTGCTATGGTGTTGCTAGGATGTTTAAAGGCACTTTTGGGGGTTGCTAGGGTGTTCTGGTGGTTGCTAGGGCGTTGCTAGGGTGTTCTAGGGTATTTTGGGTGGTTGCTATGGTGTTGCTAGGGTGATTTAAGGTATTTTGGGTGGTTGCTAGGGTGTTCTGGGTGGTTGCTAGGCAGTTGCTAGGGTGATTTAAGGTATTTTGGTTGGTTGCTAGGGTGTTCTGGTGGTTGCTAGGGCGTTGCCAGGGTGTTCCAGGGTATTTTGGGTGGTTGTTATGGTGTTGCTAGGGTGATTTAAGGTATTTTGGGTGGTTGCTAGGGTGTTCTGGTGGTTGCTAGGGCGTTGCTAGGGTGTTCTAGGGTACTTTGGGTGGTTGCTATGGTGTTGCTAGGGTGATTTAAGGTATTTTGGGTGGTTGCTAGGGTGTTCTGGGTGGTTGCTAGGCAGTTGCTAGGGTGATTTAAGGTATTTTGGTTATTAGTTAGTAATAAATAATAATAAAGATAGTAAAGGATTACTTTTTGAGAAAGAAAGAAAGATTAGTTAAGAAAAGAAAGAAAGAACAAAAGAAATAATAGAAAGAAGTAAAGAAAGATTAGTTAGAATGAAAGATAGAAGGATTAGTCAGAAAAAAAGAAAGATGGATTTGTTAGAAAGAAAGATAGATAGAAAGATGGATAGATTAGTTAGAAAGAAAGAAAGAAAGAAAGAAACAATGATTAGTTAGAAAGAAAGAAAGAATGATTAGTTAGAAAATATACTTGAGAAAGAAAGAAAGATTAAATAGAAAGAAAGAAAGATTAGTTAGAAAGAAAGATAGATTAGCTAGAAAGAAAGAAAGACTAGTTAGAAAGAAAGATAGAAAAAAAGATTAGTTAGAAAGAAAGAAAGAAAGATTAGTTAGAAAGAGAAAGAAAGATGGATTAGTTAGAAAGAAGATGGATTAGTTAGAAAGAAAGAAAGATTAGTTAGAAACAAAGAAAGATTAGTTAGAAAGAAATATAGATTAGAAAGAAAGATTAGTTAGAAAGAAAGATAGATTAGTTAGAAAGAAAGAAAGATTAGTTAGAAAGAAAGAAAGAAAGAAAGAAAGAAGAAAGATTAGAAAGAAAGAAAGAAAGAAAGAAAGAAAGAAAGAAGAAAGATTAGTTAGAAAGAAAGAAAGAAAGAAGAAAGATTAGTTAGAAAGAAAGAAAGAAAGAAAGAAAGAAAGAAGAAAGATTAGTTAGAAAGAAAGAAAGAAGAAAGATTAGTTAGAAAGAAAGAAGAAAGATTAGTTAGAAAGAAAGAAAGAAAGAAAGATTAGTTAGAAAGAAAGAAAGAAGAAATATCAGTTAGAAAGAAAGAAAGAAAGAAAGAAAGAAATATTAGTTAGAAAGAAAGAAAGAAAGAAAGAAAGAAAGAAAGAAAGAAGAAAGATTAGTTAGAAAGAAAGAAGAAAGATTAGCTAGAAAGAAAGAAAGAAAGAAGAAAGATTAGTTAGAAAGAAAGAAAGAAAGAAAGAAGAAAGATTAGTTAGAAAGAAAGAAAGAAAAAGAAAGAAAGAAAGAAAGAAAGAAAGAAGAAAGATTAGTTAGAAAGAAAGAAAGAAAGAAAGAAAGAAAGAAAGAAAAAAGAAAGATTAGTTAGAAAGAAAGAAAGAAAGAAAGAAAGAAAGAAAAAAGAAAGATTAGTTAGAAAGAAAGAAAGAAAGAAGAAAGATTAGTTAGAAAGAAAGAAAGAAAGAAAGAAGAAAGATTAGTAAGAAAGAAAGAAAGAAAGAAAGAAGAAAGATTAGTAAGAAAGAAAGAAAGAAAGAAAGAAAGAAGAAAGATTAGTTAGAAAGAAAGAAGAAAGATTAGTTAGAAAGAAAGAAAGAAAGAAAGAAAGAAGAAAGAATAGTTAGAAAGAAAGAAAGAAAGAAGAAAGATTAGTTAGAAAGAAAGAAAGAAAGAAAGAAGAAAGATTAGTTAGAAAGAAAGAAAGAAAGAAAGAAAGAAAGAAAGAAAGAAAGAAGAAAGATTAGTTAGAAAGAAAGAAAGAAAGAAAGAAAGAAAGAAAGAAAGAAAGAAGTAAGATTAGTTAGAAAGAAAGAAAGAAGAAAGATTAGTTAGAAAGAAAGAAAGAAAGATTAGTTAGAAAGAAAGAAGAAAGATTAGTAAGAAAGAAAGAAAGAAAGAAGAAAGAATAGTTAGAAAGAAAGAAAGAAAGAAAGAAGAAAGATTAGTTAGAAAGAAAGAAAGAAAGAAAGAAAGAAAGAAAGAAAGAAAGAAAGAAAGAAAGAAAGAAAGAAGTAAGATTAGTTAGAAAGAAAGAAAGAAGAAAGATTAGTTAGAAAGAAAGAAAGAAAGATTAGTTAGAAAGAAAGAAGAAAGATTAGTAAGAAAGAAAGAAAGAAAGAAGAAAGAATAGTTAGAAAGAAAGAAAGAAAGAAAGAAAGAAGAAAGATTAGTTAGAAAGAAAGAAAGAAAGAAAGAAAGAAGAAAGATTAGTTAGAAAGAAAGAAAGAAAGAATTAGTTAGAAAGAAAGATTAGTTAGAAAGACAGAAAGAAAGAAAGAAAGAAAGAAAGAAAGAAGAAAGAATAGTTAGAAAGAAAGAAAGAAGAAAGATTAGTTAGAAAGAAAGAAAGAAAAAGAAAGAAAGAAAGAAAGAAAGAAAGAAGAAAGATTAGTTAGAAAGAAAGAAAGAAAGAAAGAAAGAAAGAAAGAAAGAAAGAAAGAAAAAAGAAAGATTAGTTAGAAAGAAAGAAAGAAAGAAGAAAGATTAGTTAGAAAGAAAGAAAGAAAGAAAGAAAGAAAGAAAGAAGAAAGATTAGTAAGAAAGAAAGAAAGAAAGAAAGAAAGAAGAAAGATTAGTTAGAAAGAAAGAAAGAAAGAGAGAGAGAAAGAAAGAAAGAAAGAAAGAAAGAAAGAAAGAAAGAAAGAAAGAAAGAAAGAAGAAAGATTAGTTAGAAATAAAGAAGAAAGATTAGTTAGAAAGAAAGAAAGAAAGAAAGAAAGAAAGATTAGTTAGAAAGAAAGAAAGAAAGAAGAAAGATTAGTTAGAAAGAAAGAAAGAAAGAAGAAAGATTAGTTAGAAAGAAAGAAAGAAAAAGAAAGAAAGAAAGAAAGAAGAAAGATTAGTTAGAAAGAAAAAAAGAAAGAAGAAAGATTAGTTAGAAAGAAAGAAAGAAAGAAGAAAGATTAGTTAGAAAGAAAGAAAGATTAGTTAGAAAGAAAGAAAGATTAGTTAGAAAGAAAGAAAGATTAGTTAGAAAGAAGAAATATTAGTTAGAAAGAAAGAAAGAAGAAATATTAGTTAGAAAGAAAGAAAGAAAGAAAGAAAGAAAGAAAGAAAGAAAGAAGAAAGATTAGTTAGAAAGAAAGAAAGAAAGAAGAAAGATTAGTTAGAAAGAAAGAAAGAAAGAAGAAAGATTAGTAAGAAAGAAAGAAAGAAAGAAAGAAAGAAGAAAGATTAGTTAGAAAGAAAGAAAGAAAGAAAGAAAGAAAGAAAGAAAGAAAGAAAGAAAGAAAGAAAGAAAGAAAGAAGAAAGATTAGTTAGAAAGAAAGAAATAATTAGTTAGAAAGATTAGTTAGAAAGAAAGAAAGAAAGAAAGAAAGAAGAAAGATTAGTTAGAAAGAAAGAAAGAAAGAAAGAAAGAAGAAAGATTAGTTAGAAAGAAAGAAAGAAAGAAAGAAAGATTAGTTAGAAAGAAAGAAAGAAAGAAAGAAAGAAAGAAAGAAAGAAGAAATATTAGTTAGAAAGAAAGAAAGAAAGAAAGAAAGAAGAAATATTAGTTAGAAAGAAAGAAAGAAAGAAAGAAAAAGAAAGAAAGAAAGAAAGAAAGAAAGAAAGAAGAAAGATTAGTTAGAAAGAAAGAAAGAAAGAATTAGTTAGAAAGAAAGATTAGTTAGAAAGACAGAAAGAAAGAAAGAAAGAAAGAAAGAAGAAAGAATAGTTAGAAAGAAAGAAAGAAAAAGAAAGAAAGAAAGAAAGAAGAAAGATTAGTTAGAAAGAAAGAAAGAAAGAAAGAAAGAAAGAAAGAAAGAAAGAAAGAAAGAAAGAAGAAAGATTAGTTAGAAAGAAAGAAGAAAGATTAGTTAGAAAGAAAGAAGAAAGATTAGTTAGAAAGAAAGAAAGAAAGAAAGAAAGAAAGAAAGAAAGAAGAAAGATTAGTTAGAAAGAAAGAAAGAAAGAAGAAAGATTAGTTAGAAAGAAAGAAAGAAAGAATTAGTTAGAAAGAAAGAAAGAAAGAAAGAAAGAAAGAAAGAAGAAAGAATAGTTAGAAAGAAAGAAAGATTAGTTAGAAAGAAAGAAAGAAAGAAGAAAGATTAGTTAGAAAGAAAGAAAGAAAAAGAAAGAAAGAAAGAAAGAAAGAAAGAAAGAAAGAAAGAAGAAAGATTAGTTAGAAAGAAAGAAAGAAAGAAAGAAAGAAAGAAAGAAAGAAAGAAAGAAAGAAGAAAGATTAGTTAGAAAGAAAGAAGAAAGATTAGTTAGAAAGAAAGAAGAAAGATTAGTTAGAAAGAAAGAAAGAAAGAAAGAAAGAAGAAAGATTAGTTAGAAAGAAAGAAAGAAGAAAGATTAGTTAGAAAGAAAGAAAGAAAGAAGAAAGATTAGTTAGAAAGAAAGAAAGAAAGAAAGAAAGAAAGAAAGAAAGAAAGAAAGAAAGAAGAAAGATTAGTTAGAAAGAAAGAAAGAAAGAAAGAAAGAAAGAAAGAAAGAAAGAAAGAAGAAAGATTAGTTAGAAAGAAAGAAAAAGAAAGAAAGAAAAAGAAAGAAAGAAAGAAAGAAAGAAAGAAAGAAGAAAGATTAGTTAGAAAGAAAGATTAGTTAGAAAGAAAGAAAGAAAGAAGAAAGATTAGTTAGAAAGAAAGAAAGAAAGAAAGAAAGAAAGAAAGAAAGAAAGAAAGAAAGAAAGAAAGAAAGAAGTAAGATTAGTTAGAAAGAAAGAAAGAAGAAAGATTAGTTAGAAAGAAAGAAAGAAAGATTAGTTAGAAAGAAAGAAGAAAGATTAGTAAGAAAGAAAGAAAGAAAGAAGAAAGAATAGTTAGAAAGAAAGAAAGAAAGAAAGAAGAAAGATTAGTTAGAAAGAAAGAAAGAAAGAAAGAAAGAAGAAAGATTAGTTAGAAAGAAAGAAAGAAAAAGAAAGAAAGAAAGAAAGAAAGAAAGAAGAAATATTAGTTAGAAAGAAAGAAAGAAAGAAGAAAGATTAGTTAGAAAGAAAGAAAGAAAGAATTAGTTAGAAAGAAAGATTAGTTAGAAAGAAAGAAAGAAAGAGAGATTAGTTAGAAAGAAAGAAAGAAAGAAAGAAAGAAAGAAAGAAAGAAGAAAGATTAGTTAGAAAGAAAGAAAGAAGAAAGATTAGTTAGAAAGAAAGAAAGAAAGAAAGAAAGAAGAAAGATTAGTTAGAAAGAAAGAAAGAAAAAGTAAAAAAGAAAGAAAGAAAGAAAGAAAGAAAGAAAGAAGAAAGATTAGTTAGAAAGAAAGAAGAAAGATTAGTTAGAAAGAAAGAAAGAAAGATTAGTTAGAAAGAAAGAAAGAAGAAATATCAGTTAGAAAGAAAGAAAGAAAGAAAGAAATATTAGAAAGAAAGAAAAAAAGAAAGAAAGAAAGAAAGAAGAAATATTAGTTAGAAAGAAAGAAAGAAAGAAAGAAAGAAAGAAGAAAGATTAGTTAGAAAGAAAGAAAGAAAGAATTAGTTAGAAAGAAAGATTAGTTAGAAAGAAAGAAAGAAAGAAGAAAGATTAGTTAGAAAGAAAGAAATAATTAGTTAGAAAGATTAGTTAGAAAGAAAGAAAGAAAGAAAGAAAGAAGAAAGATTAGTTAGAAAGAAAGAAAGAAAGAAAGAAAGAAGAAAGATTAGTTAGAAAGAAAGAAAGAAAGAAAGAAAGATTAGTTAGAAAGAAAGAAAGAAAGAAAGAAAGAAAGAAAGAAAGAAGAAATATTAGTTAGAAAGAAAGAAAGAAAGAAAGAAAGAAGAAATATTAGTTAGAAAGAAAGAAAGAAAGAAAGAAAAAGAAAGAAAGAAAGAAAGAAAGAAAGAAAGAAGAAAGATTAGTTAGAAAGAAAGAAAGAAAGAATTAGTTAGAAAGAAAGATTAGTTAGAAAGACAGAAAGAAAGAAAGAAAGAAAGAAAGAAAGAAGAAAGAATAGTTAGAAAGAAAGAAAGAAGAAAGATTAGTTAGAAAGAAAGAAAGAAAAAGAAAGAAAGAAAGAAAGAAAGAAAGAAGAAAGATTAGTTAGAAAGAAAGAAAGAAAGAAAGAAAGAAAGAAAGAAAGAAAGAAAAAAGAAAGATTAGTTAGAAAGAAAGAAAGAAAGAAGAAAGATTAGTTAGAAAGAAAGAAAGAAAGAAAGAAAGAAAGAAAGAAGAAAGATTAGTAAGAAAGAAAGAAAGAAAGAAAGAAAGAAGAAAGATTAGTTAGAAAGAAAGAAAGAAAGAGAGAGAGAAAGAAAGAAAGAAAGAAAGAAAGAAAGAAAGAAAGAAAGAAAGAAAGAAAGAAGAAAGATTAGTTAGAAATAAAGAAGAAAGATTAGTTAGAAAGAAAGAAAGAAAGAAAGAAAGAAAGATTAGTTAGAAAGAAAGAAAGAAAGAAGAAAGATTAGTTAGAAAGAAAGAAAGAAAGAAGAAAGATTAGTTAGAAAGAAAGAAAGAAAAAGAAAGAAAGAAAGAAAGAAGAAAGATTAGTTAGAAAGAAAAAAAGAAAGAAGAAAGATTAGTTAGAAAGAAAGAAAGAAAGAAGAAAGATTAGTTAGAAAGAAAGAAAGATTAGTTAGAAAGAAAGAAAGATTAGTTAGAAAGAAAGAAAGATTAGTTAGAAAGAAGAAATATTAGTTAGAAAGAAAGAAAGAAGAAATATTAGTTAGAAAGAAAGAAAGAAAGAAAGAAAGAAAGAAAGAAAGAAAGAAGAAAGATTAGTTAGAAAGAAAGAAAGAAAGAAGAAAGATTAGTTAGAAAGAAAGAAAGAAAGAAGAAAGATTAGTAAGAAAGAAAGAAAGAAAGAAAGAAAGAAGAAAGATTAGTTAGAAAGAAAGAAAGAAAGAAAGAAAGAAAGAAAGAAAGAAAGAAAGAAAGAAAGAAGAAAGATTAGTTAGAAAGAAAGAAGAAAGATTAGTTAGAAAGAAAGAAGAAAGATTAGTTAGAAAGAAAGAAAGAAAGAAAGAAAGAAAGAAGAAAGATTAGTTAGAAAGAAAGAAAGAATTAGTTAGAAAGAAAGATTAGTTAGAAAGAAAGAAAGAAAGAAGAAAGATTAGTTAGAAAGAAAGAAAGAAAGAAAGAAGAAAGATTAGTTGGAAAGAAAGAAAGAAAAAGAAAGAAAGAAAGAAAGAAAGAAAGATGAGTTAGAAAGAAAGAAAGAAAGAAAGAAGAAAGATTAGTTAGAAAGAAAGAAAGAAAGAAGAAAGATTAGTTAGAAAGAAAGAAAGAAAGAAAGAATTAGTTAGAAAGAAAGATTAGTTAGAAAGAAAGAAAGAAAGAAAGAAGAAAGATTAGTTAGAAAGAAAGAAAGAAATAAAGAAAGAAGAAATATTAGTTAGAAAGAAAGAAAGAAAGAAGAAATATTAGTTAGAAAGAAAGAAAGAAAGAAAGAAAGAAAGAAAGAAGAAAGATTAGTTAGAAAGAAAGAAAGAAAGAAAGAAGAAATATTAGTTAGAAAGAAAGAAAGAAAGAAGAAAGATTAGTTAGAAAGAAAGAAAGAAAGAATTAGTTAGAAAGAAAGAAAGAAAGAAAGAAAGAAGAAATATTAGTTAGAAAGAAAGAAAGAAAGAAGAAAGATTAGTTAGAAAGAAAGAAAGAAAGAATTAGTTAGAAAGAAAGATTAGTTAGAAAGAAAGAAAGAAAGAGAGATTAGTTAGAAAGAAAGAAAGAAAGAAAGAAAGAAAGAAAGAAAGAAAGAAGAAAGATTAGTTAGAAAGAAAGAAAGAAGAAAGATTAGTTAGAAAGAAAGAAAGAAAGAAAGAAAGAAGAAAGATTAGTTAGAAAGAAAGAAAGAAAAAGTAAAAAAGAAAGAAAGAAAGAAAGAAAGAAAGAAAGAAGAAAGATTAGTTAGAAAGAAAGAAGAAAGATTAGTTAGAAAGAAAGAAAGAAAGATTAGTTAGAAAGAAAGAAAGAAGAAATATCAGTTAGAAAGAAAGAAAGAAAGAAAGAAATATTAGAAAGAAAGAAAAAAAGAAAGAAAGAAAGAAAGAAGAAATATTAGTTAGAAAGAAAGAAAGAAAGAAAGAAAGAAAGAAGAAAGATTAGTTAGAAAGAAAGAAAGAAAGAATTAGTTAGAAAGAAAGATTAGTTAGAAAGAAAGAAAGAAAGAAGAAAGATTAGTTAGAAAGAAAGAAATAATTAGTTAGAAAGATTAGTTAGAAAGAAAGAAAGAAAGAAAGAAAGAAGAAAGATTAAGAAAGATTAGTTAGAAAGAAAGAAAGAAAGAAAGAAAGAAGAAAGATTAGTTAGAAAGAAAGAAAGAAAGAAAGAAAGATTAGTTAGAAAGAAAGAAAGAAAGAAAGAAAGAAAGAAAGAAAGAAGAAATATTAGTTAGAAAGAAAGAAAGAAAGAAAGAAAGAAGAAATATTAGTTAGAAAGAAAGAAAGAAAGAAAGAAAAAGAAAGAAAGAAAGAAAGAAAGAAAGAAAGAAGAAAGATTAGTTAGAAAGAAAGAAAGAAAGAATTAGTTAGAAAGAAAGATTAGTTAGAAAGACAGAAAGAAAGAAAGAAAGAAAGAAAGAAAGAAGAAAGATAGTTAGAAAGAAAGAAAGAAGAAAGATTAGTTAGAAAGAAAGAAAGAAAAGAAAGAAAGAAAGAAAGAAAGAAAGAAGAAAGATTAGTTAGAAAGAAAGAAAGAAAGAAAGAAAGAAAGAAAGAAAGAAAGAAAGAAGAAAGATTAGTTAGAAAGAAAGAAGAAAGATTAGTTAGAAAGAAAGAAGAAAGATTAGTTAGAAAGAAAGAAAGAAAGAAAAAGAAAGAAAGAAAGAAAGAAAGAAAGAAAGAAAGAAAGAAAGAAGAAAGATTAGTTAGAAAGAAAGAAAGAAAGAATTAGTTAGAAAGAAAGATTAGTTAGAAAGAAAGAAAGAAAGAAAGAAAGAAAGAAAGAAAGAAAGAAAGAAAGAAAGAAAGAAGAAAGATTAGTTAGAAAGAAAGAAGAAAGATTAGTTAGAAAGAAAGAAGAAAGATTAGTTAGAAAGAAAGAAAGAAAGAAAAAGAAAGAAAGAAGAAAGATTAGTTAGAAAGAAAGAAAGAAAGAAAGAAAGAAAGAAAGAAAGAAAGAAAGAAAGAAAGAAAGAAAGAAAGAAAGATTAGTTAGAAAGAAAGAAGAAAGATTAGTTAGAAAGAAAGAAGAAAGATTAGTTAGAAAGAAAGAAAGAAGAAAAAGAAAGAAAGAAAGAAAGAAAGAAAGAAAGAAAGAAAGAAAAAAGAAAGATTAGTTAGAAAGAAAGAAAGAAAGAATTAGTTAGAAAGAAAGATTAGTTAGAAAGAAAGAAAGAAAGAAAGAAAGAAAGAAAGAAAGAAAGAAAGAAAGAAAGAAAGAAGAAAGAATATTTAGAAAGAAAGAAAGAAGAAAGATTAGTTAGAAAGAAAGAAAGAAAAAGAAAGAAAGAAAGAAAGAAGAAAGATTAGTTAGAAAGAAAGAAAGAAAGAAAGAAAGAAAGAAAGAAAGAAAAAGAAAGAAGAAAGAATATTTAGAAAGAAAGAAAGAAGAAAGATTAGTTAGAAAGAAAGAAAGAAAGAAGAAAGATTAGTTAGAAAGAAAGAAAGAAAAAGAAAGAAAGAAAGAAAGAAGAAAGATTAGTTAGAAAGAAAGAAAGAAAGAAAGAAAGAAAGAAAGAAAGAAAGAAAGAAAGAAAGAAAAGAAGAAGAAAGATTAGTTAGAAAGAAAGAAGAAAGATTAGTTAGAAAGAAAGAAGAAAGATTAGTTAGAAAGAAAGAAAGAAAGAAAGAAAGAAAGAAAGAAAGAAAGAAGAAAGATTAGTTAGAAAGAAAGAAAGAAAGAAGAAAGATTAGTTAGAAAGAAAGAAAGAAAGAATTAGTTAGAAAGAAAGAAAGAAAGAAAGAAAGAAAGAAAGAAGAAAGAATAGTTAGAAAGAAAGAAAGATTAGTTAGAAAGAAAGAAAGAAAGAAGAAAGATTAGTTAGAAAGAAAGAAAGAAAAAGAAAGAAAGAAAGAAAGAAAGAAAGAAAGAAAGAAGAAAGATTAGTTAGAAAGAAAGAAAGAAAGAAAGAAAGAAAGAAAGAAAGAAAGAAAGAAAGAAGAAAGATTAGTTAGAAAGAAAGAAGAAAGATTAGTTAGAAAGAAAGAAGAAAGATTAGTTAGAAAGAAAGAAAGAAAGAAAGAAAGAAGAAAGATTAGTTAGAAAGAAAGAAAGAAGAAAGATTAGTTAGAAAGAAAGAAAGAAAGAAGAAAGATTAGTTAGAAAGAAAGAAAGAAAGAAAGAAAGAAAGAAAGAAAGAAAGAAAGAAAGAAAGAAAGAAGAAAGATTAGTTAGAAAGAAAGAAAGAAAGAAAGAAAGAAAGAAAGAAAGAAGAAAGATTAGTTAGAAAGAAAGAAAAAGAAAGAAAGAAAAAGAAAGAAAGAAAGAAAGAAAGAAAGAAAGAAGAAAGATTAGTTAGAAAGAAAGATTAGTTAGAAAGAAAGAAAGAAAGAAGAAAGATTAGTTAGAAAGAAAGAAAGAAAGAAAGAAAGAAAGAAAGAAAGAAAGAAAGAAAGAAAGAAAGAAAGAAAGAAAGAAGTAAGATTAGTTAGAAAGAAAGAAAGAAGAAAGATTAGTTAGAAAGAAAGAAAGAAAGATTAGTTAGAAAGAAAGAAGAAAGATTAGTAAGAAAGAAAGAAAGAAAGAAGAAAGAATAGTTAGAAAGAAAGAAAGAAAGAAAGAAGAAAGATTAGTTAGAAAGAAAGAAAGAAAGAAAGAAGAAAGATTAGTTAGAAAGAAAGAAAGAAAAAGAAAGAAAGAAAGAAAGAAAGAAGAAAGATTAGTTAGAAAGAAAGAAAGAAATAAAGAAAGAAGAAATATTAGTTAGAAAGAAAGAAAGAAAGAAGAAATATTAGTTAGAAAGAAAGAAAGAAAGAAAGAAAGAAAGAAAGAAAGAAGAAAGATTAGTTAGAAAGAAAGAAAGAAAGAAAGAAAGAAAGAAAGAAAGAAAGAAAGAAAGAAAGAAAGAAAGAAGAAAGATTAGTTAGAAAGAAGAAAGATTAGTTAGAAAGAAAGAAGAAAGATTAGTTAGAAAGAAAGAAAGAAAGAAAGAAAGAAAGAAGAAAGATTAGTTAGAAAGAAAGAAAGAATTAGTTAGAAAGAAAGATTAGTTAGAAAGAAAGAAAGAAAGAAGAAAGATTAGTTAGAAAGAAAGAAAGAAAGAAAGAAGAAAGATTAGTTGGAAAGAAAGAAAGAAAAAGAAAGAAAGAAAGAAAGAAAGAAAGATGAGTTAGAAAGAAAGAAAGAAAGAAAGAAGAAAGATTAGTTAGAAAGAAAGAAAGAAAGAAGAAAGATTAGTTAGAAAGAAAGAAAGAAAGAAAGAATTAGTTAGAAAGAAAGATTAGTTAGAAAGAAAGAAAGAAAGAAAGAAGAAAGATTAGTTAGAAAGAAAGAAAGAAATAAAGAAAGAAGAAATATTAGTTAGAAAGAAAGAAAGAAAGAAGAAATATTAGTTAGAAAGAAAGAAAGAAAGAAAGAAAGAAAGAAAGAAGAAAGATTAGTTAGAAAGAAAGAAAGAAAGAAAGAAGAAATATTAGTTAGAAAGAAAGAAAGAAAGAAGAAAGATTAGTTAGAAAGAAAGAAAGAAAGAATTAGTTAGAAAGAAAGAAAGAAAGAAAGAAAGAAGAAATATTAGTTAGAAAGAAAGAAAGAAAGAAGAAAGATTAGTTAGAAAGAAAGAAAGAAAGAATTAGTTAGAAAGAAAGATTAGTTAGAAAGAAAGAAAGAAAGAGAGATTAGTTAGAAAGAAAGAAAGAAAGAAAGAAAGAAAGAAAGAAGAAAGATTAGTTAGAAAGAAAGAAAGAAGAAAGATTAGTTAGAAAGAAAGAAAGAAAGAAAGAAAGAAGAAAGATTAGTTAGAAAGAAAGAAAGAAAAAGTAAAAAAGAAAGAAAGAAAGAAAGAAAGAAAGAAAGAAGAAAGATTAGTTAGAAAGAAAGAAGAAAGATTAGTTAGAAAGAAAGAAAGAAAGATTAGTTAGAAAGAAAGAAAGAAGAAATATCAGTTAGAAAGAAAGAAAGAAAGAAAGAAATATTAGAAAGAAAGAAAAAAAGAAAGAAAGAAAGAAAGAAGAAATATTAGTTAGAAAGAAAGAAAGAAAGAAAGAAAGAAAGAAGAAAGATTAGTTAGAAAGAAAGAAAGAAAGAATTAGTTAGAAAGAAAGATTAGTTAGAAAGAAAGAAAGAAAGAAAGAAGAAAGATTAGTTAGAAAGAAAGAAATAATTAGTTAGAAAGATTAGTTAGAAAGAAAGAAAGAAAGAAAGAAAGAAGAAAGATTAGTTAGAAAGAAAGAAAGAAAGAAAGAAAGAAGAAAGATTAGTTAGAAAGAAAGAAAGAAAGAAAGAAAGATTAGTTAGAAAGAAAGAAAGAAAGAAAGAAAGAAAGAAAGAAAGAAGAAATATTAGTTAGAAAGAAAGAAAGAAAGAAAGAAAGAAGAAATATTAGTTAGAAAGAAAGAAAGAAAGAAAGAAAAAGAAAGAAAGAAAGAAAGAAAGAAAGAAGAAAGATTAGTTAGAAAGAAAGAAAGAAAGAATTAGTTAGAAAGAAAGATTAGTTAGAAAGACAGAAAGAAAGAAAGAAAGAAAGAAAGAAAGAAGAAAGAATAGTTAGAAAGAAAGAAAGAAAAAGAAAGAAAGAAAGAAAGAAGAAAGATTAGTTAGAAAGAAAGAAAGAAAGAAAGAAAGAAAGAAAGAAAGAAAGAAAGAAAGAAGAAAGATTAGTTAGAAAGAAAGAAGAAAGATTAGTTAGAAAGAAAGAAGAAAGATTAGTTAGAAAGAAAGAAAGAAAGAAAGAAAGAAAGAAAGAAAGAAGAAAGATTAGTTAGAAAGAAAGAAAGAAAGAAGAAAGATTAGTTAGAAAGAAAGAAAGAAAGAATTAGTTAGAAAGAAAGAAAGAAAGAAAGAAAGAAAGAAAGAAGAAAGAATAGTTAGAAAGAAAGAAAGATTAGTTAGAAAGAAAGAAAGAAAGAAGAAAGATTAGTTAGAAAGAAAGAAAGAAAAAGAAAGAAAGAAAGAAAGAAAGAAAGAAAGAAAGAAAGAAAGAAGAAAGATTAGTTAGAAAGAAAGAAAGAAAGAAAGAAAGAAAGAAAGAAAGAAAGAAAGAAAGAAAGAAGAAAGATTAGTTAGAAAGAAAGAAGAAAGATTAGTTAGAAAGAAAGAAGAAAGATTAGTTAGAAAGAAAGAAAGAAAGAAAGAAAGAAGAAAGATTAGTTAGAAAGAAAGAAAGAAGAAAGATTAGTTAGAAAGAAAGAAAGAAAGAAGAAAGATTAGTTAGAAAGAAAGAAAGAAAGAAAGAAAGAAAGAAAGAAAGAAAGAAAGAAAGAAGAAAGATTAGTTAGAAAGAAAGAAAGAAAGAAAGAAAGAAAGAAAGAAAGAAGAAAGATTAGTTAGAAAGAAAGAAAAAGAAAGAAAGAAAAAGAAAGAAAGAAAGAAAGAAAGAAAGAAAGAAAGAAGAAAGATTAGTTAGAAAGAAAGATTAGTTAGAAAGAAAGAAAGAAAGAAGAAAGATTAGTTAGAAAGAAAGAAAGAAAGAAAGAAAGAAAGAAAGAAAGAAAGAAAGAAAGAAAGAAAGAAAGAAAGAAGTAAGATTAGTTAGAAAGAAAGAAAGAAGAAAGATTAGTTAGAAAGAAAGAAAGAAAGATTAGTTAGAAAGAAAGAAGAAAGATTAGTAAGAAAGAAAGAAAGAAAGAAGAAAGAATAGTTAGAAAGAAAGAAAGAAAGAAAGAAGAAAGATTAGTTAGAAAGAAAGAAAGAAAGAAAGAAAGAAGAAAGATTAGTTAGAAAGAAAGAAAGAAAAAGAAAGAAAGAAAGAAAGAAAGAAGAAAGATTAGTTAGAAAGAAAGAAAGAAATAAAGAAAGAAGAAATATTAGTTAGAAAGAAAGAAAGAAAGAAGAAATATTAGTTAGAAAGAAAGAAAGAAAGAAAGAAAGAAAGAAGAAAGATTAGTTAGAAAGAAAGAAAGAAAGAAAGAAAGAAAGAAAGAAAGAAAGAAAGAAAGAAAGAAAGAAAGAAGAAAGATTAGTTAGAAAGAAAGAAGAAAGATTAGTTAGAAAGAAAGAAGAAAGATTAGTTAGAAAGAAAGAAAGAAAGAAAGAAAGAAAGAAGAAAGATTAGTTAGAAAGAAAGAAAGAATTAGTTAGAAAGAAAGATTAGTTAGAAAGAAAGAAAGAAAGAAGAAAGATTAGTTAGAAAGAAAGAAAGAAAGAAAGAAGAAAGATTAGTTGGAAAGAAAGAAAGAAAAAGAAAGAAAGAAAGAAAGAAAGAAAGATGAGTTAGAAAGAAAGAAAGAAAGAAAGAAGAAAGATTAGTTAGAAAGAAAGAAAGAAAGAAGAAAGATTAGTTAGAAAGAAAGAAAGAAAGAAAGAATTAGTTAGAAAGAAAGATTAGTTAGAAAGAAAGAAAGAAAGAAAGAAGAAAGATTAGTTAGAAAGAAAGAAAGAAATAAAGAAAGAAGAAATATTAGTTAGAAAGAAAGAAAGAAAGAAGAAATATTAGTTCGAAAGAAAGAAAGAAAGAAAGAAAGAAAGAAAGAAAGAAGAAAGATTAGTTAGAAAGAAAGAAAGAAAGAAAGAAGAAATATTAGTTAGAAAGAAAGAAAGAAAGAAGAAAGATTAGTTAGAAAGAAAGAAAGAAAGAATTAGTTAGAAAGAAAGAAAGAAAGAAAGAAAGAAGAAATATTAGTTAGAAAGAAAGAAAGAAAGAAGAAAGATTAGTTAGAAAGAAAGAAAGAAAGAATTAGTTAGAAAGAAAGATTAGTTAGAAAGAAAGAAAGAAAGAGAGATTAGTTAGAAAGAAAGAAAGAAAGAAAGAAAGAAAGAAAGAAGAAAGATTAGTTAGAAAGAAAGAAAGAAGAAAGATTAGTTAGAAAGAAAGAAAGAAAGAAAGAAAGAAGAAAGATTAGTTAGAAAGAAAGAAAGAAAAAGTAAAAAAGAAAGAAAGAAAGAAAGAAAGAAAGAAAGAAGAAAGATTAGTTAGAAAGAAAGAAGAAAGATTAGTTAGAAAGAAAGAAAGAAAGATTAGTTAGAAAGAAAGAAAGAAGAAATATCAGTTAGAAAGAAAGAAAGAAAGAAAGAAATATTAGAAAGAAAGAAAAAAAGAAAGAAAGAAAGAAAGAAGAAATATTAGTTAGAAAGAAAGAAAGAAAGAAAGAAAGAAAGAAGAAAGATTAGTTAGAAAGAAAGAAAGAAAGAATTAGTTAGAAAGAAAGATTAGTTAGAAAGAAAGAAAGAAAGAAGAAAGATTAGTTAGAAAGAAAGAAATAATTAGTTAGAAAGATTAGTTAGAAAGAAAGAAAGAAAGAAAGAAAGAAGAAAGATTAGTTAGAAAGAAAGAAAGAAAGAAAGAAAGAAGAAAGATTAGTTAGAAAGAAAGAAAGAAAGAAAGAAAGATTAGTTAGAAAGAAAGAAAGAAAGAAAGAAAGAAAGAAAGAAAGAAGAAATATTAGTTAGAAAGAAAGAAAGAAAGAAAGAAAGAAGAAATATTAGTTAGAAAGAAAGAAAGAAAGAAAGAAAAAGAAAGAAAGAAAGAAAGAAAGAAAGAAAGAAAGAAGAAAGATTAGTTAGAAAGAAAGAAAGAAAGAATTAGTTAGAAAGAAAGATTAGTTAGAAAGACAGAAAGAAAGAAAGAAAGAAAGAAAGAAAGAAGAAAGAATAGTTAGAAAGAAAGAAAGAAGAAAGATTAGTTAGAAAGAAAGAAAGAAAAAGAAAGAAAGAAAGAAAGAAAGAAAGAAGAAAGATTAGTTAGAAAGAAAGAAAGAAAGAAAGAAAGAAAGAAAGAAAGAAAGAAGAAAGATTAGTTAGAAAGAAAGAAGAAAGATTAGTTAGAAAGAAAGAAGAAAGATTAGTTAGAAAGAAAGAAAGAAAGAAAAAGAAAGAAAGAAAGAAAGAAAGAAAGAAAGAAAGAAAGAAAGAAAGAAGAAAGATTAGTTAGAAAGAAAGAAAGAAAGAATTAGTTAGAAAGAAAGATTAGTTAGAAAGAAAGAAAGAAAGAAAGAAAGAAAGAAAGAAAGAAAGAAAGAAAGAAAGAAGAAAGATTAGTTAGAAAGAAAGAAGAAAGATTAGTTAGAAAGAAAGAAGAAAGATTAGTTAGAAAGAAAGAAAGAAAGAAAAAGAAAGAAAGAAGAAAGATTAGTTAGAAAGAAAGAAAGAAAGAAAGAAAGAAAGAAAGAAAGAAAGAAAGAAAGAAAGAAAGAAAGAAGAAAGATTAGTTAGAAAGAAAGAAGAAAGATTAGTTAGAAAGAAAGAAGAAAGATTAGTTAGAAAGAAAGAAAGAAAGAAAAAGAAAGAAAGAAAGAAAGAAAGAAAGAAAGAAAGAAAGAAGAAAGATTAGTTAGAAAGAAAGAAAGAAAGAATTAGTTAGAAAGAAAGATTAGTTAGAAAGAAAGAAAGAAAGAAAGAAAGAAAGAAAGAAAGAAAGAAAGAAAGAAAGAAAGAAAGAAAGAAAGAAGAAAGAATATTTAGAAAGAAAGAAAGAAGAAAGATTAGTTAGAAAGAAAGAAAGAAAGAAGAAAGATTAGTTAGAAAGAAAGAAAGAAAAAGAAAGAAAGAAAGAAAGAAGAAAGATTAGTTAGAAAGAAAGAAAGAAAGAAAGAAAGAAAGAAAGAAAGAAAGAAAGAAAGAAAGAAGAAAGAATATTTAGAAAGAAAGAAAGAAGAAAGATTAGTTAGAAAGAAAGAAAGAAAGAAGAAAGATTAGTTAGAAAGAAAGAAAGAAAAAGAAAGAAAGAAAGAAAGAAGAAAGATTAGTTAGAAAGAAAGAAAGAAAGAAAGAAAGAAAGAAAGAAAGAAGAAAGATTAGTTAGAAAGAAAGAAGAAAGATTAGTTAGAAAGAAAGAAGAAAGATTAGTTAGAAAGAAAGAAAGAAAGAAAGAAAGAAAGAAAGAAAGAAAGAAAGAAAGAAAGAAGAAAGATTAGTTAGAAAGAAAGAAAGAAAGAAGAAAGATTAGTTAGAAAGAAAGAAAGAAAGAATTAGTTAGAAAGAAAGAAAGAAAGAAAGAAAGAAAGAAAGAAGAAAGAATAGTTAGAAAGAAAGAAAGATTAGTTAGAAAGAAAGAAAGAAAGAAGAAAGATTAGTTAGAAAGAAAGAAAGAAAAAGAAAGAAAGAAAGAAAGAAAGAAAGAAAGAAAGAAAGAAAGAAAGAAGAAAGATTAGTTAGAAAGAAAGAAAGAAAGAAAGAAAGAAAGAAAGAAAGAAAGAAAGAAGAAAGATTAGTTAGAAAGAAAGAAGAAAGATTAGTTAGAAAGAAAGAAGAAAGATTAGTTAGAAAGAAAGAAAGAAAGAAAGAAAGAAGAAAGATTAGTTAGAAAGAAAGAAAGAAGAAAGATTAGTTAGAAAGAAAGAAAGAAAGAAGAAAGATTAGTTAGAAAGAAAGAAAGAAAGAAAGAAAGAAAGAAAGAAGAAAGATTAGTTAGAAAGAAAGAAGAAAGATTAGCTAGAAAGAAAGAAAGAAAGAAGAAAGATTAGTTAGAAAGAAAGAAAGAAAGAAATATTAGTTAGAAAGAAAGAAAGAAAGAAAGAAAGAAGAAAGATTAGTTAGAAAGAAAGAAAGAAAGAATTAGTTAGAAAGAAAGATTAGTTAGAAAGAAAGAAAGAAGAAAGAAAGAAGAAAGATTAGTTAGAAAGAAAGAAGAAAGATTAGCTAGAAAGAAAGAAAGAAATAAGAAAGATTAGTAAGAAACAAAGAAAGATTAGTTAGAAAGAAAGAAAGAAAGAAAGAAGAAAGAAGAAAGATTAGTTAGAAAGAAAGAAAGAATTAGTTAGAAAGAAAGATTAGTTAGAAAGAAAGAAAGAAGAAAGATTAGTTAGAAAGAAAGAAAGAAAGAAAGAAAGAAAGAAGAAAGATTAGTTAGAAAGAAAGAAAGAAAAAGAAAGAAAGATGAGTTAGAAAGAAAGAAAGAAAGAAAGAAAGAAGAAAGATTAGTTAGAAAGAAAGAAAGAAAGAAAGAAAGAAAGAAAGAAAGAAAGAAAGAAGAAAGATTAGTTAGAAAGAAAGAAAAAGAAAGAAAGAAAAAGAAAGAAAGAAAGAAAGAAAGAAAGAAAGAAGAAAGATTAGTTAGAAAGAAAGATTAGTTAGAAAGAAAGAAAGAAAGAAGAAAGATTAGTTAGAAAGAAAGAAAGAAAGAAAGAAAGAAAGAAAGAAAGAAAGAAAGAAAGAAAGAAAGAAAGAAAGAAAGAAAGAAAGAAAGAAAGAAGTAAGATTAGTTAGAAAGAAAGAAAGAAGAAAGATTAGTTAGAAAGAAAGAAAGAAAGATTAGTTAGAAAGAAAGAAGAAAGATTAGTAAGAAAGAAAGAAAGAAAGAAGAAAGAATAGTTAGAAAGAAAGAAAGAAAGAAAGAAGAAAGATTAGTTAGAAAGAAAGAAAGAAAGAAAGAAAGAAGAAAGATTAGTTAGAAAGAAAGAAAGAAAAAGA